>NC_090438.1:331315988-331619018 GCF_031143425.1 Pleurodeles waltl | reverse complement strand
ATCTGCACTGAGTGAGGCTTCATCATCAGAAGATTCCTCTCCAACAGAAACTGCACTTCCAGAATCTCTCACTTCCTCCTCTGCCTCAGATGCAGAGTCCATCTCATAATCTTGATCAGACAATGACTCAAAAAGCATACCAACCACCTGCTAAGCGGTCATCCTGCGGCTAGCCGTGATCTTTCCTAAGAATATTAACTAGACAAATGCACCACCAACAACCAGCACTGTGTAAGATAAGTAATAAAGTGTATCTTTATCACTAAGAGTTATAAACTCAAAAACTATACCGCTTACTTGCCTGAAAAAGCTTGACTCACCAGCAACTACTCTGCACAGACGCAGCAATCACCAATGATATCCCACTAAAAAGAAAGAAAGAAAAGCAAATTAGAACTAAGACAACACAAATATCGTTGTGCACAAATCGAAGGACAATTTCACACACAAACCTGCATTTAGTACACCACCTACAAACATGTCATTCATGCATGGCAACAATACTCCTTTGAAGTAAATCGTTTTTACTTACCTAAAACATGCAACTATGTAAACCGCAGGTCAACCACCGCCAAAACCGCAAGAAGCCACAGCAAAAAAAGCAAAAGCTTTGAACTAGAACAAAAAGGAGAATTTGTTTTTTATCACAAATGCAAATACTTTGTCAATTGACAAACACCCAACCATCAAACATTTAGAAATTGGTGCCTACGTGGATTCTGCCATAAGGGCAGATGGGCCTACTAAAAGATAAGACTATCTGCCCCAAGGAGGGCAGAAAATACATTCAGTACTGTGTCCCCATGGGGAGAGACCCTCGCCCAAGGGGCCACCCCCCAAACAAAACAAAACCCCCCTAAAAAACACACACACACACACACACACACACACAGTATCCCTGGTGCCTAAGTGGCTTCTGACCCCCTTGGGGGCAATGGGCCTAAAAAAGAAAATAGGCCCATCTGCCCCCAAGGGGGGCAGAAATTGCCATGGTACACGTGCCCCCAAAGGGGGAGGACCCTTGCCCAAGGGGCCACGCCCCCCATCCACTAACACACACACACACTATCCCTGGTGTCGAAGTGGCTTCTGCCCCCCTTGGGGGCAGAAATGGGCAACAGTTCAATGCCCCCCTTGGGGGGGGCGCTCCCTTGCCTAAGGGGACGCCCCCCCCCCACATAAATAAACATATAAAAAAAATCCTCGCCGTTCTAGTGGTTTCTTCCCCCTTTGGCGGCAGATCAACCTAAAAATAATAGGCTGATCGGCCATGGTACACCTGCCCCCAAAAGGGGGGGGGCGATCCTTGCCCAAGGGACTGCCCTCCCATCCACTAACACACACAGAAACTGTCCCTGGTGTCTAAGTGGCTTCTGCCCCCCTTGGAGGAAGATGGGCCTAAAAAAAATAGGCCCATCTGCCCCCAAGGGGGGGAAGAAATGGGCAACAGTTCAATGCCCCCCCACATAAATAAACATATTAAAAAATCCCTGGCGTCTAGTGGTTTCTGCCCCCTTGGGGGCAGATCAGCCTAAAAATATTAGGCCGATCTGCCCCCAAGAGGAGGAGAAATGGCCACAACAAACATGCCCCCCAAATGGGAGCGACCCTTGCTCAAGGGTCCGCTCCGCAACACAAAACACAGCATAAATAAAGAAAAAAAGAAAATCCCTGGCGTCTAGTGATTTCTGCCCTTTTTGGGGGCAGATCAGCCTGAAAGTAACAGGCTGATTAGCCCCCAAGGAGGGCAGAAATGACCACACAAACATGCCCCCCCAAATGGGAGTGACCCTTGCCCAAAGGGCCACTCCCCAACACAAAACATTGCACAAAAAAAAAATTATTATCCCAGGCGTCTAGTGGGCATTCCTGCTGCCTGATCGCAATGCGATCGGGCAGCAGGAATGCTCAAAGAGACACCAGGGGAAAGGAAAACCCTTTCCTTTCCTTCGGAGCCTCTTTGTTTACAACCCCCACCCGCCGGAGGAGAAACTCACCTGTTTCTCCCTTCGTCGCACTGTGACCGGCATCCTGTAATAATCTCAGCGCATGATCGCGCGCTGATGTCATTATGGGGGTGGCGGGGGTGGAAGGGGAAGGGCTTCCTCTTCCATCCCTGCCTTGTGGGGGTGGGAGGGAAGCCCACAGAGGGTGCGCTAGTGCTCCCTCTGAGCTCAGTGCCCAGGACGTAATGGTTACGTTCTCGGCACATGAGCACTGTGCCGCAGGACGTAACCATAACGTCCGCGGCACAGAAGGTGTTAAGAACATATCGATTTGACCAAAAGATACTTCTGAGAAATTATACGCCATCAATCAATCAATAAATTATAAGGACTAGTTTTAAGTCTACTGCAAGGCTTGCAACCACATTGTTAGAAATGGGGTCTCTGGGTGGCAGTCAGTTTGCACACTGTCCAAGCAGGGATCCTCACTCTAGTTAGAGACAACCTCTGCTCTCTCTCCCTTGGTAGCTTGGCACAAGCAGTCAGGCTTATCTCAGAGGCAAGGAGTAAAGTATTTGTACAAACACACTGTAACAGAGTGAAAACACCAAAAAACACTCAACACCAGTTTAGAAAACTAGCCAATATTTATCTGGGTAAAACAAGAGCAGAACAACAAATATCGAACATACACAAGCAAAGACACAAATTTTCTTTGATTAAACTTCAATATAGCACTTAGAAACCCAATAGCTACGACTTGGGCTATCACGGCGTCATTAATTCCCAACAATCCGACACTACTCGCGAGGAGCGCGCAGCAGTTATGGAGTTGCAAGGACCCCCAGGTACAGTTCCTTTAGTAACAAGGAAACAAGCCGGTGCAAGGAGTCGGGGAGGTGATGCGCTGCTGGATCTGGTGCGGCATCAGTTCCTTACTGTAGAGGAGGGGACGTGGTGTGGCGCTGGTGTGTGGCAGTTCCTGATGATCCAGCGGGGGATGATGAGTCTGGCAGGTCAAGATGCAATCGGTGACCTCTCAGGGTCGCAGTCACACCACAGGGCTATAGATGCTGCAGCGGAGTCTGGTGTCATGGACGTCAGTGACATGGCACTCAGGACTCACATTGTTGTGGTACTTCAGCAGGGCTGCAGCAGCGTTGGGCCTGGGGCTTCAGTCGCAGGCGTCACACTCCAGCGGGGACCATGGTTTTGGGTTCAGGTGGAGTTGCGGAGTTGGGCAGACGCGTCAGTCCTGGAGTCATCTTTAGTCAGTGCACCTGGTTTGTCTTGTTTTTGTTTAGGCCAACTGTCACTCCCAAGGGCCCAGAACCTTGAATAGGCATCCTCGGGCGAGTTAGGGTCCACAGCAAACAAACTCAGAGGCTGATAGGTAAAGTCTTTCATGTCCCTGAGACTTCTTAACAGGAGGCAAGCTCTTGGAGAAACTTCACAAGCAGGACACATAGCAAAGTCCAGTCTTTGTCATCTTTAAGGCAGAAACAGCAACTGCAGGCCAACCCAGCAAAGCACACACTGAAAAGGGGAAGTACTCCTCCTTCCATTCTTCTCCTTGGCAGAGGTTCCTCTTGATCCAGAAGTGTTCTAAAAGTCTGGGGTTTTGAGTCTGCTACTTATTCTCATTTCTGCCTTTGAAGTAGGCAAACTTCAAAGGAAAGTCTATTTTGTTCACAAGATCCTGCATTGCCCAGACCTGGCTCCAGACACACTCCAGGGGGTTGGAGTCTGCATTTTGTGAGGACAGGCACAACCCTTTCAAATGCGGGTGTTAGCTCCTCCTTCCCACTCTAGCCCAGTAAGACCCATCAGGATATGTAGGAGACACCTCGCTCCCTTTGTGTCACTGTCTAGGCAATTCACAAACAGCCTAACTGTCAGTCTTAGCCAGACCAAGATTCCGCAGGCAGGCAGAGGCACAGAATTGTTAAGCAAGAAAATGCCCGCTTTCTAAATTTGGCATTTTCAAACAGATAATCTAAAAACCAACTCTACCAAAGGATGTGTTTTTAAATTGTGAGTTCAGAGACCCCCAAACTCCACTCCATATCTCCATCTGCTCAAATGAAAAACTGCACTTAAAAGATATTTAAAGGCAGTCCCCATGTTCATCTATGGGAGAGATAGGGCTTGCAATAGTGAAAAACAAATTTGGCAGCATATCACAATCAGGACATATAAAACACACCAGTACAAGTCCTACCTTTTAAATACACTGCACCCTGTCCATGGGGCTACCGAGGGCCTACCTTAGGGGTGACTTACCTGTAGTAAAAGGGAAGGTTTGGTCCTGGCAGTGCAAATCTGCACACACACACACTGAAGTGGCAAGTCTGAGACATGTTTACAGGGATACTCATGTGGGTGGCACAATCAGTGCTGCAGGCCCACTAGTACCATTTGGATTACAGGCCCTGAGCACATTAGGTGCCCTTTACTGGGGACTTACTAGTAAATCAAATATGCCAATCAGGGATAACCAATCATAATTTACACAGGGAGCGCTTGCTTTTTAGCATTGGTCAGCAGTGGTAAAGTACCCAGAATACCATAAACTAGCAAAACGAAGTCCAGCACACATTCAAAAATAAAAGAAGCAGAGACAAAAAAGACAGCGGAAACTACGCCAAGGATGCCAGATGGATGTTCCACTCAAAACATGTTCTTGTGTGCGGTATCCATATTTAAATTATGCCTCACATGAGTTTGTATGAGATAAGATAGGGCATTATGGCAAAACAGTATTAAAATTAAACTGTCACCACACAATCCTGTTAAGATTGTGTTTTGCAGTGTGGTAGTCAAGCCTATGTGTATATATTTGCAATGCTTTATCTAAATACTGACTTCATCATTAGCTTGCTATTAATTTCTAAAGGGTTTCTAGAAGGTTGACAACTATGTGTTTAGTTTCTGTTGATATTCAAAAGAACACAATTTTCTTGAATTAAAAGATACGAAATGGCATCAGGCCACTTTCTGTCAGTTGATTCCACTAAGAGTTGTTAACATAGAAGTCTAAAACAAAAGTGAAGAGCAGAGAGGAGTCTTTATGGCAGGTGACAATGGGATAGATTGTGTATCATATCTCCGGTTCCTTTAGGAGGCTACCAGATAAGGTTGACACTTAGCCCTTGTGGGCTAATTTATCAGTGCAGCCAGCCTCATGAGATGAGAACAGAAGATCTCGCTGTTTCCTTGAACATAGAACTTCATTGTTCAGACCACTATGCAGATGTGTACCATCTCTAAAACTAATAGCAGGTTTTATTTTCTCCTTTGCTAGAATTCTAGAATTAGTCTAATGCTTAGAGGTAGCAAAAAGAGGGAAGGATTGCTATGTATCAATAAAAGCAATAATTTTGGTGTGGTAGCTATTATTCGCACTTCTAATAGCCATTGCTGCTGCCTTAATATTTGTCTTCATTGAGGTTACAGATCTTATGGTGTTAACTAACTGTCCTGTGGCATCTCATGTGGTTTATCATTAGATAGAACACATCTTGCTCAGCATTGCTCAATGATTGCAGTACAGCTTGTTTTCCGATTCCAGTTAGCACGTTCAGTAAGTCCTTAGACTAAGTGACCTCTGTGTCTCTAGAAAAATCAAGAGAATGTGTCATTTTTTCATTTAGCAGCTACAAGTAGTGTTCTTTTTGGATCTACAGTTCAACAGACAAATCATATTAGATCATATGTCACCAACAAAACAAATCACCCAGGATCAATCATCGGGCAGAGACAGAGACAAAACATGATGTTAAAATAGGGTCTTTGGTTGGTAATCAGGTTACTGTCAGAGTCTCCAGATCCTCGGGGTCTGTGCACGTTCCCAACACGTCCACCACTGAACAGCTCCAAGACTCTGATAGATAAATCACAGAGACTGAGAGAGTTCAAGAGGGGGAGAGGGGATTAGGAAGGGAACAGCTGGGAAGGAGACCTGTAGTAAGAAAAAGGTTAGAACACACAATATGAAAATTATATCTCCTGAAATCAATACTAGACTATGATTCTAAGCCTAGTCACTCTGAAAACATGAACAATCTAAGAGTTAAGTTTAAAATGACTAAGTTTCAAGATGGCCGTATACCTGTAGGGGAATCAAGATGAACTAAATGAAAACGTTCTTATTCAAGTACTTTCCTTTACATGAGAATCAGAAAAACATTCTGACTAAATTTTAAACCAGTCATATAAATCCTGTTTTGAGAATGTATACTAGGACCATACAATATTGCATCTAGAAACTCTGGCCTTCTGTGTACTCTTAGAATGTTTCAACACAAATTGTGCATATTGCAGATATATATATATAGTAAACACCATAAAAGGATTGTGCACCATGAATAACACAATATGGATTCAGGAAACAAATCAAATAACTTGTCAACTCAAATATTACATAATAAATATCTTAGAATAGTGGCATACAATAAACAACATGAAATAAACTCGGGGAGAGAATCGTGCGCTTTGCCGATTCGAGTGTTACCATGTAAAATACCAAGAAATGGTAGCACGCAATGAATATCATAGTCAAATCATCATTAATCGAATTGCGCGTCTTGCCGATTCGTAAAACACGATGTAAATGTCAAGAAATAACAGCTCACAATAAATAACAAGATCAAAGTACAATGAAACGAATCGCGCTTCTTTTGCTGATTCTTAAGCCACCATGGAAATGTCAAGAAATGGTAGCGCGCAATGAACAACAAAGTTAAATCCTCATGAAACAAGTTGCGCGTCTTACCAATTCGTAAAACATCATCTAAATGTCAAGAAATAGTAGCACGCAATGGACAACAATGTTTAAACACCATAAAACGAATCGCGCGTCTTGCCGATTCTTAAGCCACAATGCCAATGTTAAGAAATGGTAGCACACAATGAATAACAAAGTCATACCTTTATGAAACAAATCGCGCGTCTTGCCTATTTGTAAACTACCATATAAATGTCAAGAAATGGTAGCGCGCAAGTAATCTGTTACTCATTTAAGAATTAAACCAAGAATATGAAAATTCTCAATAACGGTGTTGGTCCACCGTCTTACCGCCTGGAACAATGATCACCAATGAAGGATGAAGGGCAGAACCACGCCCAGGCATGTTGCAGGGAAAGTCTCTGGAAGGCCCTGGAGAGGGGCCACACCCTAACACACTCTGAAAACCTGCAGCAATACATTGCAAAGGAACAATATTTGTAAGCATATTAAAAATAAGTTTTCATGATTGAACTCTGCAATGCAAAAGGTTAAACCACAACATATCAGCACAATGCATAAATTACTTTGTTTTGAGAGTGCTGGGTTTTTGCATTTTTTGTTGCCAACAGAGCGCGTACTGCTCTGGTGTTGACAGTTACCCCCTGTCCAAGCAAGGGCACTCACTCTAGTCAGGGTAAAGGAGAATCACCCTCAGTTAACCCTTGCTCACCCCCTTGGTAGCTTGGCACAAGCAGGCAGGCTTAACTTCAGAGTCTAGGTGTAAAGTATTTGTACCAACACACACAGTAACTCAGTGAAAACACTACAAAATGAGACAACACAGGTTTAGAGAAATAAATAATATTTATCTAAAAAAAAGACCAAAACGACAAAAATCCACAATACACAAGTCAAGTTATGAATTAAAAGGCAAAAAGAGCCTTTAATACTTAGAAAACAGGGCTAATGCTGTTAGCGTGAAAAACTACCTGGGTTGTATCAAAATAACACTGCACTGACGAGTGTTCATCGGAAAAGGCCAGCGATGCGTTGATTTCTCACTCGCAAGCGAGATCGTGCATCGTTCCTCTGCCGGTCGGGTCGGGGTGTGTTGTTTTTCTTCTCCGCAGGACAGCGATGCGTCGATCTGGACAGGCACCTCGGGTCCGGGCAGGCTTTGCATTGTTTTTCCACGCCCAGCGGGTTGGCTCGAAAATCCTGCTGCAAGGTATCAACAAAATGACACTATGTGGGTTGCAACATTATCAGCCTCCGTCAGCAGGTGTTGCGCGTCGTTTTTCCAGCTGCGTGAGTCGATCTTCCAGCCACAATGCAGGTGGAGCATAGATTTCAGCCGCGAAGCCAGTAGCACAGCATTTTTCAGCGGTGTCTCGAAAGGTGCATTTAAATTTTCCCTACACAGCAGTCTGTGCGTGGATTTTCAATCTTGGTCTGCCAGCTTCACCTTTCAAGGGCCCAGGAACTGGATAGGGCACCACTTTGCAGGGCAGGAGTTTCAGCAGAGAGTCCAGGTGCTGGCAGGGGAAGCCTTTGATAGCCCTGAGACTTCAACAATAGGAGGCACGCTCAGGACAAGCCCTTGGAGATTTCTTCACAAGCAGGAATGCACAACAAAGCCCAATCTTGGTCCCCTTGCACATGCAGAAACAGCAACTGCAGGATAGCTCCACAAAGCACAGTCACAGGCAGGGCAGCACTTCTCCTCAGCTCCTCAGCTCTTCTCCAGGCAGAGGTTCCTCTTGATCTCCAGAAGTGATCTACTTTTTCACGGCCTTGGGTGCTCTTCTTATACCCATTTTGGTCTTTGAAGTAGGCCTACTTCAAAGGAAAGTCTCTCTTGTTTGTGAGAGCCTGCCTTGCCCAGGCCAGCCCCTAGACACACACCAAGGGGTTGGAGAATGCATTGTGTGAGGGCAGGCACAGCCCTTTCAGGTGTAAGTGACCACTCCTTACCTCCCTCCTAGCACAGATGGCTCATCAGGCTATGCAGGCTACACACCAGCTCCCTTTGTGTCACTGTCTAGAGAGAGGTGCAAACAGCCTAACTGTCAAACTAACCCATAAAGGGGATCCACAAACAGGCAGAGTCAGAGAATGGTTTATGCAAGAAAATGCCTACTTTCCAAAAATGACATTTTCAAACACACAATCTCAAAACCAACTTTACTAAAACATGTATTTTTAAATTGTGATTTCAGAGACCCCAAACTCACATGTCCATCTGCTCCCAAAGGGAATCTACACTTTAATCATATTTAAAGGTAGCCCCCATGTTAACCTATGAGAGAGACAGACCTTGCAACAGTGAAAAAACGAATTTGGCAGTATTTTACAGTCAGGACATATAAAACACATTATCATATGTCCTTCCTTAAACATACATTGCACCCTGCCTATGAGGCTACCTAGGGCCTACCTTAGGGGTGTCTTACATATAAGAAGAGGGAAGGTTTAGGCCTGGTATGTGGGTACGCTTGCCAAGTCGAATTGGCAGCTTAATACTGCTCACACAGACTCTGAACCATGTTTACAGGGCTTCTATTGTGGGTGGCACAACCAGTGCTAAAGGCCCACTAGTAGCATTTGATTTACAGGCCCTGGGTACCACTAGTGCACTGTACTAGGGACCTACCAGTAAATCAAATATGTCAAAAATGGAAATCCAATTACACATACATTTTACATAAGAGCACTTGCACTTTAGCACTGGATAGCAGTGGTAAAGTTCCCAGAGTAACAAAAACAGCAGAAACAGAGTCCAGCACACATCAACAATCTGGGAAACAGAGGCAAAAAGTTAGGGGAGACCACGCCAAGGTTGCCAGGTCTAACACATGGCTATTAACCAAATGTCTAAGAAGCACAAAATGTAATGCTATGATGATTGTATGACACACATTGTTGTTGATTTCTCATTAAAGACTAACCTAAAATGGAAAATATTTCTGCCATTCTTCTACTCTGTCATATGCTCTGTCCTATGCTCCTAAAATGGGACATAAATAACAGCATCTTTAAACATCCAACAATGTTCATCACTTTGGATGGTAAATCCATTGAATACATAAACCATATGACTTTGAAATCTTTTTGGACAATGTTGAATCTAGTAATATTGAAGAGCAGGTCAGACATAATGTGTCTGTCCATAAACCAAAGAGATCACTCTTGAGGAACACCACCAGGATCTCCACTCCTAACATCACAAAGCAAGGATTCAATTAAGTTGTGGAAACTCAAGGAAAAAATTTATAGTGCCTTTGAAGGCTGGCAAGGACATTTTAGCCACCTGCACCAAACACTGACTGTGATAACCTAAGGAGGGTTGAGGATCTTATTTATCCAAAAACCTATCTTAGCAGCTTTACTTTGATCATGCCTCATTAAAAGTTCTATTACTAGAGCATTTCCCTACTTGCACTTGACACCTCACATTCCATGTACTGGGTTACCCACTACTTTCCCTCGTCTGCCAAATCTGACCTGCTCTGGAGTGACTGTTTGATTGTTGATGCTCATCAAAATTCTTTCTGATTCACAAAAGAAATATTGTAACCCATTCTAAATCATAAATGGGAAGAGGCATGAAATGAGTGCCCTCTCCTATTTCTAATTTAGAGAGGAATATATTAGTGGTTGTGGTCGCAAACCAATAATGAATTACCATCCCTGCGTTTTGATGGTAACTGATCCTCAAAGTTTGATCCTCTTCCCCTTTAGAATGATGAAGAGCCACCTGGGGCCAGGAAAATAATTTCTTCTCTCTGACTCTGGGTTTAACATCCACCAGTGCACGGGTAAGATATCATCACCAATCTCACCTATGGAGGTCGACGGAACCTTTGAACTTGACAAAGATTGTTGTAGTCATAATCATTCAATCTGACATCAATGCCATTATACCATAAACAATACCAAACAATTATAAACAATTTAACACTCAATCAGACTGCAAAGCAAATAAAGTTTCAAAGCTTTATTATAATCCCAAAATCAATGTCATATATATGACACACAAATATTAATTATAAACATACATGAAAGCCATAGTCTGACCAAAGCATCTGAAAAGATTTAACCTACTAAACAACAATACTGTTAAACACTCCAAATAATGTGGATGAGAATTCAAAACAGATGATGGTGACCACAGTAAATCATCAAATTACAATTTAACATTCAATTTCAGATTTCAGGTTTCAGAACTGGGCCATTCAAATCACTAACACATATTTGAATTTGCATGTGTGGGAGTGGACTGACACATGCAGGCAACAGCAAAAATAAAAGAAAGACAAAAAAAATCTGAAAAACATCGAAGATAACTCACTGTAAAAATATGCTGGTGTGAGTAACTAACTGAATAGGAAACAAGAAACTACATTTAAATATACCTCTCCTCATGGGATAGCCGACAGTAGTAGTTTGTCAAGACAGGACGGTCACCTTCTTCCGGCATCAGTTGACAGCAACATCGAGACTATGCTGAACACGGGCTACACTAGGACAGATGAACATTTCAGGATTAGTTGGCTTTATTAGTACTGAACCATATAACAGAATAGGGCAGATAAGACTGTAATGAGAAAACTCAACAGGGAACTTAGAGAATAGGACAGTAGATTTAAACTGTATTCTGAACTTGGAGACAAACATAGGACTGACTCTCAATTTCCAAGTTCTTCACTAATTAAAAGTATGCACAATCCATTCATTGGTCCTTCAGGTCGGCGTATTTTGAACGTCCGTTTCAGCATCCAATCACTGCAGATGGCACCACCAAATTCTGTTACTTTTAGGAATTTACTCTGCAAAAGTGCATTGTCATTGGATGGTTTACATGTTACTAACAAAATATTACATTCTCTGATTATTTATTACTTGAGATCCTTTCTCGCGGCACACAATAAACTAACCCAATCTTTTTTACCATGAGAACTACAAATTTCCTGTACTGTTCAACAGCTAGGGCAAATAATATAACATTGTTGCATTTAAACATGTCTCTTGCCTACAATACAATAGGACATTCAACATTTACATTATCAACCTAGGGAAAGAATTCAGGTCAGAGGGGACAGAATAAACAAGTGATTTTCCATTACTGCTGCAAAATAATTCTCAGGCCTAATCAAGCTAAAAAGCCTTAATACACGTTAATACATTTAATTGATTAACAAACGTATTGCGCATCTTACAATTCATATATGCAAATATTTAATTGCAAATGTTTTCATAACATGTTAGAGCACATTTTAAACATGCATTTATTTTTCTGCACACATGTCACTCATAATAATAAAATTCATTTAAATCAATTTGAGTACGATTGATTCATATTAATTTAATACTTTCAATATTAACTTTAATATTAATTCACATTAGTACTTCATTTAATATGAATGCAAAACCCTCATGTTAAAACGTGGTGCACAATACAAATGATGGCCACAGGGCTCACCAAAATTCAAACATGCACATTTTACAACTCATACTATTTTCTCTTTTAGGCCTTTAAATTTAGTTAATTAATCACCATATGCTAACTCCTATGCCTTTAAAATATTACTAAAGTTTGACATATTTTCCTATGTGAATTGTGTCTGCACTCTCAGAGGAGCAGGAAGAGGTCTGATCCCCATGATCCCAAATAGAATTCTATTTTCTAGAGCAACACCTCTTCATTATGGAACACAGACTCCTAAATAATTTCCCATCTGAGAATGAAAAAACAGGGATGGAGGTCTGGCATTTATTGCTGGTGGCCATCCATGTGTTTGTACCCAAACACAAGGGGTTGCAAATAGGGACTTGCTTTATGTTCATGAGGCAGACTGTTCTGCAACCTCCTTTTACTCAAGATTTTGTGAGATAACCTATTAGCAAACAGGTAAAAATGAGCTGATGCACATTTTGTAAATCTCTTTCTTAGATCCTATAACAATATATATTTATAAGGTAATTAGGATGTGGTGACCTCAGTAGAAATTTTGTGAGTAACAGGTAAGGCCTTTTGATAGTCCACCTGATGAGGCAGACTGTCTGAGCCAGGAAGAAAATCAGAGACACACAAATGCAACTCGAAAACTTATTCAAGGAGCTGAAATATGGCACTACAACTACCCTTCTTAATTTTTGATGAGGTTCCTGGAAAAAGAGAAATGTATAGTTAAACTCTATGCACAAACAAAGCAGGCTACTCTTTGTCCAGCCATTATGAATATTGGGAGATACATGCACACATATTGGTTGCCCAGTAACAACAACTAGAAGCACAATGTGCTGTTTCTGATATTTGAATAATCATGCTCTATTACTACACTCTCTGTCTACTGAGATTATGAAGGATGTCATCACATTCCGCTGAACTCATAGTATAATAAACTACTAAGGCAGAAGGGCAATTCATGGATCATTTTCCCATCCCCATGCTCAGGGCAAATTTTCTTTTAGAATGCAAAATTACAAAATAAGTTATTGAAGCATTAACTGATATTCCTCCTAAATCATTTTCCTTATGATGATGAAAAATCAAGACCCTATATGGTGCTTTCAGAGAGGAATTGACATCAGGCAACCTGCCTACAATCCTTCTCTGATACAACTGATCAATACTGGAAAACATCTTAGCTAATAGGGAAAGCAATGTAATCATTATATCTACATGATTCTAGATGGGCTTTATTCTAAGGTAGCTCTTGAGGCCTTCTCACACTTCCCGTGGCACTTTTGGGACTCACTTGAGGACACTGTGGTACTATCACTTGAGGCAGAGAAGGCCTTCAACTGTGTTTAATGGGGGTATCTATTCAGACCCTTGAAAGTATGGTGACTATAAAATGACCTGCAAGCCCAGGTAAACTGTGGATGCTTTATATAAGAATACTTCACCATTAGAAGGGGCACCAGCTAATGCTGCCCACAATCCTTCCTGCTTTGTCATCACCCTGAAAGAACTGTCTATTTCCATCTGATGCTCAAAAATGATAGGAGGCATTGGGACTGATGTAGGGGAATCAAAAGTAATTTTACATACCAACAATACTCTACTACTATTGTCTGACCTGGCATTGTCATGAATATTGTTGCTGTCTTCAGTAGAAGAATGTTCTAGCATCTACAATTCCAAGTGTAATTAGAGCAGACCAAGTTTGAAGCCCTCCCTGTGCCTCTCGTGGCCCTTCTGCTGTAATTGCAGGATGTAATTTTAATTGACTAATGGAAAATATCAGATACCTTGCGATCATCATTAATACAAGAATGGTCAATATGTTCTCTCACAATTAAATCCAGTACTTTTAAAAATGAATGTTGAGTTCTGTAGATCGTCACATCTTTAACTCCTGTTCGGGCCTGTAGATAGTTCGATCTTCCCCTTCTTTGATGAGTACAAGTTATAACTATGATCAGTGGGACTAGGCATGCAACTTATGAAGCCCTATACACACAGGCTCTCATTATGAGTTTGGTGGTCTAAGGACCGCTATGGTGGCGGTGCACTGGCACCGGACCGGTGGAGAAGACTGTCATATTATGACCATGGCAGTGTTCCCAACGGAACACAGCCAATATACCGCCTGTACCACCAGTGCAGTCGGACCGCCCCAGGCGGTGGCAGGCATCTCCAGAGCAGTAGGGACTATGTTACCGCAGAGCATATTACAAGGTTGCACACCACCAGGACTTTTGGGGCGGTCCGACAGCCACCAAACCCCTGGCAGAAACGAACAGTATAAAGGAGACACTCACCTTCAGGAACACAGGCACACCCGGAGCTGCCATGGAACCTGAACTTGAAGTTTTAACATTATGACTGCAGAACCAGCGACGAAGACCACAACCGTAAGTATTCCAACCTAGCACACACTGGAGGGAAAGCCATTACTATACATGCAGACACAACACACACAGCCAGAACGGCTAGTGACTGCCACATACACCTGCAAACAACTGTACCAACACACGCACTAACATACACACATGCATACACAAACTACACACACCACAGCCAACATACATGTGCCATACACACACTACCCCACACACACACACATCGCCACTGTCTAACACAATCATACACAATACCACTGAATCACACAACAATATCACTAGCGCAACCACACAAACACATTGGCAACGAAGAACACTGCACACCTCCACATGACAACACAAACTGACAGCAACACGCAACAACCGCGCACAACCAATCAATACCAAAACACTGCCATATAATGTGTCAGATATCACACAATGTCCACACAACACACAACTCACATGGCATATCCATCACCACACACATGGATGTACACACAACAACCACACAATGCCACACAACACCATCACAACACATCGCACCAAGTATAATGCGCACGTTAGCTACACAGGACAAGTATGCCACCATCGAAACCAACAGGTGGTTGGGCCCGATATATTAGGTAGAAATACAACTCTGCTAAACCAGATACAAAATAGACCAACTGGCCAGTCCAAAATGTCCAAGTGCCCCAGGCATATGTGGCACTTGGTATTGCCCCAACTTGACTCCTGACTGCAAAGTGGCCTCCACATGGTAGGGGCATCAAGGGGGCAGGCAGGCACCTCAGGGTAAGGGGGGATGGTGGAAGTGGGGGTCTCATGGCTTAGGGGGGGTCCTTGGGCTTGCGTTTGGGTTTCGGCGAGGGCTTTGCTTTAGGTTTAGTCTTTGAGTGGCTCTTTCACTTTGGGCTTGGGGGGGTAACCTTTGATTTGGGGGGGTTGATTTGTTTGCAGGGGGAGGAGCATTGGCAACACCAGGGGTGGCAGGGGAGGACTTGGAGGTGGAAAGGCTGGGCCCGGGGAGGGACATAGGGTGCTTTAGGGAACCACGGGGGTGGGAGAGTGGTAAGGAAGAGGGAAAACTCATAAAGGAATCTTTTCTTATGGACACATGGGCGGTCATGGGAAAAGCATTTGGGAGTGGAAGTCTTGGGTGCATGTGCATGGGTTGAAGGCATATGTGTGCTGGGTGTCTGTTGGTTGGGTGAGTGCAGGCCTTTAGGTGTTTTGGGAGGAAGGGGGAGGAGGTGCAGGGAGATGCCATGGTGGATGGGTGGCTTTCTGTTGGGGTGGTTCCTGCAGGTAAGGTGGATGTGCTGCATGTGGGAGTGTTGGTAATTGTGGTGAGTGTGGTAAATGGGGTGGATGTATGTGGGTTTGGAAGTGTGGTGATTGTGGGTAAGATGGGACTTATGGTTGAATCAGGAAATGTTGGTGTCCTGCCAATAAGTGGTGTGACGTCTGTGAAGGAGGGGATGGTGTGGGGGTCAGTGTAGAGAGTGGTTGTGTTGTGTGTGCAGGTGGGTGTTGTCTGTGTGGATGCTGGTGGTGGTTCTTGTGTGGCTGTGTTTGTCACTGCGAACCGTGTCTGTTGAGGTGGATGAATGGGGGTCTAACTATGTGCTCTTGATGGGTGTGGGGAGAGGGGTATGAAATTGTGCATATGTAGCTGGGGGCAGAAGACAAAGGGAGACTGGCTGTCATCAACGAGGAGGACAGAGTCTGAAAGGATCTCTGCAGGCCTGCCAGGGCACCGTGAATGCCTTCCAGGTAGGCATTGCTCTGCTGTACCTGATCTGCCATTCCCTGGATGGCATTCACAGTGATTGACTGACCCACAGAGCTGGACCTCTGGTGGTCAACAGCCTCATCAGGAGGGCAGCAGGGCTGACTGAGGCAGGGGTGCCTGTGGTGGAGGTGTTGTCCACCGACCTGGGTAAGCAGGCCTGGGCAACTGGGTGGGGAGCTACGAGGAGGGCAGTGCTGGTAAGGGGGGTGACAGACAAGGATGGTGCTGGGCACAGGACAAATGGAAGTGACCTAATTCTGCCAGCGTATGTCATCATGGTGGTAGGCGGTCACAACCGCTGTGCAACTCCTCATTGGATAACATTGTTGCCAGTGGGAGACTGGGGCCCATAATGATCACCGCCGGTGGTGACGGTAATGTGTGCGGCGGCCGTGGCCGCCATTTTCTGCTGCATAGTTCACTTGACTCCTGACACTTGTGCAAGCAAGACCTCCACTACATGAGCTCTCTGGGAGCCATCATGCCACATCCGGCAGGTGATAGGGCCCCAGCCTTCACTCAGGAGGAGTTGGAGAAACTTGTGGACGGGGTCCTACCCCTGTATGAACAGCTGTATGTGGCACCAGAGGACAAGGTGAGCCCAATTCCATTGTCCTATGTGATAGGGGTATGTGTGAGGCTGCAAGGCAATGCCACGCCACACAGGGAGTAGATGCATGCATGGGGCATGGAGTAAATATATTTGTGCTGTGAAGAAACGTTAGTGTGGTCATGTGATGTGTATAATGTTTGTAGTGCACTGCTGCTGATGTGATGCCACTCTACATTACTTTTTCCTTCTGTCTGTGTCACTCATGCAGGTCATCGTTCATCAGAAGAAGTGTATCTGACATGCACTGTCAAGAAGTGTGGACCCTGGGGGTCCATAGCTGGCTGAGCACCCACTGCAGAAAGCGGTGGGAGGACCAGAGACACTGGGCTTAGGAGACTGCGGAGGCCCAGCTGGGGACGTCCTCTCAATGAGGGAGTGGTGCCCGTAAACCCTGACCCCCCTAATGGCCGGCATTTTAGCGGTGGCCTACCCTGTTGTGGGTGGCACTTGAGGGCAGCTCAGCAGCCACAAGGGGGTAAATAAATGCCCTCACCTCGCACATGACAGGCCTTGTTTGGGATTGGGTGTCCACTTCCAGTTACACCAGGACCTTCATTGTCTTCGGTGTGAGGGGTCTACTCTGGTCCCTGTACTGTGGGGCACACTGCTGATTGAGCAGCCCGGGACGAGGTGTTGGCTGTGCTGTTGATGCCACAGGGTGGGGGGCTCTGATGTTGGCAGGATGAGGCTGGTAGTGGTGGACTGACCAGTAGTCCCAGATGGGATAGGTAAGTCATCACTGTCCAGACATCCAGAGGCATGGTCCTCACTGGGGCCTTCATCCTGGGGAGGGCTGGCTGTCTCTGGCATCCTCTGCACGGTGGCAGTGGCGGGGTACCTGTGGATGGAGAGCGAGAGAGTTACATAGTGGTGGTGTAATTGGTATTTTCACTGTGTGATGCATACTGTGGCTTTACTTGTATCCCAGTTATGGCAATGACAAATGCAGCACTGTTGATATAGTTTGTGGGTCAAGGATACAGAAATGGGTACCATTCCGTTCCGAATTGAGGAATCAAGATTGCATGTCTGCCATTGCCACGTAGTGGTCCTTAGTCGTAGCATGCAGTAGGTGTAGCAGGTACAATCCTTAGCCATGCAGGTGTTGCACTGTGATGTGGACATTTCAGGTTGTCATGTGGCTGGGCAGTTCCATTGTGGGAGTTGTGGTGATGGTTCTTGGTTGTGGTATCCGTGTACTGGGCGGGGACTGTGTGGGGATAATGGCTGGGTGGTGGTGTGGCATGCAGGGGAGGCGCATTTGGTGATTGGGTGGGAGGTGGAGTGGGAGATAGGGTGACTTGGGGAGTGATGGGTGGTAGGGATGCATGCTGGACAGGTGTACTTGGTGCAAGGAGATTGTTAGTGACTTATGAAAGTCAGACCTCCGGTTATTCCAGTCTGGCCCTCAGGATGCAGGATGGCCAAAACCTTCTCCTACCAGGATGCAAACTCTGGGGGTGGAGGTGGGTACCCACCGCCAGTCTTGTTTATGGCAATCTGAGGTTGTGATGCCATGGAATGCACCTTCCCCCGTAGATCGTTCCACCTCTTCCAGATGTTATCCTTCTTGCATGGATGGTTGCCCACTGAGTTGACCTTGTCGACAATCCTCTGCCATAATTCCATTTTCCTGGCAATTGATGTTTGCTAGACCTGTGCTCCTAACATTTGTGGCACTACACTGACTATTTCATCGACCATAACCCTCCACTCTTCGTCTGTGAAGCGTGGGTGCTTTAGATGGGAGATGGTGGTTGTGTTGTGAGTAGGGGGGATGTTGTGTGCAAGGGTTCAGTGCAGGGTACGTGATGCGGTTGGGGTTCTTGGTTGTGTGTGCTGGTTGTTTTGTGTGTTTGTCTGCTGTGTCAATGTGTGTATAGTGTTGTTCTTGCAGTTGTGTGGTGTGTGCTGAGTGAGATGTTTAAATGTGCCTATGGTGAACAAGTGGAAAATCATATGATGTTGGCTCCTCACTGCCTGTGATCGTCGTTTGAGTTGGCAAAGATTGTGGGTTGCGTGGGGGTGTGTTTTATAGTGGTGTGTCTGGTGTGTGAATGTGTGTCAGGTGTGGGGTAATGGAATTGTCCAATGTAGTGTGGTGTTCTGGCTGAGGTGAGTTTTTGACCTCAGCAGTTCGCACCGCCAATGGTTTTCTGCTGTGCAATGCCCACTCTGCAGATTTGTGGGTGGTAATATGGAGGGCGGAATGTGGTCGGCGTGCAGTGCTGGTGGTGGGACCACCTCTCTCCAGCCCTTGGTCTCCCTGTCCGTCTTAGATTTTTGGCTGTCATTTGGCTATGTGCTGTGTGTGACTTGAAATACAGCTGGTTGGATACCGCAAACAATGGTTGACTTTTGGCGCCTGCAACCACAACGGTCTTGCCAAAAAACCACCAAACTCGTAATGAGGGCCACAGTCTGTAGGCTTGAAACCAGTGTTTCCCACACTGGGGGTTGTGATTTTATGTGGGTTGAGAAAGTCTAAGCAAGAAATAAAGGTGCCTTTAAATACTGTTTTTACCTTGTCACATTTGCAGTTCTTCAAAGACTGAGGTCAAATGTTGGGCTAAATCTTCTGACAAATTGCTGCTTATCCTTTTGACATGGGATTTGTAGAATTGATGTTTGCTCTTCTTTCTCTGCCTGCAAAGTGAGAGTTTATAAAGTGAATTATGTAACAATTTTACTGGAGTACAGGGAGTGTGGAAGGAAAGCAAAAATGAAGCATGCTTTTTTACTAAAACCAAAACACATTAAGACACTTTGGCCCTCATTACAAGATTGGTGGCAAATGCCGCCTACCGCCAAGGCGACTGCCACCAACATATCGTCGCCGTGGCTACTGACCGGCCATCGAATTATGACCATAGCAGGAATTCTGCCAGAAGGCTGGCGGAATTCCAGCTAGGGTCATGGTGGCGGACGGATGCCAGCAGCAGCGCCACACCAGCAAAATACTGCCTACCGTATTATGTCCCATGATACGGCTGTGTTTTAGCGCTGCATCCCGACCCCCTGTAAGCAGGTAAGTCGGGCTCTCCGAAAGGAGAGCGGGGTGGGGGGTGTTGTGTGCATGAGTGGGTGTGTGTGTACGTGCATGTTGTGTCATGTGAGTGCGTGTGTGCCTGGATGTATGTTTGTGAGTGTTGGTGTGAGTGTGTATGAATGTATGCATGCATGGGTGTATGTGTATGTGTGTGTATGTATGTGCGTGTATATGTGTATATGGGGGGTCAGGATTGACAGGGGGAGGGAAAACGCTTGGGAGGGGGAGGGTGGGAAAGACCCCTATCAGTATCAGAGAAGGAGTTCCCTGGCACTGATAGTAGTTATCGCCATGGTTTCCATGATGGTACAGAAACCACGGAACCCATGGTGGTGGGCGGGGTCACAATTCCATGGGCGGCCTAGTGACGGCCGCCGGGCTGGAGACTCTAGTCTCCAGCCCGGTGGCCGTTACCCCCATGGCGGTCAGTGTGTTAACTTGGCGGTTTGGCTTTGGCCAAACCACCAATGTCATAATAGTGGAGGTATGTACCGCCAGCCTGTTGGCGGTACTACCTCCACTATTACACCAATCGCCTGGGTCATAATGGCCCCCTTTATTTGTTGATCCATAAATTATAAATATTCAAAGAAATTCGATTTTCCTCACATAATAGTATGTGTGCTATATAGTTTTATCACTACCACAAAATATTTCTGTTACATTCAAAAATTGCCCCATCTCATGTCCTTTAAGGTAGATGGGTCTCAAAAGTTTGTCTTTCTAAAAAGTAGGTTGTGGTTCTAAAAAGCCTGGGAAATATGACCTGAGACCCACAAACATTGACTCTTATTATCTAATGAAAAATCTATCCCATCTTGTCTTCTTGATCTTAGTAGTAGAATTACACCAATGTGGCAGTACTTGAACACACAACCCTCTTGACATACTTTTCCCAACTGTTTATAAGTGGCCAAGCTTCCAGGCACCATCATCAGATCTGATAATATACTTTCTGCCCCCATCCTGGTACAGCACAAGCAAGTAGTTAGGATGATATTCTGTAGTTCACTCCTCAGCCCCGTTGTGAGACAATGCAGGCCTGTAAATACACGTCCAGAATGTCCATTGGAGGGTCTAATCCTCCAAAGGTCTTGGTAGGGTAGACAAACTAATAATGATCAGTGAAATGGACTACCTGTCATATTATGCACATGATATGGCTTATGCACTGTCACAAAAAATGAACTAGCACCAACATTTCCACTACATAAGATGCAGACTAAGTACATTACTATGATGCTTTCTGCATCAACCAAAATGCTGTATATAAAAAATGGGGAAATTACAAGAGAGTTATCTGTTTTTTGCACAATGAATAGTCTCAGCATTGTTTTCTAATCTGATCACTTCTGATACACATACATACATATGATCAAAACATATGCATAGCAATTTGCCCGATTCAAGATGTTCCACAATTGGAACTGGTTGCTGTTGAAACTCTTTAGGGCAGGTCTTGGCTGGAATCCCTACACTGAAGGTGTGGCCTTACTGTAAGTGTCAAATATCTTACATGCCCCACCTTAACCCCCTTCTGAATGGACGTTTAGCATTAATTGGATGAGCCTAGCCATTGGATGTTTCAATCCTTGATGAGACTGGTACTATTAACAACTCAGTGTCTAGTCAAGTCAAGCCAAAGTCACATTTTATTGATATAAGCTTCAGCTGAGGGCAACAATACAGAGCCACAGAAAAATAATTTAAAATACGGTATTAATGTGAACATGGTAAAAGCATTTTACAAATGTAAAAATACAATAGCAAGCATGTTCATTTGGAGAGCATATTATAAAAGCATAGATTTCCTTCTGGTAGTAAATACCCTGGTTCCTAAAAAGGGTCCTAAAAACCTCTTTTTTTGGATTAGATAATGCATAGAATGTAAATAAAACATGATCTAGGGTCTGGACCCCATCCTAAAAAGGGGGCATACAAGCTGAATTGAAGGGAGACCCTTCTAGGAGCCCCAATACGTGTCAGTGGTAATCTATAACATCTTCATAAAATATTTTTCTTTTAATATTATTGTCTAATGACAGGCCTAAATAGACTTACATCTTACTTACCACTGCAGAATTAGGAATTACAGCACTATTTTTTGAAGAATTACAATGTGTTTTAGCCAATGTATAGCTTCTATGTGGAACTGCTCTCTTAAGGACTAATCTTAATTAACTATAAGACCAATCTTTTAGATAGGGGTGGGTGAAAAATTCTACTCCATCGGGGTAATTTGTCCACTCCACACTCTGCGGAATTCCAACTCTGCAAAGCGATGCAGAGCTGAGTTTTTTCTCTTACGCGGCTCACCAACATTAAGTTGGAGAGTGCCGGTGAAAGAAATAAGTAATTTGGCAAGCGCAAGTGAGATTTCTGAACGCGGGCGGTCACGGCAGGTTGCTACTGCTCGTGTTGAGAAAGCTGCTGCTCGGATTAAAGAAGCTGCTACTTGAGGAGAAAATCTACTTGAGTGGCAGAAAAAAATTAGAGACCTCTGGTGCTCTGCGTGATGCCATTTGCACTGATTTTACAGCACAGGAGAAAGGCCTGGTGCTGAAAATCAGCATGAACAGCACAACTTACCCAAACTCTACCGCTCGCGGAACTCCATGTAGTGTGGCAGAGTTTTTTTGCCACTTTGCAGAGTTCTGTGTAGCAAAACTCCTCGAACTTTGCCCAGGCCTAGTTTTAGATAGTTGATTGAAAAACCCAGAATTGACAGTGCACATTCAAGATTCTGAAAGGTATTATTAGAGCTAGAGTTTAATACACCTTATTTTGTTTAACAATATCACAATGATCCGACGTTCACAAGTAGGAGTTTATATCCTTAACAGACCACTGATGCAAGGCGAAGTGTATAAACACTTGAAAGCCCAAACTTTAAGTGGAGTCGAAGAATTAACCAAAATGTAATGCAAAATCTTCTCTGTTATATTTTGAAGAAAGATCATTCGAAGGCTAATAGATTATTCCGTACAATAGAATTGAAAGGGTATTTGATTTACAAACAATCATTACTTATTTTGACTACTACTGACTTAATGAAAAAAAAAATATTACCCAACTGTGCGCAATCCCTTTAGAGCTCTGTTGTTCTATGTTACATTTTGAACTATGATTATGAAAGAAAATACTACAGGAGCAGGGATATATTCTTACATATTCCAATTTTTTGATGCCCAACATCCAATGTATTGACTTTTTTCTCCTTCTTGCAATAAACAGAGCTATTTTACTTTTCTGTGCATTTAGCATAAAAAAGTGCTTAAGAATATAATAAGCCATAATGCTTTTAGAGTAAGTTGCAATGTAATTGGTGTAAGGTCAAACAAAATTAAATCATCGTCATTTAAAAGGGAGTAACATCTCAAATTTCGTAATTGCGCTGGATAATTGTTTACATGAAGGTATATGTTTGGCAAGTAATTCAAATGCAATGGAAAAAGAAACATAGCCTTGTTTTAGATCATTCTGTGTTTTTATCTTGGTGTAGAGCTTTCTATTCCCACTTAACAGCATTCTGCACATGGTAAAGAATGGAGAGCTATTGGCACTCCTGTTGGAGGGGAGGGTATCCCAAGTTATGCTATTTTTTCCAAAGGAGTGAGTAATAGACATGGTAAAATTGCTTTTAAAAAGTCTACGAAAGCTGAATATACACAGTGCTTCCTTGCCCATATTTATAAAGAATTGATTAAAGGAAAGTAAAATTATTAGGCGTTAAGCAGTCAGATTTATGAACAGACTATTCACAAGGAACAATGATCTTCTCAGTCACCCAGTATTACAGCTCATCAATAATAATTTTTGTGCAGTTCTTCTGAAGTACTGGGTTTTTCAGAACCCAGTGGTGCCAGGGAACACACCCTAAGACTTCGAGTCCTTCCTGTTTCAGACTACAGAAACACAGAGTCTTCTTGGTGAAGTCAAAGATCTTGTTTATTGGCTGCAGCCAGTAACAGGTATCCTAGAAGTACAACACGGTGTATATTCTCAGGAGACTGCTCCCTTTGCAAAGCTAACCTTCTCTTTTATACAAAATATTATGCTTTAGGCAAACATTCCTTATTTTAAAGTTGATCATTCACATATTTTCACTACAAAGAAATAGCAGGTTTATGATGACAAGCCCATATTTCAGTTTGTCCAGCCCTCAATCAATTACCCGGCAAGGCTCAGTACTTTCATCAGATATCGACGGACCCCCAATATAAACAGGCACCTCCTCCTTGTAATGCAAGTCATAAAGAAAGAAACAGGGACAGGTGCGTGTAAGATTAGGCATGGTTTGTGTGTGATGAAAGGTTTTATGATGTGTTGTGCCTTGATACTAATCTCATTCGGCCACTGGGAAAGAAACTGGCCGAACAGGTTTGGCTTCAGGCAGTGGAGTCAGCTTGCCCAGGTCACAGAGGAGTCAGCAAAGATATACGTGTCCTTCAGACTCGTTTTCAGCATTAGACATTGGCCTATGTGAGGGCAATCACTAAATGGCTGTCGTTTAAATGGAACACGAGGATTCAGGACGGAAACTCTGATATTCGGGTGATTTCGTCACCTGAATATGAATACAATGCTTGTGCATACTATTCTAATCATTCTCGGTCTGCTGATACCAAAATCGTTGTGATACGACGATGTTTATAACACGGGTCCAGAATTTTCAGTACCTCAGACCCTCCTTTTGCCCTTACATAGGCAATAACCTATACTCATGCTAATCTGAGTCCAGGTCTATATTCATAAAGTCGTTGAGATGTTGCTGTAGCATCATCCTATTACTTAGCTCGTCTTTTGATACAGGTTTCCTTACACACGATGTAGCACAGAGGCCACATATTGCAGGAGCACACTGTACACACAGACAGGACAGGAAAAGAATGGCTAAGATCATCCCAATGACTACCAGAGTCTTCCATCCCCAGGCGGATATCAGCTCCCAGAACCACCCCATCAATGACCAATCTCCTTTATCCACGTGAATAGATTCGGAGATCTTATGCAGTTTGGAAATGGCCTGGTAGACTGTCGGAGCGTTATCTGGGATGAAAACACAGCAACTTGATTGGATCACTTTACATACCCCACCTCGGTCTGCAAGTATGACATCTAATGCGACCCTGTTCTGAAGAGTCATAAGGCGATCCGACTGGAGCTCAGCAGTCAAATTACTAAGGGCACCGGCGGTTTCAACTACCGTGGATTCAACCACCCTTGTCAATTGCCTTATGTTCCTGCTGTTAACCATAGGGCCCCAAAACGGCAGAAAACCCTTTACGAAATCTCCAAATTCTTGTCCTGTAGTGTCTTCTTTACTTATGATACCTCAAACTATCCTTGTCTTATGGTAATCTGCCGCGGCCATGTAGGTGGGAGGTAACAGGAATGAAACAAAACATGTGCCTGAGAAGTCAGGGGGTAACCATGTATAGGCTCTATTATGGCAGATGAAATAGGTACCCTTAGCTGCTAAGAACGAAGGAGAAGTCTGAGACGCAAAAACATATGTTTCAGTGCAGATACTTTTCCCTAACTGAGCTCTGGGATTCTTGCCATTACCTTGCAGACATAGGTGACCCTGATGGGGTACAATCCAAATCGGGGAGGATCTCTTTGCTCACTGGTTCCCACTCAGAGTAACTCCATATCCTGTTATGTTCCATCCAATATATGCTAGTGTCTCATCTCTCGGAATAGTCTCATAGGAAATATCTTCCCTAATCATATCTACTATACCCTTAGACAGAGCACTATTCTTAGGATTATCTTTCACAGAACGTAGGGGGTTGGCTTCATACGCGTATATGAACACCGTTCTATATGCCCACACAGAACCATTATGGCTGAAAGGCAGGACCAGATAAGGGATACCTTTATCAGTAGTATGAGGCATAAGACCACACACCCAACAGTTAGTTGTTTTCACTACTAATTGGTGTTGGTGTAGAAGCTGAATGAATGAATTGTTGACAAATTCTAATCTTCTGGCAGACTCGTGTTCAGGCAGGGGGTGAAAAGAATGCGAGGAAACAGTAGAAGGAGGTATGGGCTGTGTAATGGGTGCAAATGTCACTTGAAAAGAGAATAAAACATATCCTATTAAAAACGTCATTACACTAAGCAACATGAAAATACATAATATCAAAAATCGTTTCTTTGTCATTATTATACCCATTCTGGCTTTAAAGTCCATCTGTCTGGCAGGTCTCTCATTCTTGAAAAACTCCATCCTCTCTAAATGCTGCTCGTGGTGGTAGGGTGTTCTATGCTAGGGAATGCTTCTGTCAGTCCAGGGCAACTCCCTTAGACCGTCCAGAACTGTCGACCTAACGTCTTCAGCTGCACTCCAAAGACTTGGGCAACCACGACCCTACAGCTGAACCCGGATGGCGGTTCGAAAAGAAAAAAACAAAAATGAGAAAGTTTCTCAGATGAGAGAGTCGCACTTTAAAAAAAAATAGCAAAGGAACGGGAAAAAAATTATTTGTCCTTAGTTCTTGGTCTCAAATTATAACGGCTTTTTCCAGGTACTGTCTGGTTCTGGAACAAGAGTTCAGGCTCTGCAGTGTTCAATCGAATTGACGGTGGCACAGCTTCTTGCAAATTATTGTCACTTTCTCGTTCAGAAATTTTTCCTTTTACACGTGCATCGCTGAATGGCAAAAAACGAGGCACAGTCTCAGTCGCAGAGTCAGCGATCCCCTCCTGGTCCCACCGGTCGTACGGTAGAGGAAAAGGGACCCTCTTGCAGTGTACGCCGTGGATCCAGTTCTTTTTCCCTTCCACTCGAACAGCTGATCTTGTTGAGAGAAGGACGAGGTAGGGGCCGGTCCAACGGGGCTGGTCATTCTTTGTCCGCTGGAAGTTCTTGACCAGCACCCATGATCCAGGATTGATAAGATGTCCTGGAGCTTCAGAGACGTGGGGCAGAGTATCGTGAACCTGTTGGTGTAGAACGCGCAATTTAGCCGTCAATTCATACAAATAATCAAGCAGTACAGGGTGTTCGATCTCACTGAATTTTGTTGGTCTTGGCACTCCCCATATGTTGGCCGGGCGGCCGAGCACAATTTCATAGGGACTAAGTCCCACTCGCGAATGCACAGTCATTCTTGTTGATAGGAGTGCTAGAGGCAGAGCGTCAGGCCATTTAAGACCAGAGCTCGCTTGTATCTTTGCCAACTTCAGTTTTAGCGTGCCATTATAGCACTCTACTAGTCCAGCTGATTGGGGGTGATTTGCAGCGTGGAATTTTTGCTGGATACCTAGCCCTTCACATACTTTTTTCATCACTCGACCCACAAATTCACTCCCATTATCACTCCAGACCATTCTCGGCATTCCAAACCTAGGGAAGAATTCTTTGACAAGGGCTTTAGCTGTGGACAAGGCAGTGTTGTCTTTTAAGGGATATGCTTCTACTCATCTTGAAAAAGCACAAACAACAACGAGTACGCATTTCAGATTGTTGCACCTTTCCATGTGGATGAAATCTAGCTGCAAAACCTCGAACGGATACGTTGGAGGTGCAAAATGACCAGCTGGAGTTGGGGTTCCCCTACCAGGATTGTATTTCAGACACACCATGCAATTCTTAACCACATTCTCTGCACATTTAGGAATTCCAGCATTTTGCCATACTGGAGCCAACAACTTACAAATCCATTTCACATTGATATGGGCCATTCCATGAGCCATTGTCACCACTGCAAGCACATACGCATCGGATAACAACCATCGCTGATGTTCTGACAAGTCAACCCAACAACCATTTTCATCCAATTTACCCGTACTTTCTTTCCACACGCTCAACTCTTTCTCTGAAGCTTCAGCTTGAATAGACTTCACACCCTCTATCGTATCTTCACATATTCCAATGTCACCAACCCATCTTGCGGGGCCTGCAACATACATTCGATGCATCACATCTTTCCTGTTTCTTTTGCGATTTCATCAGCAAATGCATTGCCACGACCGACATCATCAGTAACCTTCTTGTGTGCACTGCATTTCACAATCGCAACTTGTAATGGCAAGGTCAGTGACTCAAGAAGCTCATTCACCAACTGATCATGCTGAATTTTAGCTCCATGCGAAGTCAGGAACCCACGTTCTTTCCACAATCGTCCAAAACTATGGGCCACACCAAACGCATACTGGCTGTCAGTATATATGGTCACTTTCATTCCTTTCGATAACGCACATGCTCTCGTAAGTGCAATCAGCTCTGCTGCTTGAGCTGAATTATGTGGTATACGTGCAGCTTCAACAATCATATGCAAAGTTGTAACAGCATATGCTGCAGTCGTATCACCATTCGGAAGCTTGAAGCATGAACCATCCACCCATAAGGTACCATCACACTTTACAAGAGGAGTATCTTTAAGATCTACTCTCCCTTTCGTTTCTTCTTCTGTCCTAAGAAAACAATCATGTTGTTCAACATCATCTGTTTCTACTGAAATTGGCAATAACGTGGCTGGATTCAACGTATTGCACCTCTTTATGTGCGCATGACTCGCTAACAGTGTCAACTCGTCACCTGACAATCGAGCACTAGTTAAATGCTGTGTCTTGGTCCTGTTTAACAACGTGTCCACTGCATGTGGAACCATCACAATCAACATATCATTCATCACTAACCCAGCAGACTGTCGAATAGAAACAGCTGCTGCCGCTGTGGCTCTCAAGCAACTCGGCAATGCTTTAGCTACCGGATCCAAAGTCGACGAAAAATATGCGCATGGGCGCTGCTTGTCTCCAAAAGACTGTGTCAGCACTGACAGTGCACAACCCTCTTTCTCATGAACATACAGTGTAAAGGGCTTACTGTAGTCGGGGGTACCCAACACAGGAGCCGAACACAATGCATTATGCAATTTGGAAAAACGTTTCTGACAATCTTCAGACCACGGAACAGGGTTTGGTGTATCGTTATAGGTCAATGCTACCAAAGGTTTGGCCAGCAAAGAAAAATTCGGTATCCATTGTCTGCAGTATGATGTAATGCCCAGAACGCATGTACTTCTCTCTGTGTCCTTGGCACACTCAGTTTTGCAATTGCCTGAATTCTTTCTGAGGTCAGTTTCCTTCCCTCCTTCGATAAGAGATGACCTAAGTAGGTCACTTCTTGTCGACAATATTGCAGTTTTGAAAGGGACACTTGGTGATGTAAATCAGACAAATGACGCAACAACAACAAGGTGGCTTCTTTACAAATCTCTTCAGTATCTGTAGCGACTAGCAAATCATCAATGTACTGAATAAGGGTAGCGCCGTCAGGTAAAACAATTGCATCCAGCTGTGTTTTCAAAGCCTGACTATATATTGATGGACTTTCACAGTAGCCTTGTGGAGCGCGTTGAAAGCGGAAACTTCGGCCTCCTAAACTGAATCCAAAAATATCCCTGCTCTCCTCTGCAATCGGGATGCTGAAGAAAGCATTCTTTAAGTCAATCACCGAGAACCAGGTGGCGGAAGCTGGAATCATAGTCAGTATGGCAGTGATATCAGGAACAACTGGAAACTGTGGCACAACTATTTTATTTACCTCTCTAAGATCAATCACGAGCATGTAAACAGGTGGCTTAGAGGGGTCAGTACGTTTCAAAACAGGCAAAACAGGACTATTACAAACGTTGCCTCTTGTCTCTTCAATTACATCTTTTTCAATTAAATCATAAATGATCGCTAGCAACGCCTTTTCACCTTCACTAGAGATCTTGTATTGTTGAATGCGTGGTAATTTCACATTGGCTTTCAATGTCACAACATAAGGCGGTATTTCCAACAGACCCACGTCATTAGGACCAGTAGCCCAAATGGTATCAGGAAGAAACGACAATTCGGTCGGAAGTTTATCCTTCGACAAATACATTGGAGAGACCAATTTCCTACCCAGTGTAAGTTGTACTCCCGAAGGAGAACAATATAATGTCGCATACAATCTTTTCAACAAATCCAATCCTAACAAGTTTTCACCACAACCTGTCGTTAGAATAAGGGGTGCTTCCAATTCACAAGGTCCAACAGAAAGGGACATAGGACTAGAAATCGGGTTTCTAACCGGGGCGCCAGAAAAACCTACTGAAACATTCATCTCGCCAGACAAAGGTGTGCCAGGGAGTTTTGAGTGCATAATAGAACTCTTTGTAGCACCAGTATCCAACAGAAAAGGCTCCGACACACCTGAGGTAATCACCTTAACATAAGGTCCATTCTGATCCACTGGAACTAAAAAAACTCCCTCTCTTCGTCTATGGCTGTCCTAGCAATTATTACCTTCCAGATTCTCATCTTCTGCATAGTAATCGTCAGCATAGTACTGAGCCGTCCTACCAGACGCGTTATGTTGCTGGTCAAAACTATTCATTGAGTTTTGAGACGGAAAGGAACGCGTGTTCTGGGGGAAACTTCCACGTCCTCTACCTCTAGGAGCTTGTTGAACACCTCGACCTCTTGCGCCAGAAGCACCATTCGTACGCTGTAACAAAATAGGACAACTATACTTGAAATGACCCTCTTCTTTACAATATGAACACTGATTGGGACCTACAGGAACACGTGGTTGAGAAAACTCGAACCTTTGCGAGTTTCTCTGGAACTGTTGAGGTTGCTGATAGTTACTCTGACCACCACGTGGCGGATACGCCTGTTGTAAAAGAACCATCGTCTTTAATTCTTTAGTTTTCTTGTCTGCTCTATCCTTCTCATCTTTATCCCTATTTTCGTAGTACTGTGCAGTAGCCAATATTTGTGCTGAAGAGGAAACGGCCCAAGAACCCTCTTACACAGCTCGGCAAGCAAATTGTGCACAAACTTGTCGACGAACAACCGTTGACCACCTTCTGTACTCATATCTTGACCACTGTGGTCGATAAACGTTTCCTCAAACCTGGTGAATAAATCAGACACTGTTTCATCTTTCTTCTGCTTACACGCAGACAATTTATCCCAATTCACACGCATCGCAGGCATTAAAGTCTTCATGTAAGTAATGATCCTAGCAGGCAGTTCTGCTACCATAGGCTCAGGCTTGGCACCACCAACTTGTCTATCATTTGCAGCACTAATATTAGCCCATGAGTCACCTAACTCTTGTGCATGATCTGTATGGCGAATCAGTCCCCACAAAGGCTGTGGAACAACATTCCCAAATAACATGTCTATGTCGGCTAAATTCATAATGCATGAGTCTGCAGTCTGTGATAATTCCTTATAATACCCTGCAGGGTTTTTACGGGGATCAGGCAAAGTCTGCTTAAGGGCTAAAACTTCAGCTCGCTTCCACGGAACATGTACCCAAACACGCTGAAAATGAGCTGGGACAGCATCAATTTGATTAGCAACATCAGCCTCAACGGCGTCCTTCCATACCGGAGGGACTTCTCTCATTGGGTACTGTCGCACCTTTTTTTTAACAGAGGAGTCATGTTGGAACAATGACTGAGAAGGATCCTTATTCCTAAAGGACAACAACGTCGCAACTGCTGTCTCAACATCGGGACCCACAATCGTGCCCTTTGCAAACTCAAACCGTACTCGGCACAAATCAGGCGGATTTGTTTCCAAATCATTATCTTCCAATTCCTCACAAAGGAAAGCACACATTTTCTCAAAAACGTATCTTTGTTTCGGTGCTCCCCATTGACGGAAGACATCCATAACAGACTCTACATCGTATCTTAAAGGGTAAACAACCCATTTACGCGCCATACGGTCCAACATTTCTCTCTCTTGAGAATTAGGCAGTTGACTACGCGACTGTTTACGCTCCGAATCTGTGGTCACACCAGACGACCCAAAGAGAGGAAATATAAGGCTGGCAACAGTATCTGTCATTCTCTGTCGGACAAAAGGAGAAGTTGATGAAAGAACAGGAGGAAAAACAGAGGGAGGCAAGGCAGACGCAGAAGCAGACGCAGAGGCAGTATCAGGAAGAACACCAGAAGAGGCAGTCGATGTAGTACATAAAGTCGCAGAAGGTACAGATGAAGCAGATTGAAGGGGCTGCGCCATAGTAGTAGGAGCCAACTGAAAAGGAGCTGGCGGCTGTGGAAGAACCTGAGGCACAATAACCGAAGGTTGCACAGCTAAAGGTTGCGGGGGTGCTGTAGCATTCTGCGCATAAGGGGGTGGCGAACTCAACAAGTGTGACATTAAAGGATCTTTCTCAAGTTCTTTTGCTGCATCTAGCTGAAGAAGCGGAAAAACTGGATAACATTTATCGGTCACCAATTTACGTTGCCTGTGCAACTGCTCATTCATCTGTTCTTCTTCATCATCTTTAAACTGCATGGCAGCTTGCATTATCGAGATACCCTCTTCCCTCTTATTTCTCTTTGCTAATTTAATTTCCTTCTGTTTGGCTTCCTTACGCCATAGGCGGAAAGAGTCAAACATCGCCGGCCGGGTTTTCTTCTTGAAAAGTTTAACCTCCAGATTATTCAGAATCTCTGTGTCAAAACTACCATATTGGGGCCATTTTAAAACTCCATCTTTCCTGGTGTATCGGATCCATACTTCATTATATGTGAGGGGGCCTATGCCATGTTTCACATATAGTTCATAGGTTGGAGTTCCAATCGGAGGAACCGGACACGAGTCCTCCAATCGGGAATCCTTATTATAACCAAGACAAAACAAATTTCCATGTCTGTTAAGACCAGGCATCTTCGCTCTCTAGTCTAGCTTCAAACTTCAAAGGATTGTCGAATACGATAGTCTCGTGAATACACGAATCCCTCGGCTTTGGTACTTGCAAGTTCCAAATCAAAGATCCCAAGGGGATACCAAACTAAGAACCAAACTAAGGACTGGGAGACGCTCCACTTATACTTAACTGAGGTATTGATGACGTCAACAGAAGACTCGTTTATCGTTTCGCTCTACCAAATCATCAAGTGTCCAAAACAGGGCGATAGTCAGGGCAGCAGTCCTTTGTAGCCGTCGGGAAGCGGGGAACCTCGCAGCAAAGACTTTCGGACCACGTCGACATACAGGGGTCGATGAAGTGGCGGCCTTCCTCCAGAATTTTCACACGAAGCTCCTCGCGAACCTCTGGCTTGGACTGGTACCGCTGAAATCGCCCCACGTTGGGCACCAACTGAAGTACTGGGTTTTTCAGAACCCAGTGGTGCCAGGGAACACACCCTAAGACTTTGAGTCCTTCCTGTTTCAGACTACAGAAACACAGAGTCTTCTTGGTGAAGTCAAAGATCTTGTTTATTGGCTTCAGCCAGTAACAGGTATCCTAGAAGTACAACACAGTGTATATTCTCAGGAGACTGCTCCCTTTGCAAAGCTAACCTTCTCTTTTATACAAAATATTATGCTTTAGGCAAACATTCCTTATTTTACAGTTGATCATTCACATATTTTCACTACAAAGAAATAGCAGGTGTATGATGACAAGCCCATATTTCAGTTTGTCCAGCCCTCAATCAATTACCCGGCAAGGCTCAGTACTTTCATCAGATATCGACGGACCCCCAATATAAACAGGCACCTCCTCCTTGTAAAGCAAGTCATAAAGAAAGAAACAGGGACAGGTGCGTGTAAGATTAGGCATGGTTTGTGTGTGATGAAAGGTTTTATGATGTGTTGTGCCTTGATACTAATCTCATTCGGCCACTGGGAAAGAAACTGGCCAAACAGGTTTGGCTTCAGGCAGTGGAGTCAGCTTGCCCAGGTCACAGAGGAGTCAGCAAAGATGTACGTGTCCTTCAGACTCGTTTTCAGCATTAGACATTGGCCTATGTGAGGGCAATCACTAAATGGCTGTCGTTTAAATGGAACACGAGGGTTCAGGACGGAAACTCTGATATTCGGGTGATTTCGTCACCTGAATATGAATACAATGCTTTTGCATACTATTCTAATCATTCTCGGTCTGCTGATACCAAAATCGTTGTGATACGACGATGTTTATAACACGGGTCCAGAATTTTCAGTACCACACTTCCCTTCAGCACCCAATAGCGCTATCTGTCTATAACTTGGTACATCCTTTCTTGAGCGTTTTATTGTAGCAGGGAAGAATTACATTCCGGCCAAGATTTTGCAATATTTCGACACTTATACCAGTAATGGAAAAATAGACCTAAATATGTGGTCCGAGATAAGCTTCCCAATTTTCATAAGGCTATTGGTATCTGGTCTGGGCACCAAAGAATTTTGCAATTCAAATGTAATTGGAAATCTGTTTAGCCACATTATCTTTTCATAGCTCTTCCCCAGGACCCTGAGACCATTTGCTTTGTAGAATTATGATATATAGTATGACCACTCTTCCAAAGGTATAGAGATGGCAGAATGGTTTTCTCTAGTTGTGCATGACCTTGTGATAATTGCCAATAATTTCGGGAAAGGTTTCCTGAGTCACCTTCTCCAAGTATTGTTAGAGCAGATGATCCTGTCTTTGCTTCATTATAAGTCTATAGGCCTGATTTAGATATGTGTGGATGGGTTACTCTATCACAACAGTGACGCATATCTCGTCCACTGAAATCTCATAGAAGATAATTGGATTTACATTTCGGCGGATTGTATATATCAGTCACCATTGTGACAGAGTAACTCATCTGCCAATCTAAACCAGGCCCTATCTTTCCTTCAAGACCTTTTTAGACATTTTACGTTTTCTGCTCTACTGGTTGAAGGATACAAAAATAGAGTGCATATTACCTTGTACATTTCTTCAGATAAACCACAGTGCTTTTTGTTTCTAGAAATAACCTTCATTTTTCTCACAATTATTCTCTGCTCAGTAACTAAAGGTGCCATAACCTAATGACAATGCTCGAGAATATTTATGAATGTGTTGTCACTTGCTTGTTGTATTTGATTGGTAAATGAAGGGAACATTTCATTAACTGATAAACGTGCTTTAGCATTCCAGTTTACTTGGCCACACAATTTTACACTTTTGGTTGTGCTGCCTCTCCGTTTCCAGGTGAGAACTGCTTCTCTGGTAATTGCTATTTTGATAAAAAAGGATAGAATGCTCAATAAAGGTAACATATATTTTCCATGCCCTTCACAGAGCCTGTTAGATAAGGCATAGCTGTAGAGGATGTAATCTACTATTGAGGCCTCTGATAGTCCTCATCTGGTGGGTTTATCAGGTATCACGTTCTAAGCACCCACGGTATATTAAACTTCCCATTTCCCAGTTCCTTCAGTTCTAAGAGTAAGGGAATGCCTCCTTTGCCCGCGGTAGAGTTTTCCAGAAAGATAACCATAGGAATTGAAGCTTTACCATGGTATCTGTCTCTAAAAATATCTAATAAGCAATTAAATATTTTTGGTAAAAGCCCCTTAGAATTAATATCCAACCAGGAAGGTCAGATTTTATAAAATAAAAGACCAAATTTAAAAGTTCTGATTTCATAATATTATTACCTGGTGAGAAATAAACATTAAATAAAAGCATAATTAGGGGTGAGCAGTTTTAAACTCTGTGATTGGGTGTCAGCTAGCAGTATCATTTTAACTTCACTTGAAGTCAACCGAGGGAAGAATGGCTACACCTCTACATGCATAGCCCCTAGTGCTCAATGATACCGGGCTATTAATCACATAATATTTTCAATAGAAAAATTAGAAGTGAATAATTTTTTCTCTAGTCAGATAATATCTGCTTTGGAATTCACTAAAAGTTGTCTTTTTTCAGATACTGTATGAAGCTCAGCCAGATCGCAGGACCAGACTAATACATTTTGACTAACATAAGGGATACTTAGAAACAGAATGGTTATTTCTGTTTAGAACACGTGCTAACCAAGACCAGTCATTTTCTTGATCAATACCATTTCAGGTATTTATTGCTAAAATACAAATAGTTACATTGTGTCCACAAGAACCAAAAGTGATGGTAACTGCATTCTTTAGCACTGAGGGCTCAGAAGAAAAACCAGAGATAGTAGTGGTGCTATTGTTTTATTTGCCCTAGTTAATAAACAACCATATTTGAAAAGGAGTTCTCTATACTGCATACATAGATTCCATGACCTTGAAAGATGTTAGTGGATTTAAAATGAGTGAAGGACTCAAAGTAGAGTTAAAATCTACCAGTGAAGATGGCGGATCTACATTTTTCTAAAGAGTTACTAAGTTAGTATAAACTGTTTGACGCATCTGCCACTGTGTATACATATGAAGGAGTTCTAAGATCTACAACCTGTTTAAAAGTATACTTCCTTTTCCAAATAGATCAATAGATAAAAAAATTGAACACACTATAGCCCTCATTACAACCCTGGCGGAAAATCCCGCTTACCGCAGTGCTGACGGCCGCCAACGTACTGTGACCGCGGCGGTATTCCGCTACTGTATTATGACCCACACTGAGAAAACCGCCTCTATACAGACATCTACAAAAATGCCGCCAGACCAAAGGTCAGTGATAAACTGGCAATAGCAAAACCCACACCATCACGGCAACAGGAATACGCCCACAGTATCACGACCCATGAATCAACGTGACGGTCTTTCAACCGCGGTAAACCATTGTCGGTACACAGTGCTGCGCTCAAAATACACACACACTTACAAAACTACACCGCATTGGGCAATTCAAACTACACACATCTGACACACATACACACACCACACTCACACACTCACACCACTATAAAACACACACCCACATTACCCACAACCCCTTACAGCAAAACAATTTGAACAAGCAGAGAGAGAGAAAAGCAAAGACCACACCATCATCCAGAGGCACAGAACACCATCACACATACGCCATCCACGCACCTCACAGCACACACCCCAACACATCACCCCACACATCACATCACATATCACTCACACCACATAATGGGACCTCAAAGACACCCCAGGTTTTCTGAGGAGGAGCTCAGGGTCATGGTGGAAGAAATCATCCGGGTAGAGCCACAGCTATTCGAATCACAGGTGCAGCAGACTTCCATTGCAAGGAAGATGGAGCTATGGCGGAGAATCATCAACAGGGTCAACGCAGTGGGACAGCATCCCAGAACCAGAGATGACATCAGGAAGAGGTGGAACGACCTATGGGGGAAGGTGCGTTCCGTGGTTCCAAGATACCAGATAGCAGTACAGAGGACAGGCGGTGGAAACCCACCTCCTCTTCCACAACTAACAACATGGGAGGAGCAAGTCCTGGCAATGCATCCTGAGGGCCTCGCAGGAGTAGCAGGAGGACTGGACTCTGGTAAGTCAAATCTTTACTACTTTATCCCCCACCCTACCTGCATGCCATCACAAACTCCTACTCCTACCCTCACACCCATCACTCCAACATCTCACATATACCCCACTATCACAACCCACCCATCCCAATACCAAGCTCTGTATGCATCAACAATGCATGGACACCCATCACAGACCTGCATGGACACCCATCACCACAGCATGCCCAGTAGAGAGACTCATCAAACCCACATAATCACCAATCACACAAGACCAAGGCGACTGTGCAAGCACATTAATACAGGGAAACACACCCATTGCACAAGATGGCACACACAGATACAATAAGAATGCATTAACACCCCAACAAGACCCCTACCCAACATCACCGGACAGGAGATGCCAGCCATATCCAGTCCCCCCGCAGAAGAGGCCCACAGTTATGACAGTAGCTCTGCATGCCTGGATCAGGTTGACCAACCTGGCCCATCTGGGACCTCTGGACAGTTGGTTACCCTGCCACAGTCCCAAACCACCACAGAACCTCCCCCCTCAGGAAACACCAGCACAGCACCCACTCAGCAGGCCCATGCCACTGTCCCCAGGACACATCAATCAACAGTTTGGCCACCACTACAGGGACACCAGTCAACCCTCCCAAACTCAAGACAATCAGGGACCTGGGGTCAGTGGCAGTGGGCACACGGTTCAGGGGACAGAGGCACAGGACAACAGGGAAGCTGGGAGGACTGCTGTGTGACAGGGGGAGGACAGGCCAAGGGAACCGACTCTCCACAAGGCACTCTCCAACATCATGGGAGCATACCACCCTTCCCAGGAAACCATGGGCACAGTACTGGCCAAGTTTCAGGAGACCCAACGGTTGCAGGAGGGACACTACATGGGGATCAGGGAGGACCTCACCAAAATCTACACCATCCTGGTCACCATAGCAGGGGTGCTGGCTGACATAGGCAAGACCATGAGGGAGACAGTGGCACAACAAAGGGCCCCTGACACTAGCCAAGCCGAAGAACAGCCTTCCTCCTCCACCGGTGCTAGTGGACAGGAGGTGGAAGGAGAACCACCCCGCAAACGGTCCCTGCGATCCAGGCAGAAGACAGAGAACATTGCCAAGACCCCTGCCAGGAAATAAGACTCTCCTGATTGTCACCCTTCTGTCCCACTATGTCACCCAGTCCACCTTGAACTGCCATTACTCCCCTTCCTATACCCCATTGGACAATGCACCTGTGATACTAATAGACTGGACTCCACCATCACCCCAGTCCCTTGCACACACCCCTTTATCATTAGCCCCTAAATAAACACCCTTTAATCACAAACCAATCTTTAATTAGTCTGATCTTTTGCAAATGTATTATGACAACATTAGCAACAAATAGCAATGTAAAATGTTAATTTACTAGTTGGCCAGCAGTACATGTAGCAGAAAGCAGAATGTTTAACCCAGATCTGAAAAAAGTAAATCCAAAGGGAACAGTCAGTGTCCATAGACAGAGGTTAAGAGGCTGCATGTACAATGTCCTACAGTATTCTGAAATGTGAGGAGGAGTTACAGTCTCTTACCTGTATGTCACTGGAAGTACTGCATGATGCTGTTCGTTCTGTTGTCAATATCTTCTTCCTTTGCCTCCTCTTCCTCACTGTCTACAGGCTCCACTGCTATCACAAGACCATCACCAGGCTCATCCTCTTGTAGGAGAGGCACCAGGCATCTCAATGCCAGGTTGTGCAACATGCAGCATGCCACGATTATCTGGCACACCTTCTTCAGTGAGTAGTATAGGGAGCCACCTATTAGATGGAGGCACTGGAATCTGGCCATCAGGAGGCCGAACGTCCTCTCAATATTACACCTAGTTCGCCCATGTGCCTCATTGTAGTGTTCCTCTGGCTTTGTCCTGGCATTCCTCACTGGGGTCAGTAGCCATGAGAGGCTGGGGTAACCAGAGTCACCTGCAAATTCCGAGGAATACCTGTTAGACACACACTAACCCTTAGGGACTACCCCATACCCAGACACCTACTCATACTGTGTGGGGACCTTGGGCTCACCTATTAGCCACACCTGGTGCCTCTGGAGTTGGCCTATCACATAAGGGATACTGCTATTCCGCAAGATATAGGCGTCATGAACAGAGCCAGGAAACTTGGCATTCGCATGGGAGATGTACTGGTCCACCAAACACACCATTTACACATTCATCAAATGGTAGCTTTTTCTATTTCTGTGCACTTGTTCATTTCTGCTGGGGGGACAAATGCCACATGTGTACCATCAATGGCACCAATGATGTTGGGGATATGTCCCAGGGCTTAAAAGTCAGCTTTCACTGTGTGCAAATCATCCACCTGGGGGAACACGATGTAGCTGCACATGTGTTTCAGCAGGGCAGACAAAACTCTGGTCAACACGCTAGAAAACATTGGGTGAGACATCCCAGATGCCATGGCAACTGTAGTTTAAAAGAAGCCACTTGCCAGGAAATGGAGCACTGACAGGACCTGCACTAGAGGGGGCATACCTGTGGGCTGGCGGATAGATGACATCAAATCTGGCTTCAATTGGGCACACAGGTTCTTGGATTGTGGCACAATCAAATCTGTAGGTGATTATGATGTGTCTGTCTTCCATTGTGGACAGGTCACCAGGGGTCTGTACACCAGAGGATGCCGCCATCTGATCATCTGCCCCAGTGGTTGTAGCCTCTGGAGGAGAACGGTGAGCAGAGGTTCATTTACCACATAGGTAGCACAACTGTGTTTGCAGTAATGTTAGTAGATCCGTGTGAAATAGTTAGTCCGTATATGTGGCAATATGTGCTGTGACACAGTTGGGTGCCATGCCATGTGCACCCCTGAAATGGCGGCTGCTTGACTTGTGAGGAGGGACAAGGGGAAATTAGGTAACTGCGCTTGCGTTGTGCAGCGTCGCTTTAGGCGGTCGAAGACCGCCGCGCAACTCAGCATTGGTTATCATTGGGCCCTATGGGTTTCAGGAGCCAATGGCCATGTATGCTGGTGGTGATGGTACGCTCCGCCGCGGACGTGACCGCCATTTTCTATCTCTTCACTCACTTGATACCTGACCATCAACAGGAGAGGACCTACACTGCAAGTGCTGCTGTGACCTGTGTCTGGAAGCGACAATGGCTCATGTGTCTGGGGAAAGGGCCCCTGCCTTAAGTGCGGAGGAGTTGGACAAACGGGTGGATGGGGTCCTCCCCCAGTACACGCTACTCTACGGTCCTCCAGACAAACAGGTGAGTACACTGTGAGCATGATGCATAGACAATGCCTGTTTGGAGTGGCGTGGATGTAAGCCACATGTTGGGGGGGCTGAGGGCTGCATGGGAGGATGGTCAGTGTATGTGCATCAGGGCATGGATGGGAACTGGTAGGCAATGAGTATGACGGTCCGGACGGGTGAGTAATTTCCTTTCCTCCTGTACTTTTCCTCTATGTCAGCCCCCACCAGAAGAAGGGTATTTGGTGTGCCATCGCCAAGGAAGTGGGGACCCTGGGGGTCTATCACAGACGGAGCACCCACTGCCGCAAGAGATGGGAGGACCTGCGCCGCTGGAGCAAGAAGACTGCGGAGGCCCAGCTGGGGCTGGCCTCCCAATGTGGAAGGGGTGCCCGTTGCACCATAACCCCCCTGATGTGCCACATCCTGGCGGTGGCCTATCCGGAGTTGGATGGGCACTTGAGGGCCTCACAGCAGCCACAAGGTGGTGAGTACAGTGTCATAAAGCTGACTCTGCATGGTTTAGGAGGGATCTGGTTGGGGGGTGTGGGCTGTGGGTGCCCCTAGGCCAGAGCGGTCATGCCAGGGTAGGTCCCTTGTTTGCAGGCTCAGAAGCACTCCTACCCCAATGGTACAATTGGACAGCTACTAGTGTGCAGGTTCCTGTGGGTGTCAGGTGTGCATATGTTGGCGTTAGTCATTGTACCCCATTGGGTGGTGACTACCATAGTGAGTAGTTGGGCAAGGCCTAGTGCACAGGGCAGCTCTGTGTGTGTTGTGTCCGCCAACGGTAGTGGTGTTTCTGGCATTGACCATGTGTGTCCTCTGTCTCTCCCCCCCCTTTTTGTTTTGTCGCCCTGTCCTTGTGTGCATTAGCATCATCTGGCGGAGTAGCAGAGGCACCGGCGACGGAGGGAGCTGCATCTCACATGGCCCAGGAGGGTGAATCCACGGAGGGTGAAGGCACCAGTGGGACAGAGGGGAGGTCCATGACGGGGACAGGAGGGAATACCAGCGACAGCGACTCCTCCTCTGATGGAAGCTCCCTGGGGGTGGCGGACACACCTGTGCCCACCCCATCAACAGGTACAGCCGCCACCCCCACTACCAGCACTGCCCTCCCAGCAGCCCCTCAGCGTGTTTCCTGTGCCCGCTCAGCCAGGAGGGTGGGCATCTCCTTCACCCCAGGCACCTCAGGCCCTGCCCCAGTCAGTGCTGCTGCCCTCAGTGAGGAAGCTATTGACCTCCTGAGATCCCTCACTGTTGGGCAGTCAACTATTCTGAATGCCATCCAGGGTGTCGAGAGGCATTTGCAGCAAACAAATGCATACCTGGAGGGCATTCATTCTGGTGTGGCGGCCCAACAGAGAGCGTTTCAGGCTCTGGCCTCAGCACTGATGGCAGCCAATGTCCCTGTGTCCAGCCTCCCCCCTCCAACTTCCACTACCCAGGCCCAGTCCCCTCTACCTCAGCCTATCCCAAGCACACCATCATACCAGCATGCACACACATCAACAGACAAAAGTGGCTCAGGAAAACATAAGCACCACACATCCCACAGGCACCTACACAGGCACCATACCCATGCACACATACCAACATCCACTTCCTCCACTGTGTCCCCCTCCTCCACATCATCCACCTCCCTCCTAGTCTCATCTCCACTCCCACCTGCATGAACTACATCATCAGCCCCTGCCTACATCACCAGCACGACCATCACTACACACCGCTCACGTGCAATCACCACCCCCACTACCATTCAAACATCCCCTGTGTCCTCTCCAAGTGTGTCTGTGAGCCCTCCTCCCAAAGTACACAAACGCCGGCACACACCCACTCAACAGCCATCTACCTCACAACAGCCTCCAGCCCATGCATCCTCACCCAAATTCAGCAGACGTACACCTTCTACAACCACTACTTCTTCCTCCACTCCCACAACCCCTCCATCTTCCCGTCCCAGTGTGCCTAAAAACCTTTTCCTAGCTAACTTGAGCCTCTTCCCTACACCTCCCCCCGTCCGTCCCCTAGGGCCAGGATGTCTAGATCCCAGCCTAGCATCTCAGCCACCACATCTGCATCTGCTGTGATCCGTCAGGGGGGATCAAAGGGGGCACCCATCAGAGCTGCCAGTGTGCCACTTACAGATGGGAAGGACCACCCTATTCCTTCACCTGCAAAGGTCAAAAAGGGGCCGGCTTCCAGCAGGGGAAAGTCTAACCAACCACCCAGCAAGACCTCGCCCAAACACAGAGAGGACAGTGCCAAGTGTCCCAGGTGGAGAAGGGCCACAAGGCAAAGGGCAAGTCACCTCAGGGCACGATGCCTCATGGTGAGGGGCTGGTGACCACCATTTCGTCAGGGATGCCAGTGAGCTGTTCCACAGTAACCACCGCTGCAACAACCGCCACCTGCACCACCACCTGCACCGCTGCTGCCACAACGTCAGTCTGCAGCAGCATCCCCAAGGATCAACCATCTGAGGCTGCCGGAGACGGTATGGTGTCTCCCTCCACCACAACAGACACTTACACCACGGCCAGCGTCGGAAGCATATCTGCCGCAGCCACCACCACCGCCACCTGTACCACCATTTGCACCACCACGTGCCCAGCCGGTACCACTCTGTCGGACGTCAGCAGCATCACCAGTGGGCAGGCGTCCGAGGCTGCAGGCAACGGCCTGGACCCTGGATACGCCACTTGAGGCACCACCTCCAGCACTGGCACTACCAGCAGTTGGCAGCCTAAGTCGCCGCAGGATGGAGTGTGGCTCTGCCTCCATAGCATATCATGCTACCTGTTCCAGGTACATCGCGTGGCTCAGACACCCAGGTGAGAGGATGTTAACTGCCACACCCCAGGTGCAGAATCACTGGACACAAAGCCCCCTCCATAACCAGTGGAGAGATACATCCACTCACCCGATCCTTGGCAGGATGAAGCACTCTGGGCACAAAGCCCCCTCCAGAGCCAGTGGAGAGATACATCCACTCACCCAATCCTTGGCAGGATGAAGCACTCTGGGCACAAAGCCCCCTCCAGAGCCTGTGGAGAGATACATCCACTCACCCAATCCTTGGCAGGATGAACCACTCTGGGCACAAAGCCCCCTCCAGAACCAGTGGAAGAGGGCATTCACTCACCCAATCCTTGGCAGGATGAAGCACTCTGGGCACAAAGCCCCCTCCAGAACCAGTGGAACATGTCAGCCACTTGAGAGACTGTGGCTTTGCACTCCCCATGAGCAAGCAGTGGGCAGCCCACCCACTTGAGATACTTGAGAGACCGTGGCTTTGCACTCCTCAGGAGCAAGCAGTGGGCAACCCACCCACTTGGGAGACTTGAGAGACTGTGGCTTTGCACTCCCGAGGAGCAAGCAGTGGGCAACCCACCCACGTGAGAGACTTGAGAGACTGTGGCTTTACACTCCCCAGGACAAAGCAGTGGGCATGGAGCCCCCTCGAGGAGCAGTGGTGTTGTACCATCTTCCGGCTGAGGTGCCCCCCTCCCCTTCCCCCTGAGGTGCCTGTGTTTATTCAACCTTATGCCCCTGCAGTGTTCTTTCCATTCTGAGGCAGGTGTCATGTGTGGGCTTCGCCCATGCTTTTTGGGACCACTGGTCCATGGACATTTACAAGGGACAGTGTACGGCCTTGTGTACATAATGCAAATATTTGTATATACTGATTATTTGCTTTTCTCTGTATATATCTGAATGTTCCAATATAACACTATTTAGACTCATTTCCTTTTGCCCTTGCGTTCTTCCAGGGGGTGACGGGGTGTATCTGTATTGTTGTTGCATATGTTTGTGTGTATGGTGTTGTGGGTGAGGGTGGGGGTGTTGCGTGCCATGTGTGTGTGTGTCACTCTCTTTTCCCTCCTCCTCTCCCCTGTGTGCTAGGTGCAGTACTCACTGCCGTCGCCACCGCCACCTTCTTTCTACTTTGTGGTGTATTAGTAGATACACCAACATGGGGAGGATCTGCAATTCGGGCTCCATGGCGTCCTGGTTCTTTGTGGAATGTCGACAGGTGAGTGGTTTCCCTTCTGTGTTCTGTTTCTGCCGCGCTTTCGATGGCATTAGTACCGCCCCAGAAAAGCTGGCGGATTGGTGCCTTGTAATACAGTGGGCAGTACATTGTCTTCTGCCTGTCTGCTGGCGGTGACCGCTGTGGTGTTTGTTGCTACCGCTGTGGCGGTCGGAGTGTTAAAGTGGCTGTCTATGTTGGCGGTTTCCACTGTGGCCGTGATCTCCTTTTTTTATTGTTGGCCAGTTGGCGGTGTTACCGCCACTTTAACACCGACCGCCAGGGTTGTAATGAGGGCCTATATCATTTTGTAATTACATTTGGGATATTGGAATATATGCAGAATCAAATTGTTGTGCTCTTGAAATGCTGAACCTTTCGTTCCTGGAACATGTGGATTTTGGACGCAGTGGGATATCCCCTAACGGTGTAGAATCAGACAAGAGTGTAGTAGGGCCAATGATTTTATTGACTTCCTCCAAAGTATCAGGTCATTTTTGAAAATGCAGACATCTAGATCTCTTTTTTTAATGTATTTTTTAAACTTTTTTCTTGACTTGTTGCTTACTTATTTTGCTGTCTCTACTTCAGAGGAATATTATTTATGTCAGATGTATTCACTTTATTATCTTGTTTCATATCCATTTCAATCCCTGCTGGTTTTCTGATTATCACTTTTTCTGTGTCAGGATATTCCACTTTTGAACTTCTTCTGAAAATTAGATAAAGTGAAATTTCACTTATTTTGGTCTAGCGTAGTTCTTATGGTGGAATAGTTGTCTCTTCATGAAACTAATTGTTTAGTGAACAGGTAACATCAGGTCCTGCTGCTTGTCTAGACCTCTTGCTAAAGTGGAGTTCTTTACCTTTCTCAAAGGTAACAAAATATGCATTTGTTTATTTAAATATGTATTTTCAACTATTTTCTTAACGTTTAACAGCTAGTAGCAAGTTGTACATTTCTTATGTTGGTCACAAGATTTGAGTTCACATGCTACCCGGGCTTCAGCACTGTGAAAATAAGCCACAGTTTCTAGAATATAGTTTGTATTGGAAGTTGTTTTTCTAATAGAGACCCTGAAGCTCTGTTTAAGGCCTGAAATGCTTCTAACAATTGTATGTAATCCCCTGGAAAATTTCAACAGCCATCTAAATGCAGATCTAGAGTATCTGATAGATTGTGTTCCAAAAGTGGACTGCCCCTTAGTATACTGTGATAATGACTCAATGTTATTTTTGAAAGCCCACTCTGAACTGGAGGAATTACTTAAATAATTTCAACATCCGGGATAGTGTAATCCATTTGTACCATGTAATTGTGTTTGAGGGCTCATTACTAGGTTACATATCTGATGTTATAGAAAAAAGATTTGCTTTCAGTAGTTGCTTTTCTCAGTTTTTGAGCAAATTGAGTTATTTAGTTTGCTTTGCTTGTTTTCCTTCATTTGGAACAAATAATTGTGAATCACAAGATGTCTTTGTGAAGAAAGTTGTAATAGATGAAAGGCCAGACGAAGTATCTGTAAACAAATATTTATGATGATTTTAAGTATTGATTCAAAGAGGATCTCCTATTGGCAGTAGTTCTGGCACGGAGGTTTCTAATTATCATTGTTGTATAACTCCACAAATGTTACCCAATTCTATGCTAAAATAGTATAACCAGTAGACAGTGCTAATTGAAACACATGTGGCTACCAGGGTGACCTGTAAGTTTCAACCCCTTGCCTCACATTCACCACTGGGGAACAAAATGAGGTAGGACAACTACTGGACAGCCTAGTGCCTATCTGTGCCTTGAAATTAATAAAACAAATAGTCTTTAATTAAATCATTCAAAAAGATTGAAAATGTCAAGGATTCAAATAGGATTGAAGTATGGAAATTCTACTCACCTACAATGGAGCCAAAAGCTGCCCTTCCTCCACCCTCTCCAGCCTTGGCCAGCCTCAACTGGCCCTGCTATTCGATCTCCTCATCAGGTGCTAAGTATAGAACAAATAGCTGATGGCTCTTCATTTGAAACATCAGTTCAGCTCTGCTGTAGGAGCCTCAATGTCTTCTACCTTGAAATAAACCTTTAGTGAAAGTAACTCATTGGTATGCTGGGCCACTTGGGTCACTTATCCCCACTCCTAGCATGACATCTTCTACCCCCACTTTCTGTTTTCCCAGATTTCATAGAGAAGGTGGACTCCTATCACCACTTGGTTAGTAGCAACAGGAGTATAATAGGAGAGAAAGGCAATAGATCAGAAATTCATGACCCATGCTTGCTCCTCCCTCCTAGGGCTGCAGCAGGAGGCTGAAACAGGAATCAAAAGGAAGAAAAAACAAAAGAGGCATTCCAAACAGAGCAACACTACACTCTGCCGACAAAGTCCACACGTGGCCTTGAACTCCTCATTTTGCTGATGCATTTCAATCTAATTAGGTAGGCAGTCAGTATTAGGGATGGAAACACTTAAGCAACTTGTTACCAGAAGTTCACATGTTTACTCAATACTTTCAGTACTGACTGTCCCACATCTGAAGAGCAAGAACTGGGAAATACAAGAAGGTGACAGTTGCAATATTTTGCTTCTTTTTTTACTGGAAGCAGGTCATGGCATTGACACACTGAGAATGGCAATAGATATTTGGCCTTATATAAGAATAATGAGTACAAGACAAGATAGATGTTTACTCTAAACTATGGTTATCCTTCCTAGATTAGATACAAGGCTGCTGTTCACAGTGAGGTCAATTAAACCGTAAGGGATTCATATGTGTGTAACCTGACGTGTTCTCGAACCCTACTAACTCCTATGTACATAGACACAAGGAGCTCCACAAGAGTACCAGATAAAGGCAATTATCCATAGTTGTTATTACACAACTAGGCACTTCCACGGAACCAAGGATTCAGTAATAGAACAACATACCCTTATACCTCTCTCATCCGCTGCCTACAGTGTTTGATATTTCCCGACATTTACATGTTAGTTCAAAGGTAATATTTATTTTTTGTCTTCCTTGTTGTATCTATTACATTAATCACACTTTTATATAATTTCAAGGACATAGGGCCCAATTAGATCTAAAACAATTGGACGATAGACCCCAAATGGTTTGCCTTCAACCCTCCTTTATTATTGAAATCATTTTTGCTGGCTTTACCACTACTAATCAGTGCTAAGGTGCTTGTGCTTTCTCCCTAATACATGGTAGAATTGACTTACATCTGACTAGCATACTTAATTTACTTTAAAGTCCCTAAGTAAAGTGACATACCCTGTACCCATGGCTGATAAATAATGCTACTAGTAGGGTTGTGCTACCTGTTGTGATGCCCACTTACGTAGCCTTTTAAATATGTCTCAGGTCTGCCATTGTGCAGTTTTGAACTCCCATTTTGACCTGGCAAAATAAACCTTTTTCCAGACCTAAACCGTCCTTTTTATTACATATGTCACCGTGTAAGGTAGGCCCTAAATAACCCATTGGACAAGGTGCAGTACATTTTAAAAGTGGCAAATGTGATTTTAAGTTATATGTGTCCTGGTAGTGAAACACTCTCAATTTTGTTTTTCAGCATTGCAAGCCCTACTTTTCGATATGATAACATAGGGCTACATCATTACATTTAATAAGTGCTAACATGTCATTGAAAAGAGGTGCAAAAGTCATATTTGGTGTCTGTGAAACTGCCATTCAAAATCCTCTTTAATGGTAAAGTTGGATTTAGAAACACAATTCTGATAATGTCACTTTTAGAAAGTTGCCATTTTCTTGTCCTAACCATGTGGTGCCTGCAGCCTGTTTCCTAGGTCACATGACTAGGCATAGTTGACAATTGGCCTTTGTGTATTCCTTCCAGACAGCCACACAATTGAGGGACTCGGATGTTAGCATGATGGACCATCCAAGCAGGATGGAGGAACAGAGATGTGCATGGCCTCACTTGCACTTCAAAGACTCTGGGCCTCATTACGAGTCTGATGGTCCATGGACTGCCAGAGTCAAGGTGGCGATCGGACCACCGCCCCAGGGGCTGTCCGCCTACCACATTATGACCATTGCCAAAGCCACCACGGTCTGACCGATGGCCTGGTGTTGCCAGCAGTGCAAGCAGCGCTGCCCTTCGGATTACGACCCACGTTTACACCAGCCTTTGCATGGTGTTCCGACTGCCGTGCAAAGGCTGGTGAAAAAGGGGTGTTGGGGGTCCCATCGGGGTCCCTGCACTCCCCATAAACTTGGCATGGGCAGTGCATGGGCCCCCATGGACAGCCCCGCCGTGCTTTTCACTGCCTGAATTACAGGCAGTGAAAAGCACGACGGGTGCTGCTGCACATGATGAAACTGCAACATTGCTGCCAGCTCGATTATGAGCTGGCGTAAATGTTGTGGTGAGTATTCCACTGGGCAAGAGGGTGGAACAGTGGCGGAAACTCTGTTTCCGCCCGCTAGCCCAGCAGAAATCTCATAATACGGCCAGCGGGCGGAAAACCGGAGTGACGGTTTTCTGTCCTGAAGAGTTTGGCAGCTGGCCTCCGCTGCCCGCCAAACTCGAAATGAGTCCCTCTGTCTCAACACACACACACACAAAGATGTTCACACTAGCCTGCTGTGTGCCCACACTCATCCTGGGACAAGGGCAAGGAGGCAGGAAATGTTAGACAATTCTGTGTGGGTGGGAAGAATTCAAGAAGTTTCTTCCACTTTAAAGAGAGCACAAGGCAAAAAGCTAAAACCTTCAGACCCACTCTGCAGTACAATCCTAGACCTGTAAATACTACAGAAGGACGGCCCTGCCCCCAGGGGACTGCCCTGCTGCTTGAAGCCTGCCCTGCTCTCTGAGAATGAAGAGTGGATCACTTCTTCATCCAGGGCTACCTGAGTGACTCCAAGGGCTAGTTATCTGGCCTCCTGCTCTGAGCTGCAGGAACACAACACGCTCCTGAGGTCTCTCCACAACTGCCAAGCTGACCTGCTGCACTGGACCTTCCTTGACCTGAAACTGGACCTGCATGAGCTCTGCCGGCCTCAATGGGTAGATTCCCGAACACCAACAAGTGCCTCCCAGGACCTGGACCCTTCATCATATGAGCTGCTCCTGGAAGAAAAGGAGAAAACTTGAAGGTTTGACCTCTTTGTGACTGCAAATGGGCCTGTTCATGTCAAGATCTTGGTGCCGCACCTTTGACAAAAGCTAGGCTTCAACCAACTTGGCTCTTCTCGCTACAGCAACCACCAGCAATGACTGGCAATGCAAGATCCACAATTTGAGCTATGGCATCAACAACCTGCAGTGACTACCAACCCGAAGCTCCAGCAACAAATATCCATGATGTCTGACAGGATCTATGTGCTACAGCAACAACCTTCTGAGAAGCCCAGCCTGATCTTCACACTACATGATGATGGAATCCTCCATGGTCAACTGGACTTTTCACATCAGACTTTGGGAAGGTAGCTTTTTTAGCTGGACTAACCTCGTTCCTATAGCCATCGCGGTCAACATGAACTTATATCTCACAAAACCAGCTGACCATAACCAGCTCCTTGTGTTTTTAGGTTCTACTCTTACCTTAAATCTTTGAAACTAGCATCAAATAATTTATATCATTTTACTCTATTTTTCTAAGTTGATGTGGGATTGTTCTTGTGTGGTGTTTTCACTTTATTACTAGGGGTGGGCAGAAATTTTAATTCAACCAGTAGACTTGGAGTTATTTACTAATTCTACACAACTCATGTGGATACCCCTCGGTGTCCTTACATAACTATGTAAGGGCTCTGAGGTGTATGCACTGCACTGGAGAGCACTGCATACACTTTGGTGCCTTTTTCAAGGGTACCTTGGGTATGTCCTGCACATTCCAGTGCCCACTCTGCTCTTTGGCAGAATTCCGTTGTAAATGAAACTTGGCTAATTCCACCCACCCTTATTACCCTTTAAGTGCTGCATACATACTTTATACATTGCCTCTAAATAAAGCCCGACTGCTCTTGTGCCAAGCTACCAGATGGTTAAATATAGGCTAATTTAGTTACTTTTGTAGTTCACTCTTACAAGGATTGTGGCTGTTTTTTAAGAAGGGCTCCCGTCTCCTCAATCCACAACCCAATTTCTCACAGGCCCGATTTTGAGTTTGTCAGGTGGTAGTCCATTATTGAAGGTGGCAGGAAACATTACTTGTGCCCCTCTGACAGATTACTGCCTGACAAACTTAAAGCTCACAGCGGGTCAAGCTGTGATCTCTGTACTTTCAGGGAAATCTCTATCACACTGGTCCCTCCAACAATACCACATGTTTGGTGGACAGTGGCTTTTGATTTTGACACCCATTTATATTCAAATCAGAGTTTGTTTTAGAAAAACAATAGCTAATGACCCCTACACCCAGGGAGTGTTCTCCTGAGTATAAGATCATGTGAAGAGAAGAAAGAAAGGACATTAGACCATCAGCCCCAAAAAGGTTAATTACCTCAGTCCGATGACTAGCACTTTGTCAGGTCATTGGAGTAATCTTTCAGTCTAAGGAGCCAACAGGGCCAAAAGAAACTGGTGGTCCTTCAGACTCTAAGGCCCAGAATTACAAGAATCTGGTGTATCAATACTGATGCGCTAGATTTCTTGCGCTCCCCCACCACCACCTAACAACACCATTGGTGCATCGTACTTGTAATATGGAGTAATATGGCACATGTTAGGCCAATAGCATCATAATTTTTGATGCTATTGTGGCGCTTTGCTGCACTAGCACCAAAACTGTTCACCCTAGTGCAGCAAAGTGAAAGGAGACCCATTGACTTCAATGGGTGTGTCCTTTTAACGCCTGTAATGAGCAGGTGTTAAAAATGACACAAATAATGTTGCATTGAAATCTTGCAGATTTCACTGTGCCATTTTTGCAGGCCTCCTAATGGTGGAATGCCCCTCTGGCATACATTATGCCTGACGCAGGCATTATGTGCCACAAGGGGTCACAAAGTGGCGCAATGCATGCATTGTGCCACTTCGTAAATGTGGTGCAGTGATTTTTGCCTCGAGCCACATTAGCGTGAAAAAGTATGCTAATGTGGTGCAAGGGGGTGCTAGGGCCTTGTAAATCTGGCCCTAAATATGGTGCGTTAACTAACAGTTTCACAGACAGGGTGCTACATCACTTTTGTGATATAGCACCCTCTCTGCCAAACTCTAAAGCAGGCCCATAGTTCCTTTTTTATACTCTCACTGGTGATGATTGATTCACACACTTGGAAATGTTGATCTACCTGGTGTTGTACTCAATACTATTAGAGTATGTTGCAAATGTTATTGGTTGAAGCGGGTCACCTGCCCATGGCTGATTACATAGTGATGTACCATATCTCAACCACATCTCTGGCATCTTGATTAAATCAATATTTACAATAAAAAGGACTATTAAAAGTGAAGAAAAGTCTAGGGAGTGCCACAAATGGTTTTTATTATGCTGTTCACACCAGCTTAAATTTTTTTCCATAGTGCGGTGCCAAAAATATGCACAGGTTTCTTTCTGTTTTGTATAGCCATTCTGCACACATATTAAGGATAAACAAGCTGTATTCAATCATGCAGCAGGTAAACTAATGTAGGAACAACAATGAACATGTTTGCACTGGCAAAATATGATGCAAATACTATAGTAGTGGAAATCACACTACAGAAAGATAAGGACATTTTCTGTTATCTTACACAATGTTTGCAACAAATGTTTCACACAACCCTATTTAAGATAGACAAAATGTTGTGACATGAACAGTTCCATTTTAGTCTAGCACCAACGTCTGGCAGACCTCTGATGTGCAGCATAGGATTTATTAGAATGATGACATATCCTTGCTACAGGAAAATTATTAATGTGAGAGTACTACATCAATAATACCCTACATATTATAATATAGACAAATGCACAACCTCAACCCAAGTTATAAATTCTAACTAAATTATTATACCTTGGTGTTGCAAGCTAGAAAGTTCAGTTCTTTATTTTTATGTGAAAACTCTTTGCCTGCTAAGCATTGTTGCTTTTTGTAATTAAGTAAAACGTGTTGATAAATTGATTCAGATTTAACACAGTTGGCTCCCAGACTGGAGAGTACTTACCCGATTAACCTGGTGGAGGTCCAGTTAGACTCAATTGTCTCCCCAATCAATTTTCCGAAATGCCTTGTATTTCACTAGATGTGGAAAACAGCTGGCGGTCTCTCTCTGAGATTAATCAAGTACTTTCTTATCTTGGGAAAGATTAATAAGCCCCCTGTGAACTCCAACTTTAAAGTACAAAAGTGGATCTTAGAAAGAGTATGAGATATTCCCACAAAAAATGCAATTTCTTAGTTGACCTGTGAACGTCCTAATATGAGGACCAATTTTGATTCCATCTAAGTCGATGAGATCTACCATTAGGCTCATCATAACAGGTGCTACTAGGGTGAACCACTGGCAACACATTGAATCAGCATCTCTGATGCTTTGTGCTTTTTTTAGCAGTGTTTAACATGAATCAGCATCTCTGATGCTTTGTGCTTTTTTTAGCAGTGTTTAACATGTTGCTGTAGACTTTCACATCAAACGACTATGTATAAGTATGTTAATTGAGGTCATAACAAGTTTCATGTAGCTTAATCAGAGAAACCCGGAGGACATAATTACCCTACTATAAGTAAGACAATTTGCACAATTGATTTGAATGCAGCGAATGAAAACCGATGTACTTTTCCTTAATGTATTCAGAAATTCCGTGTTACTACATGGTCCAATCGAAACCCCTTTGCTACTCAGAATAAATATAGGGGCATATTTATACTCCGTTTGCGCCGAATTTGCGTCGTTTTTTTTAACGCAAATTCGACGCAAAACTAACTCCATATTTATACTTTGGCGTTAGACGCGTCTAGCGCCAAAGTTCATGGAGTTAGCGTCATTTTTTTGCGTGAACACCTTCCTTGCGTTAATGATATGCAAGGTAGGCGTTCCCGTCTTAAAAAATGACTCCGATGCATATGCGTCGTATTTATACTCCCGGGCAAAAATGACGCCCGGGAGTGGGCGGATCTAAAAAACCCGCATTAACGCTGGATTTTAGCGCCTGGGTCAGGGCAGGCGTTAAGGGACCTGTGGGCTCAGAATGAGCCCAGAGGTGCCCTCCCCTGCCCCCAGGGACACCCCCTGCCACCCTTGCCCACCCCAGCATGACACCCAAGGATGGAGGGACCCACCCCAGGGACATTAAGGTAAGTCCAGGTAAGTATTTTTTTTAATTTTTTTTGTGGCATAGGGGGGCCTGATTTGTGCTCCCCTACATGCCACTATGCCCAATGACCATGCCCAGGGGACAGCAGTCCCCTGGGCATGGCCATTGGGCAAGGGGGCATGACTCCTGTCTTTGCTAAGACAGGAGTCATTTCAATGGGGGATGGGTTGTGGCGATTTTTTGGCCTCAGCCTGACTTGCACCATTTGTGGACGCCCATACGCCATTTTCCCCCTACGCCGGCGCTGCCTGGTGTACGTCGTTTTTTTCAACGCACACCAGACAGCGCCGCCGGCTAACGCCGGCTAACGTCATTGAATAAATACGGCGCCCGCATGGCGCTTCAGAATAGCGTAAGCCGGCGCTAATTTTTTTGGCGCAAAACTGCGTTAACGCAGTTTTGCGTCAAAAAGTATAAATATGGCCCATAGTGTCTGATACTAGCGTTTGATTTCTTTTGTAAAAGTAGGCGTGGGTCCATAGTGCATGTCTGCTTTGTTTGTCACTATAAATTATTTGAACTCTATTCACTTACTATCCCAAATGAGGTTATTTAGAAAAACATGCAACTTTGAAAAACAAATGTGCTACATATTTGGTAAGTGGATTCCTGTGCCCGTACCACAAACTTTCTATTTAGAAGCCTCACTACATAACCAATTGCTGTCCGTTTCTAGAAAAACATATGGAAAAATATTTATGCTTATTATTCCACATTCATGGCCTCATTACCAGTAAGGCGGTTTGAGGACCGCCACATTCGAGGTGACGGTCGGACCACCACACGGCAGGTGGATCTGACCATCACATTACAACCCTGATGAACGGACCCACCTAAAGACTTCTGTCCCCGCAAGGAACATTGTTCCTAACATGGTAACAGTAGCCTGAGTTGTACTCAGCCAGGGCTGTGCTGAACTCAGCATCACCTGGCTGATTACAACTCAGGTTTCCTCCACTCTCTTTCCATGGCAGGGCCATCCCCCAATGGAAAGGCTGGTAGAAAGCCAGTGCCAGGGGCCCCACTGCCCAGCACCGTCGGAATGTCACTGTCTGCTTTGCAGACAGTGCGCATTCTGAGGCTGCTGGAGTGATATGATATTGGCCTTGGCTCCCTTAAGAGAGCGAAGACCAATATTGTAGCACTGTTCCCACTGGGCAGTTTTATAGATTAATGCAAACTAATTTTATAGATTAACATTTAAAAACTGCAACACTAATCATTCATTTGAATTAAATGTTTAAATAATGTACATATAATACATTACGTAAATTATATTTCTGAAGTTTAAATTAAATTATAAATTCATTTTTTATTATGCATTATTCATTCTAACAAGTGATAAATATAATTTATTAAAGGTAATGTAAATAAAACATGGTTGCGCGCACGGAGGACTCTCTGCCGGCACCAGGGGGTGGGACCGAGTCCCCCTTCAAATTTGAACAGCGCGCACACTTCGCGGGTTGCGCGCACGGAGGACTCTCTACCGGCACCAGGGGGCGGGACCAAGTCCCCCTTTAAATTTGAACAGTGCGCCCGCTTCGCGGGTTGTGCGCACGGAGAACTCTCTACCGGCACCAGGGGCCGGGACCAAGTCCCCCTTTAAATTTGAACAGCGTGCCCTCTTCGCGGGTTGCACGCATGGAGGACTCTCTACCGGCACCAGGGGGTGGGACCAAGTCCCCCTTTAAATTTGAACAGCGCGCCCGCTTCGCGGGTTGCGCGCGGGACGCGCCCGGGCAAAGCCCGGGCCAAGGGCGGGCCCGTACTTCGCCCGTCAGTGCCTGGAAGAGGCTGGGCTGGGCCACACTCTTTAATTTTTGTTTTTTGTGTTGTGCTGACCAGCGGTGCTGAGTGAGTCTTTTCCTTTTTCTCCTTTCTTTTTTTTTCCTATTCAACATGGGAAAGCGTAAGGTTCGCTCTAGCCCTGACCCAGCTATAGCCAAATCCAAAACCTCCAAATCCAATAGAGTTACGCAAATCCATTCCAATTGCATCTCTAGAGAAATTGACAACTTAATTGAGGAAGTGGAATCCATCCTTAAGGAAAAAGAGGGCAATGCCCGCAAGAGACTGAAACCAGGATCTCTACTTCCGTTTTTAACAACCGGCCCCAGTAACCCTACTGATACACAGCCCCAGAAAATGTCAGCCCAAGTTTCTGTCCCTCCCAGTTTGACTTGTTTGGCCAATTCTTCGTCTTCGCCTGGTATTGGTCCCAATTTGGATGTAATTTCTTCCGATCCCATCTTCAATGGGATTCCATGTACAAATCGGTTCTCTGTTTTGGACCAATCAGAATTGGCGGGTGCCAAACAGTCTTTGCCTTCTGTGCCTTCTAAATCCAACTGCGATCCACCTAGCGAAGATGTTTTAACAATGGTCTCTAGTCTAAAGCGTGAAGTTGGGGAACTGAAGAGTCTTTTTTTTTAGGTCCTCAAACTCCTCAAAAAACCTGACCTAACTCCTCAGTGCATCTCGATTCCAGTGCCAGTACAAGCTTCTCGGCCCTCGGTTCCTGTTGCCCTGCCAGTAGTTTCTCCACTGCTACAGGAAACTGACAAGGGTCCCAGCTATAGACCTCATCATGGGAATCACTCAACCTCAGTTCTAGTGAACTCGTCATCTTCTTCTTTTAACCCAGGCCAATTTGTGGCCCATTTTACTCACGTGCCCAACCAAAATTGTATCGACATGTGTAATGTCCCTCAACTTTCACCTCAGACGAGGGAAGACACCTCTTCTCTTATTAATAAGGTGTCGCATTGGATTCGCCACACTAGGGCTTGTGGCTCTATCATCCACGCAGATATCGTTTTTGCTTCACGTGTGCAAGGCCCTCGTGGGCGGGACATTATTCAACTTAATCTAATCAGTCCCGCTTTAGTTAAAGGGATTTTGCAGATGGAAGCTCGCAACTTATCAAGAACAGACTCTGACATATTTTTTAGCGAAAGTCTGCCTGTTACGGGACACAAGATTCCGTCCTCTTGTCCATCTAGAGTCAAGCCAATTCTTCGCAATGCTCCTGTTTCTATTTCCCCCCCCGGCTCGTTGCCTTTCCCCGGCGATGGGGCTGCTATGGTATGTAACATTAAAGGTACTACCATACAAGACCCCGTCACCCCAGGGGATACATCAGATGTGGATTGACTACGCCATCCTAATTTTTGTAAAGATAGCGTTCCACATGCCCAGGTAGCGCCACTTTCAAGATCTTCACTTGGATTGGGTGCAAATATTACAGGGCTTCATCTTGCATTATTAATAAGACTTCCAATTCAGTTCCCGACGCTGACTCTTGTACGCCATTTTGTAGTACTATATCAGGGAAATTACTGTCTTGGAACGTGGCTGGCATCAAGAGCAAATTATCTGACCCGGATTGGGGGGCTTATGTCGAATCTTTTTCCATATGCATGTTTCAGGAAACCTGGTCTACGGATTGTGTGTACAGGCAAGGCTATTGCTGTTTTACTAAAAAGGCGATCCAGTCCTCTAGGGGAAGGGCGATTGGGGGTCTATGTACCTGGGTCAAGCTGACTGAGGTGGGCAGGGTAAAGGAAATTGCTGTCGACTCTTGCGACATTTTAGCAATAGCAATATGGCCAATCACAAGTACTCCTGTGTTATGTATTAATATTTATAATAGATCAGGTCCTTCTAACCATCAGTCTGATACTATTCATCTGTTGCATAATCTTTTATCTGACTTTCATTTTAAATATTGTGTTATTATTGCAGGTGTTTTTAATGCCCAAATTGAATTTGACTCAGCTTTCGCTGAGTCCACCCAGACCGAAGATGAAGTATGGATTCTCCCCCCGCTTTTAACCCAACCAGTGTCATGTACTCCTCCTACTAGGGTGCTGCAGATAATAGATCTTGTAGTAACATATGGCCTTCCCTTTGGAAATGGTTGATTTTCAAACGACAACCCTGTCAGACCTACTTATTTTAGAGGCCCCTATAGTAGCACTCTGGATTATGTTATTCTTGATCTGCGAGTCTGGCATTTTATAATTAATGTAGAGGTGGGTTCTCGGTGCACTAGTGACCATGCCCCTTTACAAATTGTATATAATGCAACTCTCTTTATAGGGCACGCTCCACTTCCTGTTTCGAATGCTCCCAATGATTTGCTGGAATTATCCAGCAATAGGCGCGTGGTGAGATGGTCTTCGTTTTTTAAATCCAATCTGCTTAATGATAAGCTCTGCGACTTAGTTTCCTGCCATCAGCTCTTTGATGACCTTACTGTTCTATCTCCCTCAGAAGTTATGTCCTCTCATGTGGCTCTTTTTGTGGATCTCAAGGATCTTTTTACTAAACCTCCTACAACCCAAAACAAATCTCCTTTGCCTAATTGTAAATGGTTTGATAAGGAGTGTCGGGAGGCCAAGAGCCTTTTGTCCAAAGCTTTAAAGCTAAAGAGCCGGGACGCCATTATACATGCAAGAAGAAACTATGTTTCTACTTGCAAGTCATCAAAACACAAATACGAGGAAAATCTATGAGAGTGTCTTGCGGAGGCGGCCAGTGCTCGTGATGCTAAACTTTTTTGGACCTTGGTCTCACGTAGAGATCCCGCCCTTTTATCTATTCCTGATTACCACATTGATGCAGAAACTTGGCTCTCCCATTTTGGGGAACTCTATGGGTCCTGCCCTGATTTGAAAACTACTTCTACTGATTCTTTATTGTGTCTCCCTCCTGTGCCGCCCTTTACTATAAAAGAAACAGAGCTGGCAATTTATGCCCAAAGAACAGGGAAGGCTCCTGGCCCAGACGGTGTTCCATCGGATTTGTATAAATCAGACTTATCCGTTTGGACCCGGTACATCAATAGGGTATCGAACATTGTTTTGACAACTCGATCTTACCCGGACTGGTGGAAGGTGGCTATTATCGTCCCCATTCATAAAAAAGGAGATAAGAGTTCCCCAGGGAATTATAGACCTATCAGTCTATTAGACAACTTGCAAAAAATATTCTCCTTCCAGTTGCTATCCAGATTAAAACACTGGATAACAAAAAATCCGTTTTTAAGCCATCTCCAGGCTGGTTTTAGGGACAAGGTTAGTACCATCGATCAGGTCTTCCGATTTATTACCATCAAGTGGAAGATCGTAGACGCAGACAAAGGCCATTTATTTGTGGCCTTTGTTGATTTGAAATCTGCGTTCGACCTTGTCCCGCGTGTTAAGCTTTGGGAAGTCCTGAGCAATTCTGGAGTTCCGGGTTCCATCATCAATATTGTCAAAGACCTTTATTCTGATAACTACGCAAGAGTGCGCTGGGGTTCGGCTGTCGACCTGACCCCAGCTTTCCCAACAGCACGAGGTGTGAGGCAGGGGTGCGTTCTTGCGTCTACCCTATTCTTACTGTTTATTAATGCATGTATCCCATACCTCTTAGATTGCTATGGCGACGTCCTGAATTTGGGTGGGCAGAAGTACCCTTGTCTTTTGTTCGCGGACGATACCCTGTTACTTTCACGAACTGCCATGGGTCTTTCCAGATTGCTCTCTCGATTTTTGGAGTTCTGCAAAGACCATGGGTTGGAAATCAACTCAGCAAAAACTAAATATATGGTCTTTGGGGACAATAGGTGCAAAATGAAGAGGCTGGTATACCTAGATGGTGCTCCCTTGGAAAGAGTGGGCACCTTTGATTACTTAGGTATTAAATTGGAAGACTCACACCTTTGGCATGCTCATCGCCAGAAATCCTTATTGTGCCTGAAACAAAGGGTGGGTGGCATTGTAAGATTTGCTTCTAGATCTCCCAAATTTGCAATGTCTCCCACCCTTGAAATATACAAATCTCAAGCCAGGGAGGGGGCCTATATGGTGCCGAACTTTGGGGCCATTGCAACCTGGTGGATCTGGCAAGGGCAGAAAATCAATTTTTGAAAACGCTGCTAAAAGTTCCCTCCAGTACTCCATCCCTGCCCATCCGGATGGATCTAAATCTTTTTTCTATCTCGCAGATTGCTGCCTTAAGGCCCTTGTTATATTGGATCCGGCTATGGTCAACGGACGCTGTGGGCTTCTCAAACTGGTGGGCAGTAACACCATCATTAAAACGAGATGGTGTGCTTATGTCAAAGAGTCCTTAATGCATCTTGGTCTAGGGTCCTACTGGTCGGACCCATTTTCTATTCCTAAAAATGCTGTGCAGTTACTGAAGGATGCTTTTTGGCATAATGTCCAGACTGTGCAATTTACTAAGATTGTCCCTCTGTCTATGTCTGACAGTTATTTATCAATCAAATGCCATTACGAATTCGAGCCCTTCATGGACATAGCACTATCTCCATTTGAGAGGGCGCTCTTTGTCAGATTTAGAATAGGGTCCCTCCCTTTGTGCTCTCTAACGTACAAATGGCTTTGTTCCACCAATAGATTTAAGTTCTGTCAGATGGGTTGTAAAAGTGAAGAGTCTACCTCACATGTTCTTTTTCATTGTCATGCATATCATAAACAAAGAGCTCTTTGGATCATTCCGCTTTGCAAATCTATAGGCGCCAGGTCTTATCTTCATGTTGAGAGAATTTTAAAATCTGACTCATCTGTCCAGGTAGTTTTACCAGTGGCAAAATTTCTCGAATCAATCTGGCGTCTTAGATCAGCATTTTTAAAGACTAAGGCCCTCATTCTGACCTTGGCGGGCGGCGGAGGCCGCCCGCCAAATCCCGCCGTCAGATTACCGTTCCGCGGTCGAAAGACCGCGGCGGTAATTCTGACTTTCCCGCTGGGCTGGCGGGCGGTCGCCTTCAGACCGCCCGCCAGCCCAGCGGGAAAGAGGCTTCCACGATGAAGCCGGCTCGGAATCGAGCCGGCGGAGTGGAAGCTGTGCGACGGGTGCAGTTGCACCCGTCGCGTATTTCACTGTCTGCGCAGCAGACAGTGAAATACATGTAGGGGCCCTCTTACGGGGGCCCCTGCAATGCCCATGCCAGTGGCATGGGCACTGCAGGGGCCCCCAGGGGCCCCGCGACCCCCCCTACCGCCATCCGGATCCCGGCGGTCGGACCGCCGGGATCTGGATGGCGGTAGGGGGGGTCGGAATCCCCGCGGCGGTGCAGCAAGCTGCGCCGCCGTGGAGGATTCAATGGGGCGGCGGTACACTGGCGGGAGCCCGCCAGTGGTGCCGGTCCGACCGCGGCTTTACCGCCGCGGTCGGAATCCCCATTGGAGCACCGCCGGCCTGTCGGCGGTGCTCCCGCGGTCCTCCGCCCTGGCGGTCAAAGACCGCCAGGGTCAGAATGACCGCCTAAGACTGGGTAGCCAACTTTTAGACCTATGTATGCATATTTATTGACCCTTGATGTATGATTTTTGCACTAAATTTTTAGTATAAAGACATTGTCTCATTGTATTATCGAACATCTATCGGCGTAGGGAATAGGTCCTTTGTTGAGTGGAACATTCTATTTTTAGGAGACATATATTCTGATTATTTTGATTGGATTTTAACTTCCTTTTACCTTCTTAAATTTTATATTGTGTTCATATTTTTAGTGTTTTACCAATCTTACAAAACAAAAATTTGATGTTCGTATTGTACTTTTATGGTATGCTTTTACTTACCGAAATAAAGTTAATGAATGAAATGAAATAAAACACCTGTATACCTTCATGGATGATTGAGCACTCTACAAAATCAACATAACAAACTATTGTTACATCATTTCATAAGTACAAATAGGTTAGTAAACTATTCTATAATTAAATTCAGAATATATACTATTTTTAAAAAGTATTGTTATCATTAAATCATATTTATTTATATTTTTATCTATTTGAAGTAATTTAATTTAATTTAACATTGTTTTCTGTGCATTGTGTTTTAAATCCCAAACTGAATTATTGGCAACTTTCAAGGGTCCAGGACTGTGATAGCACCCCTTGGCAGGGTAGGACCCACAGTCCAGCTCCTCTGTTCAAGTTTGTAGGAAGCCTATTATGTCCCTGAGGCTTCTAATTAGGAGCCATTGGAGTTACTATGGAGCATGGGTTTAGAGATACAGGTCCAGTCCTTCTCACCTAGGCAAGAGGGCATCAGGGCAGCAGGCCAGCACTGCAGGGCTCTACAGGGCAGCAGTTCTTCAGAGCAGCAGTCCAGCAGAGTTGCAGTCCTTTCAGCAACACAGAGCCCTTCTTCCTAGCAAAGTGCACAGGTCGAGAACTTTACAGAAGAGTTTGTGTATGTGGTCCAATATTTATACCTGGTGCCCATTATGAAGTGGGAGAAGGTTCCAGAGGATTCAACCCTACAGAGGTGCGTAGAATTTCCAGTCTCCCTCCACTGGTCCCAGATTGTCTGGGATCACAAATGGCTAGTGTCAAACCCCTTTATGAGACTGCTCAGCAGGGCCTTTGTGATGTGCAAGTGTGTTAGGTGACAGCTTCTCATCCTCATTAGCTCAGAGTGGTCCATCCTGCCAACACCTAGCTTCCCTTTGTTTCACTGTCCGGGAGTAACACACAAAGACCAACTGCCAGTTATACCTAGTCATGTGACCCAGGATACATGCAGCAGGCACCAAGTGATTGGGACAAGAAATGCCATCTTTCTAAAAGTGGCATTTTCATTATTGTGATTAAAAATCCAATTTCAACATTAAAGAGGGCTTTTAATTGCAATGCTTTAGACACCAAACTCGACTAGTCTACCTGCTCCCAATTCGAAGTTAGAGCTTATCAACTATGCTAAGGTAGCCCCTGTGTTATCCTATAGGAGATGCAGGCCATGAGGTAATGAATATGAATTTAGGATTTGCTTTTCATTATCAGGACATATAAAACTGAACAGGCCATGTCTGCTTTTTTCAACACACTGCACTCTGCCCTCTGGGCTGTTCAGGTCCACCTTAGGGGCAACTTCTATGTATTAAAAAGGTAGGTGTAGGCTAGGCAAAAAGGTTTTACTTTGCCAGATCAAAATGACAGTTTAAAAACTGCACACACAGGCTGCAAAGAAAGACCTGAGACATGTTTAAAAGGGCTACTTAAGTGGGTGATACAAACAGTGCTGCATGCCAGCGAAGAGCATTTAATTTACAGGCCCATTCTACTAGTGACTTATTGGTAAATTAAATGTGCCAATTCAGTAGCTAATTACACCATATTTTAAGGAGCGAGCACAGACACGTTAGCACTGGTTGTCAGGGACCACAAGGAACTGCTCCAGAAAATCAGAAAAGTTCGGATTTTCGGTCTACCAAGACCTATAGAGCATTAGAGGAACCTCACTGCAAAGAGTCTATTTTCAAGAGGACATTGTTTAATATGGAGGATTCTGAGCTAAAGAAAATGGAATGAAGGCATATGGCAGGGCTTGGTGATGAATACTCATTTACTAATGGTATGGGTATCCCTTATCTCTTATTACAATAGGCATCAGATATAGTGCACAGGATATCTGTCTTCTTTTTGATGGAGTGACCCATCTGCCAAACTATAATGAGGCCCTATGCCTGGGAGAGGAATCCTGACTGGGCCAAGGTGAAGAAATGTATTTGACAAATCAGAGAATTTCAGCAGGCCTGAAACTTGAATTTCCCCTCTCTTAGCTTTTTCCATCAAAACCAATGCCTTTAGCGGGCCATTGCCCAACAGCTACCTGACTTCAAAATTACTTTGCTGTATACAGCCCTCAATTCTGCCCTGATTGAGGATTTTAACTTCCATTTCAGAGACTAAGGCCCCGATTATGAGTATGGCAGTCCTGGGACCGCCATACACTTGGTGACAGTCCAACCACTGCATTTTTGGTGGTCCGAACGCCAGATTATGAGGATGGCAGTCAGACTGCTACAACACCACCACAACCGACAGGATCTTCAATCCCACAATGGTGGCGGTGGGGAAAGCAGTGATCACAACCTTCATTTCCGCTGAGCTTTCCATGGCAGGGAGCCTGCCATGAACAGCTCTGCACAAAGGCAGGGAAGAGGCCTCAAACAGGAACCTAGAGTGATGTTACTCATTGAGCAGTGTGGCTGGGGGCACATATTGCCCCCCTATGCCTGTACTGTCAGTGCACACTGCTTCCATGGACAACATTGTGCATGGCAACAGTGTGCCCAAGGTGCATCTAGCGCTGCACTGCAGCAGCATGTGCTTCAGGCATGCTGCCGCAGGGACACTGCCACAGACTCTACTGCCAGCCCATCGATAATGTTGTGATATGGTGGTGGAAAGGCTGCCAGCATCCTCCTGACCGCCAAATTGGTGATCCAGCAGTCATACCTCCAAACTCATATATCAGGCCCTAAGTCCTACGTGGTGTATCTGACCTCCATTACAATGTGCATGACCTGAAATTGTACCTTGGTCTGGTCACTTTTTCTTGCTGCATATTGTCCTAAAAATGTATAAATTCATGTATCCTTTTCCCCTTATTTGATTTTAATATTTGTTTTTTGTTATTGGTCTAATTACATTGTTTTATTTTTAGGAATTGGCTGTTGCATTTTTATTATGTTGTATTTTGACTTTTTATCTCTTTTGGTACTGCTGAATACTTTAAACACTTTTCCTTATGCTAGCCTGTCTGCTGTGTGACATAGCTACCAGCAAGGGAGCCAGGAATATTTTATTGTACTTATATGTTGGACCTGACAACATTTTGGGGTTATTATTTGGGAAAGACACACATCCTTCCACAAATAATAACCCATATTCTTACAATAGTGATTCTTTATGTACCAGGACAGTACATGACGTGTGGTAATGAGATCTCTTTGGCTATCTCAGCACTGGGATAGCAATAAATGACACAACTGGTTAAAGGTATGTTATAGGACACTATCAGAAGGTGTGATAATAGTGTATTGTGTGAGAAAGACAGAATTCAGCTCAGCAAGCTCTGTGAATTTCTTCATATTTGAAGAGGTATTGCAGTCCACTGTTGAGTATTTTGTAAAGTATGTTCATGTTTTCATTAGGCTATAGCCTAGATGTTCCGTGCACTAGAGCCTTGTGTTGGGTAGTGTCCCGAAGTGTGCAGCTTAAAAAATGGACTGTAAGAACAAATCTCAATTATAAGGGCAACATTTTATTATTGTTAATTCAGTGTATAAGGACATAATTTTGCTTTTGCAAATGTCTCATACAAATACGTTTCAGTATTGTTTAGAAATACAAGGCTATCCACTGCCTGATTAGACCATCCCAGGTGAATATTTTTGCTGCATTTTGGTACTACACCTCATCCTGTGAGAAGATTATCCTAAATAATCCTTGAGTCAAAACTAAACACAACTTTAATCATTACTTACCTTGCGAATAAGATGCAGCATCTTTTCTAACACCACAGCTCAGGTGTAATGTGGAGTCCAAGGCCATCTTTCAAAGAAATTAAACACCAGCAATGATATTAAGTAAATCTGTGTGATGCTACATTTTGTTTACTACTTATAACAATGATCTCCCAGATAACCTGAAGATGTCCCACAAATTGAAGTAAAGAGAATTCCCATTCTTTTATGTGGCTATTGTAAGGAAACAGGCCATTAGTTGTGTGGCTGCACAAGTAATGGGTCCATAATCACCTTCTACTTGGAACCAAACACCCTATTTTAGCGCTTGACTTTCTCAGGGTAGCAGGGCCGAGCAGTCCACGGCCTACTATAGGGAAGTGGTGTGGGCTAGTAATCATCATTTTCTGGCACACAGTAATAACACTCAATAAACAACTGTCGAGGCTGTGCTCTTTCTTTTGAAAAAGGAAAAGTATGTTTATTGGACATACACTACTCAATACTATGCAGTACATTTACTAATATACATAAAGATGGAGAAAACACCTTTGTTGACATTGTGCAATCACCTCTGACCCCTTGAAGGGGTTAAGGTAAAAAAAATAAAACGTCAAATGTCAAAAGCCATCATTTTAGGAGTAAATACAATAACAACCATGTGTAAAAATGCACTTATTAACTTGACTAAAGTATATGCACTTTAATTAGTAATCACTGTCATATCATTATACCAATACAGCATTTACAAAATAATTTCACATGTGTCTGTATGCTTTTTACATACTTGAAATGCTATTATAAAAACAGCCCCTCGAGGGCTTCACATCTTGATCACACAATATGTAACCATAGACATAGCCCTAGAGGGTGCTGTACCATACGTACCTTCCTTTGGTGACTTCAGGCCACAATAACTGCAGCCATAACATTGGCCCCTAGAGGGCACTGCACTCCCAGTTGTACAGTGCATGCTCTAGCTTGTGGAGTGCTAAAACTAAATAGAAAATCCTAGCTTAGTCTTTCTTCTGGAGACATTACAAAATTAGGGTCAGTGCTTCCTGGAAAAAGCTCCTTAGGCTCTTGAGGGAAAGCTCCCCACATACTGTCTTAGGTTGTTAGTTGTGGCTCTGCCATCCTGGGACCACCACAAGCAAAATAAATGGTTTAGCCCGTTCCAAGCCTCACAGGGCAATATGGAACACCCCTTCTAAGCAATGAATGTCCAATGAGTGCCTCTTTCACTGTGCCAGGGAGAGATGCTGTCTGCTTTTGTTTATGTATCTTATCATGTGGGCTCACTTTTTCTCTTTTTCTTTTGTTTCAATTGGGGGTGCCTGGTCCCTCCTGGGTACCCCACCAGATTTTAATGTTGGAGGCAGCTGAGGGAGCCCATCCCTAACTGCCCTATTGGCTTATCGCACTGGCAGCACTTCTCCTACTGCCCACAGGATTAGCAGCTCTTCTCTCTTGCCTGCATCTGTAGACAGGGTGCTATATTCAGTGGTGGCCACCCACTCCACGCAGACACTGGCATAGGGATTGGGGCAGGACCACCATCGATGGGCAGAGTACAGCAGTACTTCCCCGTCCTTCTCCTGGCTGCCTTGGGCCCTGCTTGGGGATCCCAGGCTGTGCCTCCTTCTCTCATCTTCTTTTGGAGAGTAAAATAGATCTCACCCATTCCTTGTGACATAAGGGTCCTGCAGTTGGGGTCCCCCCTCCAATGCATAACCCGGCCTGGGGTCCCCAGGCTCTCAGAACACTGGGGAGGTGGCCCCATGCATGACTCCTCATAGAATGCAAAATTATAGTTCCTCCTTGCAGCAACCCCTGGGTCATTTCCCCAAACTTGTACCTAGGGTTGTAAGAGGATCGGCTCCCCACATCCTGGGGAGAACCCACTAGTCCTGGGGTCAATTTAAATAGGGTCCTTAATCCAGATGGGCATCAGAGGGGTTTCTTCTTCCAAGCTGTTGCCGCCAGTCCCAGTGTCCAACAGAGAATCACAACTCAGTGAGAGCTCTCTCCATTGACCTTTTGAGTGGGGGCAGAAGGTTCTAGAAGTGAAGCACCTTTGAACTATCTTTGGGTGCCACATAACCTCTCCGCCCTTGTCCCAACATTCCTGGACAGCCTTTTGGGATGTTTGAAAATGACATGTCCCAGGAGTCAATAGCTACCTCTGCTCTGTATGCCTCAGCTCTGCTCATCGCTGATATCTGCTAGGGCCTTTTTCACCAAATATTCAAAGAGATCCTCCTCCTGTGGGTGTTTCAGAGCTTTGGCTGACCTATGCATGGTACAGTCGGAGAGCTCAGTGATTGACGCAGATCTTTCATCACCACTTGTTTCCTCTTCAGGAGTTGAGTGAAACACTATTAATTTCTCCCTTTGTCTGGGGAGGCTTTTGTTCCTGCAACTAGAGAGAGAGAAATGTAATTAAATTGGCACAGCAAAATCACAAAAGGCCTGGGCTTTGATCCTAAGTTGACCCAGAGAAATATGACAATCCTGGATGACCCATATGCCATACAGATGTTGTCTTGGAGCTCTCATATTGGGTTTGGCTACAAATTTCAGTTGAGTTTGATATGTTGCTGGTTTCTGCAGGCAAAGGGAAGTGAAGCTCTGCTCTAAGGTTTTCTTCCCTGTTAGTGTATAATGGAGTGCCACTTCAGACAAGCCACTGAACTACAGTGACTTTCCCATCTGCATTAACATTATGAGGCCTACCCCAGGTCAATATCCAGTACTGCAGAGACCCCTCTAACAAGGCTACCTGTGTGCAGTTACCAGGCTGTGCACAACAGGAATCGCTCACACACAGCCCTTACATGTGTGCACATGTATATGCATACACTTTCACTTGTAATTAGCCAAGTGCACATTACTTTCCTACATCACAGCAGCCTTATCTTAACTATGGGTGATGCTCCGGTTGTAAGCCTCACCCTCAATAAGAAGGTCTAAAACCGGGTGATCAAAAAGCAAAATATTCAGGCAGAATTGAACAGAACAGCTATGATTTATTATTCAATGTTTTATTGGCAAGAATGCTGTGACTATTTATTTTTATTACAAACATAATCACTTATGCATGTATGATGGCACAGTTGGTACATTAGGAAATGTTGAATCTCTTAAGTGGTCTGGGATTAAGAGAAAAGAGTAGATTGCTATGTATTTGTTGAAGAACACCAGTTCAAACTCCAGTGAAAATAGCAATGTTATTGAGTTAATGTTTTTATTAGTAGTCCAGAGGCATTGAATCTGCAAGTTGCTTTTACACCTTCTTCCTCTTCTAATTCTATTTTCCCACTAGATAGCATAACTGAACTTTCTCTGAAAGCCTCCCTAATAAACTAGATCACAAAACCAGTTTATGTTAGCAAAATCCTTCAACAAATATGTAATTTGGTGTTTGGATGGTCAAGCAGTCATGGGTGTCTCTCAACAGAAGGGCTTATCTCATGCAATTTAAGGGTAGGGAACTCTATGAGAACACCTCAGGCCACCCCCTTGTACATCTTTAGCTGGCACAGAGCAAAAAAAAAGGTCTTATTAGAACAGATGATGGACTAAAGAATTTTAGGAAAGTAGGAATTACAAAAGAAAATGTTTTTAATTAGAAAGATAGATTCCGTAAAAGCAGAAGAAAATGGTTCAGGGTATGAACCATAGGAAAATTTCAAAACCAGCAGGGATGTATATAAGATAACAAGGCAACACAACAGCACACATGTTCACGGTGAGATCTTTATTTGAAGATACCTTGGCAACAGCATCAGTTCTGGTTGCAATCCTACATCTCTTCACCAACACGCACAGTCTGACATTTTATAACCTTACAATCTGATGGTTCTATGTTGGGGAGTGAAGAGTTGGAGGAAGATATCCCATACATTCCTCTCAGATTGAAATAATGGAAACACATCACTGAATAATGACAAATATCAACAAGTTTGCACAACAGAAGCTGTAAAAGAAAATAAATACTTTGGAAAGAGACACAAAGCCTTATACTAGGATAACAAGAACCCTGGCACGGACACCACAGACATCCCTTCTCTCAAGACCTCTGAGACAAACTCACCACCCTTTTCTACCATAAATTCAAGGACTTATATGAAGGGTTCGAGAGCCAAATCCCACCTCCACCGCTCATCAGCACCACTACGGACCACACTTCCCAGCCAACTCTGAGCCAATGGATCCCTATCTCCACAGAAGACACCCAAAAGCTCATGAACTCTATCCACTCAGGTGCACCTTTAGACCAGTTCCCACACCCCATCTTCAACCGAAAACCACCACCTTCCCAAGTGAATTGAAGCATGTAGAGGTCAACCCACTACTAAAGAAACCCACTGCCTATCCTATAGATATGAAAAACTGCAGACCCATCTCTCTTCTCACCTTCCCAGCCAAGGTAACCAAAAAGGCCTTCAACACACAGCTAATGGCATTCCTCAAGTCAAACCACATCCTGGACCCCTCTCAATCCAGCTTCAGGAGCAACCACAGCAATGCAACTGCCCTACTCGCAGCCGCGGATGACATCCACATTATACTGGACCACAGAGACACTGCTACCCTCATCCTCCTCAATCTCTCTGCCGCTTTCAACACCATATCCCACAGCATTCTATGCACCAGACTTCAGGACACTGGCATTTGTGGCAAGGCCATGGAGTGGCTCCTCTCCTTCCTCACCGGAAGGACCCAGAGAGTCAGACTCCCACCGTTCTTCTCCAAACCAACAGAAACCTGCTGTGGAGTACTCCAGGACTCCTACCTGAGCCCAACCCTCTTCAATACCTACATGGTTCTGCTCACCAAAATCGTCAGCCAGCATGGCCGCAACATAATTTCCTATGCCGATGACACAGCTAATTCTCTCCTTCACCGATGAACCATCAACAGCCAAGAGCAATTTCCATAACAGAATGAGAACACTCTAGTACTGGATGAAAAACAGCTGCCTTATCTTAGACAAGACAGAGATTCTCATCCTGGGCCCCATTCCCTTCACCTGGGATGTTTTCTGGTGGCAAGCAGCCCTTGGAAGCGCCCCCCCTACCCACCGACCATGCATGCAACCCGGGCATCATCTTGGACTTAACGCTGTCCATGACCCACCAAGTCAACACCATGTCATTTTCATGCTTTCACACTCTTCACCTCTTCTGGAAGATCTTCAAGTGGGTTCCCACCCAGGCAAGAAGGACGATCACCCATGCACTTGTCAGCAGCAAACTTCACTATGGCAACGCTCTCTATGCTCGCATCATGAAGAAGCTCCAAGCAGGACTCCAGAGCATTCAGCACACAGCAGCCAGACTCATCCTAGACATCCCCTACCACAGCCACATCTCTGCCCATCTTAGAGACCTGCACTGGCTACCCATCAACAAGCGCATCACCTTCAAGCTCCTGACACATGCCTACAAGGCCCTTCACATTATCAGACCAGCCTACCTCAACCACTGCCTATCTTTCTACACCCCTGCCAGATAACTTTGATCTTCCCATCTTGCTCTTACCGCCACCCCTAGAATCAGAAAGAGTACATGGGAGGCAGATGCTTCTCCCACCTCGCAGTGCAGACCTGGAACACACTACCAATCGACCTCAGACAGGACTCCTTGCTGAATCAGTTCAAGAAGAACTTCAAGACCTGGCTCTTTGACTAATCAGCACTCCCATGACAGCACCTTGAGACCTCACAGGTGATAAGCAGCGCTATACAAGTTGCTTATTGATTGATCCTAATTTAAGAGTAATTGTAATAATTTAAGTACATGAGGAAGATGTGAAGAGGAAAGCAGCCCTTCAGGCTGAGATTAGGGAGAGGAGATGGGTGAAAATACTAATACACTGGCTAGCCTGCAGTCTAACTAGTAACATAGGAGCTCATTATGATATTGGTGGTAAAAACCACCTACCACCGCGGCGACAACCACCAAAAGACAGTCATCACGGCTACCAGCCATCAAGAAATTATGACCACAGACGTATTTCTGCCAGAAGGATGGTAGAAATCCGGTTGTGGCCATGCCGGCGGATGGTGGTAAGATGGCACTGCTGCCACCAGCAGTGCCACGCCAGTAGACCGCTGCCAGCCGTATTATGACCCAAAATATGGCCTGGCAATGTTCTGCCGGTGGACGCTGCTAGTGGCATCAGCACCCTGTCGCGTCTCCTACCGGAGGACCCCCTGAACACAGGTAAGTAGGTGCTCCGACAGGGGACGGGGATGGGGGTGTTGTGTGTGTGTGTGGGGGTGTGTGTGAATGTTTGTGCGTGCATGTATGCGGGTGTGTGTTTCATGTTGAATGTGTGTGCATGTATGGAGGTGTTAGTGCGTGCATGTTGTGTTCTGTGATTGCATGTTTGTGTGTTTGTATGAAAGTGTGTGCGTATGTGTGTGTGAATGGATGTATGCATGCGTGGATGCATGTGGGAATGATTGTGTGTATGTGTGTGTGTGAAGGGGGCATGAATGTAGGGGGTGTTTGGAGAGGAAGGGTGGCTGGGGAAGTATCTGGAGAGGGGGGTGGGTGGGGGGAAGACCTCTATGAGTGACAGGGAAGGGATTCCCTGTCACTGATAGTGCCTACAGCCATGGTTTTTGTGGCGATAAGGAAGCCACGGAAACCATGGCAGTACGCGGGGTCATTATCCTGCAGGCGTTACAGTGACGGCCACCATACTGGAGACTGATATTTCCATCCTGAAGGCTGTTACTGTCGTGGCGGTCGGTGTGGTACATTGGTGGCTAGGCTTCAGCCAAACCGCCAATGTCATAATGTGGTGGAAATTACCACCCGCCTTTTGGAAGTACTTTCTACCACATTATCGCTGACCGCCAAGGTCATATTGAGGGCCATAATCTCTCAGGAATTTAGGTGAGATGAAGTGCGAGACATCGTCATAAGGTCTATGATATTTGACCACTCACCCCAAATTCCAGATCATTCCATCTTCAGTCTTTATGTATTGCAACATAATTTCACTACCTTAATGCGTTTGGGGAATTAGGACTGCATAACTGTCGCAGAGGGGGCTTTAACTTTTAACCAATCTTCTGCATTTATTTAAAAATGTATGGCATGATCACTGTCATAGTTGTCTTTTCTTTCAGTTTGCAGCCTAAGCTCTTTTTGTCTCCAAGATTGTCTAGTTGTTATGTTTACTCATCATTTCTGCCACTTCATTCACCCTGGCAATCATTGAGAGTTGGGTTTTCTTCCCCTTAACAGCCCTAAGGGAGTTCTGTTAGTAGTTAGATGTGGAGTTCAACAGTATGCAGGCAACATATTGTATACCTATTCCTTCTAATTTATACCATTAGTTTTAGCCAACTGCAGCCTTTCTTTTGTGGTTTTATTAAACCTTTCCACCACTCAACTGGTTTCATGGAGATAGAGGGTGCACAGGTGATGTGTTATTTCATTGTTTTCCAAATATTCTCGCATATTATGAGCAGCAAAATTGCACCGCATTATCCGAGGAGAAAGAATGGCAATCCTTCTCTCCTAAAATATTCTTAAGGAAGTCAACAATGCTCTTTAACTGATAGCAGAAACAATTTATATCTCTGGCCACCTGAAACATAAATCCACCAATACCACTATGCATGATGAATTCACCTCCCCTAATAGTGGTCAGTGGACTGTGGTCTAACATGCTCCCATCCATTTCTAAACTTAGTCTTCATCTTATCTAGAATCTCATCCCTATCTATTTTATTCTTCCATGCCTCTTCCAAAACTGCACCCTGAGTAATGGCAAAAACATTTTCCTTCGGCCAGTTCTCTTCTTCCATTATTTCTTCCTTTCTGTCATCTACCATCTCTTCCTTTATCAACTTTAATAAGCAATCAGCTGCTCGTTTCTTAATTTTCTATAAATACTCTAAGTCAAATATGAACTCTTGTAAATTGACGACACGTTTTCTAATGCGATTAGAAATAGAACCTGAGCCTTTCTTTACAAATACCACTTTCAGAGGCTCATTGTCTCGACAAACTTTAAATGTGATGCCCCACACAAAATGTCTGAATGTTTTCAATGCCTAAAACACAGACGAAGGCCTCTTTTTTGATAATAGCATAATGACATTCTTCTCCTTTAAAGAAGAATGCAAAGGTTGAAGTTCTTTTCACCATTGGAGTTTTCTTGTGGTAAGATGGCCCTCAGATCTTTGAACTAGCATCTGTGGTGACTATGGTTTTTTCTGATGAAAAAAAGCTCTTAATTTGAGGGTATTTTTCAAACAATTCCTCACATCTTTGAATTCTATCTCACACTCCTTGCTCCATTCAAATGGTACCATATTTGTCATTAACAACCTCATGTTGATCATTTTACTAGTACTTCTTTTGGTTCTATACCTTTTGCACTCACTTTTGAACCAGATAAAGTATCTCTCCATATCTGTATTTTAGAGTATGTATTTTAATGTATGTAAGCGTTTAGAGAGGATTTGCGACAGAACCTATTGTGGGGAGAACAAGCTGAAATTTAAGTACGCTCTAAGTAACTACCATAAGGAATGTCACTCTACTAAGCCAATTTCTACTCTGATAAAAACACCTTAGCCCGGAACTGCCATAAAACACTATTTCAAGTTCTCGAATCCCAGACTGATGCTGCTGCTTCCTCAACTTCTGTCAAACATTTGCAGAAGTATTGTGATGATCTGGTCATTTATTTTTGAAAAAAAGTGGCCAACACACAGGCCTCTCTTTTTCCAAGTCATCAGACTTCCTCTCAAATGGTGCAGGCAGAAAATGCAGGAATTTCACCCACTACTCTATCTGGCTCTCTGAATTACTTTGCCTCTTTTGATCTCCCTGGATTTGTCTAGTAAAATCTTGGAAAAGTATGTAAATCAACAACTCTCTGCTTTTGTAGAAGCCAATGTTCTCAAACGAGGTGCAGCTTGGAATCAACCCTGTTTGAAGTCACCTAACATCTCAGGATTCAACTGGACAGGGATGGCACTGCAGCTCGGATCTTATTAGATCTTAGCACAGCATTCGACAGGGTCTTACTCCAGCTACTTCTTCATAGACTAGAAGACATGGACATTCAAGACCCCCCGGCTTGGTTAAGATCATTCCAACAAGATCACTGTTTCCAGGTCTTTATTAAAATGCATACCTAAAACTCTTATCTACTGTCCTCTGGGGTACCATAAGAATTGGCACAGAGGCCTCCCTATTTTACATTTACGTGCAGCCCTTATCTTATTTAGTGGAATGCTGTGATATCACTCTGTTCTACTTCGTGGATGACACCCATATCATTTTTTCTCTCTTTCCCACTGATTACTGCAATTCTGATGCTCTTAATTCCTGTCTCAAGAAGGTGGCAAATGGGGGGACAACAATTCTCCTCTCTCTCTCCGGTTTTTGTGGTTAACAACTTTGGGCCTGATTACGAGTTTAGCAGAAAACCCGGCCGCTAGACCCATGGTTAGGAGATTGCAATGGAGTTGGCAGTCTCCCCACCTGCTCTATTATGAGTTTTCTACTGGGCTGATCGTCAGAAGCCAAGGTTTCCTCCGGTCAGCCCAGTGAAAAATGTATGGCAAAATTGGTCGTGGCTCCTCATAGAGCTGAATCTAATGCCATCACACAGGGGGCCTCCCTAGCACCCTTAGAATGTCCACTGTCTGTCTGTCTACCTTCCACCAAGACCCTCCTCTTCTTTTTACCAATTACACACAATTATACAATCCTTAAACTCTGTTCCCACCACACATATTACCTTTCCCAGTGACCAAATCTAACACAAACACTCATAACTCTTGTCCATCTCTTCTTACACATCAAATAGACTATTCTCCAAAGCACACCACCACCCCCTGTACTATTTAAATACTACTCACCAGCAACAACTCACATACAAATCCTTCAGAGAAAACCATTATACAATATCTCCTCTCACTACTTCATATAAACAAAACACACAAACCAGCACACACTTTCATAATACTTTCCGTCACACCCACTCCCACCCTCATGTCTACACAAATAATACAAGTCCTAAACCAACTTTACTCCACATTCTCAATCTTCACCAACATCTACCTCAAACACCCCACCACAGCAACATTAATTCGCCCACCTCTCATCCATTGCACAATTTAGAGTCATACCATATGACCCACATTCTCCACCACCACCCCAACCCATACTCCTTCCACCCTAAACAGACGCAAGCAAAATAAACAACATGCCATTATTCATAATTTGCATCCCCATGTCTATTACATAACAAGACTACTCTACCAAAAGAGCACAACTCACCATGTCACTCTCAACCACCATCTCTACCACCGACTCACACACAGTCCCTACAAAATGCCCTCTAAGCCTGCTGGATGAGGAACACAACATAGAAAAACAAAACTATTGTGACACTCATACAGGTAATATCAGCACTAATGACACACCTGCGACATGGCCCCAGTGTTGCATGAACCCGTTCCTCCAGGCTATTAAACCACCACACAAAACAGTATAAGAAAATGAGGATGTGGAGTAGCAGTTATATTCATACAAGAAATACATTTCAGGAAAACAAACAGCATCTCCATACAAGCTTGTGAGGCCCTCATGACCAGATGCAACCCTACACCAACTTCCCCCTCCTTTACAGACCACCACCTACCAATTAAACATTCTTAGACACATTTTAAACCATATAACACCATACTCCAACCTATATATTCTTGGGGAATTAAACATTTGGTTTGACAAACTCAATATGCTCCATCCAAAAGCTATAATCATTGGACTAGTCACATTGAAATTACATCAGATTGTACACAATCCCATACACATCAATGGACACATCCTAGATGTCATTTTTGCAAACCCAGAACTAGTTACCGTTCAAAGCATGACACCAGTCACATGGTCAGACCACCGTCTGGTAACTTTCCACTATAAAACACCACCAATCAACACACCCAAGACCATCCACCTATCCACCATGGAACAAACTACAATTTGAATGCTTAGAAAAGCAACTAATAGCGACCACATATTTAGACGCAATAAATTCTGTCCAAAAACTTTATGAGTGGCTACAGAAAGCTTTTGATATCCTAATACCACTCAGAAAAGCAAAACAGGACAAAAGAAAACAAGCATATTGGAGAAACAAAGAACTAAAAAAGATGTTTAAAAAAACAAATAAGAAGGCTGCAACAAACCTAGCTCAAAACAAACAACATTCAGAACAAACTTCACCTATACAAAATTAACAAAATGTACAACTCATCAATCAAAAAAGCTAAAACAGGTACTACTCAGACACAATTCAAAATGCTATATCTGCAAATAAATAATTATATAAAACTCCCAACGAATTTTGAAAATCCAAATGCATAGAAATAACTCATCGCATTACTCAAGAATTCACAGAATTCACACACAAACTAGCAAATCATTACACAACCAAGGCAAACACATTGGACTCCTATTTAAAACAAAGGAAAAACACCAGCACCAACCAGTTTCTAAAAAATCTCCCCAAGAGTAAACCAACGCAGCCTCTGCACCCTTTCAAACAAATATCACAAAGTGAATTTATGGATCTGGTCAAAGCAAGCAGGCCTTCCAGCTGCCCTTCTGACCCCTTATCCACCACACATCTTCAAGACCATTCTTTTATCTACCTCTGCTGCCACACCATTAAGAAGAATAATCAATAATTCTTTAATTACGGGAATCTTTCCTGAAGACCTTAAAACAGGCACACATACGCCCCAAAAAAAAAAAAAATCTGGACCCGCATGACCCCCAACAACTACAGACTAATTAAATATGGACATTTCCTGGGCAAACCAAACTGATGGAAAGAGCAGCTTTCACCAAGATGTCACAATTCATTGAAGATAACTCCACACTTTCAGACTACTAAACTTGACTCTCCCCAGGAAGAGGCACTGAATCTGCCCTTATCACCATCTGGAATGACCTCAAAAACACAATAGACCGCAATGGAGTTGCTGCACTACAATACTTCTCCTGGACCTTTCAGCTGCCTTTGACACAGATGCCCATGACACCCTAGTATAAAGACTCTATGAAGCTGGCATATAGGGGGCTGCTCTAGACTGGATCACATCATACCTTCAAAACAGAAAAAATGTCATCCATAATTCCCCTTTCTCGTCCAAGTCCTACTTCACAAAAGCAGGGACCCTCATGGCTCAGTCATTTCAGCCATGCTTCTCAACGTTTACATAATGTAATTACCAGCAATGATCAATTAGTTTCAACTCACATGCTACAACTATGAATATGGCACACAAATACTGCTTAAACTTGAAAACCCCATAGACCATTGAAACTCACAAAGCTCAGTGGATGACATGGAGCCAATCCACACAGAATGCTTCCAAAAAGGAAATACTCATATGTGGCAATTGGAAAAATTATAACCCACTCTGCACCTAGCCTGACAATCTGGGACCACCTCCTAAAGTATCTAAGGAAACTAGAAACCTTGTTATTACCATGGACAAGTTAACAATGAATGCTCAAGTGGACAAATTAGGAAGATCAGGCTTCTTCACCATGAAAACTCTGCAACCCATCTTCCCCTACCTTGGATTTCCACACAAGGTTCAGGCTACTATCTCTCTTGTACTATCTCAACTGGATTACATCAATGGCCTCTACCATGGATCATCTCTATATACTGTGAAAAAACTACATAGCATCCATAACACGCCTGCCAGACTGCTCCTACATGGAAATCCACAGCCCACAAGTACCTTGCCTTGAAGGCCCTACATTGGTTACCAGTTGCCACCCACAAAGCAATACATGGAACAAGACTGCTTTTCATTAGGAATAAAATCACAAAATACATTCAACAAAGAAGCCTCCGCTCAAGAGTAACACCCCGCCTCAAAATACCACCATACAAGAAAAGGACAAAGGTGGTACATCCTTCTCTGTTCAAACGGCCAAACAATGGAATTCATTACCCCCAAATAAAAGATCCACAGATATCTTCTCTTCAGAAGACTACTCAAGAGTTGCTCTTTCCTACATAACCACCATACTCAAACAGCAATGGAGTGCATATGCCTGTGTTTGTAAACATTTATAATTTCATTATATGTATTTATATATATATAAATAAGTGTATTTCTTTGTGTAAATATATATAATAACTATTTTATCTTAAAATAGATACATACTCTTTAGGCACGTTTAACAAATGTATGTTTTACTCACGGTTGAATGTATATATGTATGCATGTGAATTTGTAGGTGGTTATATGTCCATATACAATTCTATACATTATGCATATGTGTATGTATATATGCTTCACATGATCTCCCAAACACCACTACTAAGCTCTCCCTTGTTCATTTCTCCATTGACTTATCCCAAACCCCATGTTACTGCTATGAACTCCCTTATCCTTTTCCACAGAACATTCTATCCTCCATCTTTGCTTTACTCATCCCAAACCTCATCTTACTACTATGATCTCCCGATTAACACTTCTGGATTCTTCCCGCCTGTATCCCTCCATTATTCTATTCAATCCAACTAACACACTCACATGTGCTCCACTCAAATTAACTCATACCTCCCTATACTAACACTTATACTAATACTGTACTCATATTTCCCTATACTAATCCACCACTCATCCTTTTGGAGTCCCAAGTAGCGTGCTACTAATCGAAAAGCACTTCAACAACTCACCATGTTGTGTAGGTTCTCATTATTCTAGTGAGACTACTGGATTTGGGAGGCAGAATCTCCTGAATTGTGGGATACTGAGTACAATCCCACACCATGTGTTGCCTGTCTGCCAAATCTGGGTTTACCGGCCAACTAGCACTGCCTCATCTCCACCCGAGAGAGGGGATGATTGTGGCAACTGAGCGCATGACAGAAAGGACTCCTCAGGGAAATCGTGGTCGCTCAGATATCATCCCTTTCTCCGTCACATTAGTCTCACACAGGCAAAAACAAACAAAAGCAGAGTATAGTTCAATAAGGTTTATTGAAGTAACTGTAGCTTAGATAAAATGGCATTTATTGCAATAACTAGAAAGATAAAACACACTAGAAGCAAAATTGTAACAAGGAGAGTGAAACATAAAAACAGTCCCACCATACTGTTACTAGGAATAAAATATATATTACCTACCTAAACCCTAATCCACCCTTCAGGTTTCCCCCAGGAAGACATCACCCCCCATACCTGAGCAAGGAAGCCTGTTGTCTTGAAAGACAGTGTCCCCATGTAGGCCAGGGATTCAGGAATCTAAGCAAGCAGCTGTAGCGAAGACATTCAGCAATCAGCATGCAGTCGTGGTCATCCGTCTGTAATCCCCCTCTAACGTGCATGGGACAGAGAAGTGTTTTTATAATAAAACAACTGATGTTCTAAGAAACGTAAGGATATGTATGTTTCTGTGAATGTCAGAGACACAGCGTACCACTTTTTCCGGCAACCCTATCTGACTGCAGCCTTGAGGAAAGCACAAAGTAAAATGAATGCAATACTGAGAATGTGAGGCTTTCCTAGGCGAAAGAACAAACAAATAGAGAAAATTAAATAAAACTGCAAATGTAGCTAATGCTAGAAAAATAAAGTGATGCTGAATAAAATGTAACTGGGCAAAATGCACAACGGCAAGCCTAGTTTGCTAAAATAGCATGTCTAAAACATGGCTAAAATAGCTATACAACAATAAGCACTATATAATACAAGCACAAGTACAATAAAGAAATGTAGACCCTAACCCAATGCTTTATTTTACAGCATATCCACAATAAGTCACTTCCTCAAGCCTTTTATAATAATATTGGGGGGAGCATATAATGTTAAGTATATAATGGTGGCCCCACACTCTTTCGAACCATCCCAATACTGGATCTGTTACCTTCTAAATCAGTCACCGATACCTGGCATTTTGAAAACAAGAATATCATGCGGTCTCTTCTCTTTCTCGCAAACCATGTAACATTTAAATTGCTAGATGAACGTTAACACTTCCTCCGCTTAACTTCAGCACAAACATCATTCCACATGCTTTTTAAAATGCCATCAAAATGATCACCCAAACCCAACACTTTGAAAAAAGCATCATGCAGCCTCTCCTCTTTCTTGCAATACTATGTTACCCTTAAATTGTAAGATATACGTTAACAACTCCTCCACTGGGCTTAGTTACAAGCATTATTCCGCGTGCTTTTTAGATTGCAAACATGATACATTGTATCCAAAGGATCTCACCTAATAACGAAAAGCTGTTGCTCACAGGTCACAGTAGAGAGAATGGATAAACTAATACTCTTCAAAAATGTTATACCTCACAACCCTACTATAAAAAGTACTGCAGCCATTAGGATTCAAATTTCTAATTCACTCTCCAATCAAGCTAAATATTATTACAGCTGTACCAACAATTTGGAAACATTAACACCTTGTGTTCATCTAAGTAGTTTATGTACTACGTGCCCTTTGAAAACAAACTCTGTCCTGAATTATACTTATGTTTAAAAGGCCCCTTATCACCAAAATTAAATGAAACAAAAAATAAAACGTAAATCACCTAATTTTTAGGTCAAAATGGAATCAAACCCTAATCATACATCTTTGCTCCCTTAAGAGCAACCCTTCTGCTATCTATTTAACAGAGATAATGTGCTAAGGTCAAATCAAGTGCTGAAAAGAACTTGACTCCAGCTAACATAGTACGCATCTCTGAAATATTAGGTAGAGAAAAATTATCTACAATTATTTCCTTATTAAGAGCCCTCAAGTCTACAGACAATCAGATTCTATTATCTGCTTTGTGGGCTACTTCAATGGGTACCAACCACTCAGTTGTTTTTTGTTGTCTCTATGATGTCCAATTTGCACAGTTTCTCCAGTTCTTCCTTCACTGCCTCATGCATACAGACAAGTGACCTTCTGACTTTCGATGATATAGGAGTAACCCCTCCCTTCAATTCAATCTTATGAGCATATGTTTTATGGCAACCAAGACTGTCATTAAATACTTCTGGGAACTCCTTTTCACAGTTTACCTGTTCTTCTACCATTTGAACTTGAACTAGTTTACTTAAGTAAACCCCCAAATCCTATTGCACATGCTATCCTAAAATATTGTCACCTTTCTCTAATCCATTGTACTTTGCATGAGGGGGTTTAGATCCCATCCTTGTTGCCTGTGTGAGATTCAAGGCAACACAGTGGCACTCATGTTTAAAATTAGATCTTTATTTCAAGACACCCCAGTCACAGTATCAGTTCCAGTCGAAATCCTTCATCTCTTCACCAACACATAGGGTTTGACATTATAGAGCCTTACAATCACATAGTTCTATAGTGGGCATTTAAGGAGTGGAGTAAGATACCACTTACGGGTTTTCTGTGGGAAACCCATTTTCTCATGAAGTAATAAAGAAACAAAGGGCCTGATTAAAGGAAAGTGGCACTGCACCCAGTGCAGCAGCACTTTCCTTGAGCCCCTTAGAGCCTCCCTAACATGACCATGTGTACACCGTATCTAAGATACGTGCAACATGGTGGAAGTTAGGGGAACTAGCATCAAAATGTTTGGAGTTTGGAGCTTTGCAGGATTAGTGTAAAAAATGTTGATGCTAATCCTGCAAATTCCATTGAGGCCCATTGTAATCAATAGTGTGCCTCCTTTTAGCACCTGCTCTAATGGGGAAAGCCTCCTTTGCATACATTATACCTGGCACAGGCACAATGTAGTACAAAGGGTTGCAAAGTGTCACAATGCATGCATTGCAACACTTTGTAAATTTGTCTTAGTTATTTTGACCTCGTTGGGCCAGATTAGTGTAAACAAATGATGCTAGGAGGCGCTAGGGGCTCTTAAATCAGCCCCAAAGAATCTTGAATGATTAGAGATTCCCATGAGTACTCTTCAAATTCTTTGTGCATTAATGAAATAACCGAAATGTACTCACAATGCAGGTGCCTTGTAAAAAGAACTCTCCTATAGTTCCAGGAATGTAACCAGCTAGCTGGGAGAAATATCTTTGCATCATATATTAAATTGTAGTTGCCGAATAAAGAGTGTCAGAACAAGTCTGAATCTGCATCAAGTGAATGCAGCCTAATACTTTCACAAAATAAGAGAGTATTGTTTTTTTATCACTTTAGTCATCACAATGTAGAGGCTTTGCCTTTACAGTGATGGCTCCTCCGGTTGGGCGGAGGAGCGTCGCCAGCTACAAATCCTTTCAAAGAAAATGATAATAAGCTATGTTTATTATTGTTTCCTTTAAAGGGGTGGGGCCACGGGGGTGAAGTGCATGGAGGGGGAATGCTCAACTCTCTCCCTTTACCACGCATGTGTGTTTGGCCAGCCATCTCGGGCCAGTCAAACAAACATGCCCTGTAGGCTTTCTTCAGCCCCGCACAGTTGCTGGGCTGTAGAGAACCTACACAGGCTCCCAGTCTGCCTGGGAGTGCCCTGGCTGGGTGCACCCAGCCAATCCTGACGCTGCTCTGAGCAGCATCAGGATTGGCGGAGGGCAGGTTGGGAACCTGTGCCTGCAGAGGCAGAGGAGCATCGAGGGACAGAGGCATGGCGGAGGAGGTAAGTGTTTTTTTTAAATTGATTTATTACATTTAATGTTTATTCCCCCATGCCTCCCCCCTCCCGCACCTCCCCGCCCCTTCCACGGCCCTCGAGCTGCTACTGGCCTTTAGTAAAGATGTACATAATATTCTGGGCAGCCCTAAATGTTCTTCATACGAAATTGTTCTGTCAGCACGCTTAACCAGAATCTGTAGATTTACTTGTGGACGCATCACCTTTTGCATTTGTCCCCTCCCTGAAAACAGGCATCCCACTCTATCATCCTTCACCTGCTTCTTTTTCCCCGGTGGAAGGGTGGCCAGCCCTGCATCTGACCCTCCCCATCTACTGCCACCTAGCATAAATGCTCTAGGCGTTTTGCTGGCCCACCAGCGAACCCACTGCAACTCAAAATCAGACAGGCTCGCTCCTCCATAGCTTCTCCCCCCACAAATTAGTCAGCAAAAAACACAATTCCATCATGTAATGCGCATTCCCCATGTTTGACAAATGTACTCCATCATCTTTGAAAAGTCCCTGTTCACTCTCTTTAATCCCTTTGTGCATCAGCACTTTCATGTCCTGCATCCCACAGAACACCTGCATAGCCCGATTGAGCTTTCTCCTGGCCCGCTCAATGGCCCCATGCTTTAAAGCTCCTCTCCACTTCCTTCTGGGCACAAACTCTGTCCATACCAAACAAGTCCCATGCATGTTGTGCTTTAGTAGTGCCAGATTCTTCTGCATGTGTTGCAGTAGGGTGAGTCCCGATAATCAAACCAAATCATTTTCCCCTAGGTGCAATACCAGAACATCCGACAGCCCCATTTTGGCAACATTGCAGTTATAAAAGGAAGCAAATTGCCCCACCTCATGCCGCTCTTCCCCCACCACAACAGCTCATGTCTGCTACTCGTAAGTCCCAGTGATCGTCCATAAACTTGCTTCTCAGCATATTTTGCAGCCCAGTTGTTGGAAAATGGGTTATTGATAGGGCAGGTAGGTACCTACACCTAGCAACAAGCCACAAACCTCCACAAAAGTACAGTTAGGTCTCAGTAAATTAATCCCAGCTCTACCCTTGGTAGCTTAGCATCGAGCGTCAAGGCTTAACTTAGGAGACAAAGTGTAAAGCATTCAAATATCACAAAACAGTAATTAAATAAAACACAGGAAACAGTTTAAAAATCCAAAACCAATTTATAAAAATAGCTTATATTTTTATCTTTAGAATGACACAAAAACGATTAAAATCGGTTCAGGGGAACCGGAGATATGAATTTTTAAAGTATTATTATTTTCTAGCGCTCAGAAACGAAAAGCGCCAATCGGGTCATCTGGTTGCACCAGGACCGGGGCAAAGTCAAACTTTCAGGCCGACCGCGATGGAGCCCTGCTCGGCTACAAGTCGCGGGAGGCCTCGGTCAAAAAGTTACCTTCTGACTTAGTCTCTTTTTCGATGTTTTTCTTCCCCGGGACGAACCTGCCAGTTGGATCCGACCTCCTGGAGCCCTTGTCCGGATACGCGAAGTCGGTTTCCTCGGTGGTGATTTTTACCTTCGGACTTAGTCGTTTTTTCGAGATGAAAATCCTTCGACCGGGGTAAACCTGGATCTTGATCCGACGTCCGTGGAGCCCTTCTCGGATACGATGGCTGGAAGGTCCCGGTCAACTTTTTACGTTCGGACTTAGTCTTTTTTTCGGATGTTTTTCTTGACCGGGATGAACCACGAAGTCAGGCCGGGTCGCGGTTGAGGCAAGCCGGCTAGAATTTCCGCGTCGAGTCGGTCACTTTATGGAGCTTTTTTCTAAAATTTCTCCAATCTTTTCCAAACTTCTGGGGCTTCACCCAGATGTTCTTTTAAGGTTCTTTTGGGGTCCACAGCTCACCCCAAGGGTCCAGAAGTTCTGTGATGGTCCTTGGGAAGTGCGGACTTCAACTCCCAGAGTGCACCTGGCGCAAACTCCTTTTTGGCCACTGGACAGTGGTCAGCTGGTCACTTTTTCAGGAGTTGGTGCAGGGGACTCTGGTTAGCAATTTTTCACCTGTAGCAAACAGGGAGTCCCTCCTTGAACCAGTGGAAGCCAGGCAAAGTCCTTCTTTTGGTGAAGCCCAAGTGTGCAGCTGGTGCAGTCTTTCTGAGTGCAGGGTCCAGGTGCAGGCCAGGGGTCCAGCAGGGCAGTCCTTCTTCTCCTTGTAGTTCTTTCTTCTTGAAATTTGGTGGGGATCTGAGGCGTGGGTGCAGGTCTGCCAGTTTTATCCTTGCTCCTGGGTGAAAAGCAGGGGGGCCCTGGTCCTCCAATCAGGGACAGGGTCGTCCCCCTGTGATGACCACTTCCTGGGAAGTGTGGCAAAAATCCATCCCAGAAGGCAACAGTCTCTAAAAATCCAAAATGGATGAATCTGATTTTTAGAGGAGAGATCTGGCTGAGCCCACCCACTGGTGTGGCTAAAAATCATAAACACACCCCTCTCCTGCCCTCTCCTAATCTAATCAAGGGGGCACCTAGCTGTCTGGGGTTGCAGGATGTGGGGGTGTTGCTGGGTGCTCCAGATGTCCTTCTCTGCCTTTGAAGACCAGTTTGGCAGCCCTCCCCCTTCCTGCTTCCCCATCTGCTGAGGGGAGATTCTCTCCCCCAAGCACATTCCTTTGTGTGAAGTCAGGCCACTTCACACCTCATTAAAGTAGCCTGGCAGAAGCTGCTGCAGGCTGGCCAATCAGAGCACAGGAGCAAAAACAATGCAGAGCTGAAATTGGCAACTTTTTAGGTAAAGTCTAAACTTTTTACCTGCACTAGTTATATTAAATCCAACAACTGGAAGTTGTGGGATTTATTATAACAATCAATTTGATACCAAATTCTTGGTATGTAACATTTAAGGAGACTTTAAAATTTAAAATAAAGTCTGCCCATTCTAGCCTATGAAGGCCATTTACTTCAATGAGGGAAAAACGAATTTGGCTGTTTTTACCTCACCAGGGCTTATAAATCTATTTTTATAAAGTCCCTGCTTATAGTTACATGGCACCCAGCCCTAGGGGCACATAGGGCACACCTTAGGGGTGACTTATATGTAAAAATAAGGTAGTTTAAGACTTTGGAAGTACCTTTAATTCCAAAGTCGAATTTGCATATAACTTTAATTTAAAAGCAGCCAGCAAGGCAGGCTTGCTTTTAAAATGACACTGGGCACCTCAGCAATGCACCTAGGTGTGCACCACCTATGCTGTGGTCCCTAAACCTACATGCCCTACCATATACTAGGGACTTATAGGTAGGTTAACTTAGCCAATTATAATTAGCCTAATTTGCATATCCATTTTACACAGAGCACAGGCCCTGGGACTGGTTAGCAGTACCCAGGGCACCATCAGAGTCAGGAAAACACCAGCATAAAGTGGAAAATGGGGGCAAAAAGTTAGGGGGCCTCTGCAATCAGCCCCAGTTTCTCACACAACCCCCCCCCAGCCCACACGCCCAGGAGACTCAGCCCAACCCTGGGAGAGTCTTCCTGGCTTGTTAGGCGAGGAAGACAGTGAAGAAAACTGGCTGTCCCTTTGCAGGGCCTACTCTGCCTTACATCCTCCTGTCAGGGTCTCTCCCTCTGGGTAGTGAACCCACCCCAACAATGAAAGGACCCATTCCAAACTGAAACTTCCCTCTAGGGGGGTCTTCCTCCTCTCTCTCTGCCAACTTGGGTAGTGAGGTGCCCACCTCCCCTACTCCTAACTTTGCTAGGGCAACACCTAGCTTACCCAAAGAGGTCACCCAACACTTGAGCAACCCCACCATGACCAATAGGGTCAGGGGGCCTACTTTGCTATTGGCCCTGGGGTCTGCCTCCCAGGCCAAGTACAGTGCTGCCAGGAAGGCTAGCACCCAGCAGAGGCTACTGACAGCTGTCAGTACCCAGAACCACACCCTAAGCTCTCCACTGACAGGTGGCTGAGCTGCTTTAGGGGCATCTTTGGGGTCCTGGCACCCCTCTTGCTGTCTAGAGTGGGGGGCTACCACCTCCTGTGGCAGACACCCTCCTTCCACTCTCCCTTCTGTCAGTGCAGGGGCAACACCTTGCATCTGGACAGCTGCCTGACTACTCAGGACTTCCTTGGGGTCAGGTGAGGCCTCACCAGTGCCAACTCTGGGCTCCCCCCCTACTGGGGCAGAAGGCCTTTGGCTCCCTGGAACTCTCTTTAAGAGTGGCCTACCCTTCCTTTTCTTCTTTCCTTTTCTTGGGGACCCCTGTCTCCTAACTGTAGGGACTGACTCCCCAGGACTTTGGGTTGGGGGGGCGCCCTGGGCGACCACCCCATCTGTGACCAGACTCACCTCTGGGAGGTCATTGCCCAGGATACAATCTAGGGGGAGGTCAGCACTGACTACCACCCTAATCCAGTCAAGGATACCCTCCCTCTCTAGGGGCACTATGGCTACAGGTTTGGAGGTGACCTCCCCTGTGGCTATCCTGACTTTCTTTGTCTTTCCTGGGACATACATGTCTGGGGTCACTAACCGGTCACTCACTACAGTGTGACTGGCACAGGTGTCTCTCAGGCCAGTGGTAGGGATCCCATTCACTTGAATGTGGTGGAAGTGCCTACTCCCACCCTCAGGGATCACCAGCTTACCATCTGGTCCTGTCTCCCAGCACAGTGCTAGGAGGACTTCATCATCTGAGGAATCCTCCTCTATGGCTACACTGGACAGCCCAGTGCTAACCACTTTCTTTGGACAGGCTGCATCTCCTCTGAAGTGACCTGTCTGCTGACAGTCAAAGCAAGCCCTACTGTCCAAGAGCTTTTTTAACCCTGGGTCTCCCTGTCTCTGCATGTCAGATTGGGAGTGGGATTTACTCTCCTCCTTCTTAGGGTTCTGGGGTACAGAGGGAGTCTCTGTGGTGGGCTTACCACCTCCCTCCTTAGGTTTTTGGGGACCTGTCCCCCCCTTCTTGGAGTCTCCCCCCTGGGACTTGACAACCACCCTGGTTCTCAACCACTCATCAGCTGCCTCCCCTAGCTCTCTAGGGTTGGTCTGCTTAGAGTCCACTAGATGCTGGCGTAACCTTTCTTGGATACAATTGGTCAAGATGTGCTCTCTCATGATCAGATTGTATAACCCCTCATAAGTATTAACTTTGTTGCCAATAATCCAGCCCTCCAGTGCCTTTAGTGAGGTGTCCACAAAGTCAACCCAAGACTGGGTACTGACCTTCTGGGTGTCCCTGAACTTCATTCTATATTGCTCTGGGGTCAGACCAAACTTCTTGACTAAGCACCTTTTCATACTAGGGTATGAATCTGCCTCCTCCCCCCTTAAGGTCAGAAGCCTATCCCTCCCTGAGTTGGGGACCAACTCCCACAAAAGGGAACCCCAGTATTGAGGCTTAACCCTTCTCATTTGGAGTGCCCTCTCAAAGGCCCCTAGCCACTTATCTATGTCATCCCCCTCTATATAAGCAGGAACTACCCCCTTGGGTAATCTGGGGCAAACTCCCCTACCCATGGACACCTCAGCTTCTTTATCGCTGCTTCCATCTCTTTTCTCTTTGTATGCCCACTTTTTCTTTTCTAGGGCAAGCTTCTCTGCCTCCAAAGCTATGTAGGCTAGCTGGGCTTCCAGCTCTCTTTCCCTGATGGATGGGTTCTCTCCTCCTGAAAGGACCCTCTTCCTACCACTAGCTTTGGGTCTGCCCCTAGTGACTGTGTCCAGTGAGGACCGTTCCTCTTCTTCCTCACTTGGGGTCTGATGCCTTTCCTCCCCTGAGTGGTTAGAGTTAGCATCATCCTCTTTTGGTTCCTCCTCTGGAGCTTCCTCTGTCTCTACCTCTTGGGCCTCAGCCCATGCTGTCAGGGATTTAATCAGGATTTCCTTCCTGAGATTAGTGGTTGCAGGCAACCCCCTCTCAATACACAACCCCCTAAGCTGGACTACTGTCAGTGTGGGTAGGCTAGCCAGATCAAGCTCCATGGTTCCCTAGTTTTGTGTCAACAAAAACTTTTTGCAAAAATTGGAAACAAGAATTTAGAAAAATTACAAAAATTCAATAATTGAAATTAATCCAAATTAATTTTTAAAAAAAAATTTACATTAAAAATTAAAAACAATTTTTGCACTAGGACAATTTAAAGGATTTTTAATTTGTTTTATCTAAAACTGTAACGTGATATTGAACACAAGTACAGGATCCCGTCGCTGCTTCCAATTATGTTGGAAAATGGGTTATTGATAGGGCAGGTAGGTACCTACACCTAGCAACAAGCCACAAACCTCCACAAAAGTACAGTTAGGTCTCAGTAAATTAATCCCAGCTCTACCCTTGGTAGCTTAGCATCGAGCGTCAAGGCTTAACTTAGGAGACAAAGTGTAAAGCATTCAAATATCACAAAACAGTAATTAAATAAAACACAGGAAACAGTTTAAAAATCCAAAACCAATTTATAAAAATAGCTTATATTTTTATCTTTAGAATGACACAAAAACGATTAAAATCGGTTCAGGGGAACCGGAGATATGAATTTTTAAAGTATTATTATTTTCTAGCGCTCAGAAACGAAAAGCGCCAATCGGGTCATCTGGTTGCACCAGGACCGGGGCAAAGTCAAACTTTCAGGCCGACCGCGATGGAGCCCTGCTCGGCTACAAGTCGCGGGAGGCCTCGGTCAAAAAGTTACCTTCTGACTTAGTCTCTTTTTCGATGTTTTTCTTCCCCGGGACGAACCTGCCAGTTGGATCCGACCTCCTGGAGCCCTTGTCCGGATACGCGAAGTCGGTTTCCTCGGTGGTGATTTTTACCTTCGGACTTAGTCGTTTTTTCGAGATGAAAATCCTTCGACCGGGGTAAACCTGGATCTTGATCCGACGTCCGTGGAGCCCTTCTCGGATACGATGGCTGGAAGGTCCCGGTCAACTTTTTACGTTCGGACTTAGTCTTTTTTTCGGATGTTTTTCTTGACCGGGACGAACCACGAAGTCAGGCCGGGTCGCGGTTGAGGCAAGCCGGCTAGAATTTCCGCGTCGAGTCGGTCACTTTATGGAGCTTTTTTCTAAAATTTCTCCAATCTTTTCCAAACTTCTGGGGCTTCACCCAGATGTTCTTTTAAGGTTCTTTTGGGGTCCACAGCTCACCCCAAGGGTCCAGAAGTTCTGTGATGGTCCTTGGGAAGTGCGGACTTCAACTCCCAGAGTGCACCTGGCGCAAACTCCTTTTTGGCCACTGGACAGTGGTCAGCTGGTCACTTTTTCAGGAGTTGGTGCAGGGGACTCTGGTTAGCAATTTTTCACCTGTAGCAAACAGGGAGTCCCTCCTTGAACCAGTGGAAGCCAGGCAAAGTCCTTCTTTTGGTGAAGCCCAAGTGTGCAGCTGGTGCAGTCTTTCTGAGTGCAGGGTCCAGGTGCAGGCCAGGGGTCCAGCAGGGCAGTCCTTCTTCTCCTTGTAGTTCTTTCTTCTTGAAATTTGGTGGGGATCTGAGGCGTGGGTGCAGGTCTGCCAGTTTTATCCTTGCTCCTGGGTGAAAAGCAGGGGGGCCCTGGTCCTCCAATCAGGGACAGGGTCGTCCCCCTGTGATGACCACTTCCTGGGAAGTGTGGCAAAAATCCATCCCAGAAGGCAACAGTCTCTAAAAATCCAAAATGGATGAATCTGATTTTTAGAGGAGAGATCTGGCTGAGCCCACCCACTGGTGTGGCTAAAAATCATAAACACACCCCTCTCCTGCCCTCTCCTAATCTAATCAAGGGGGCACCTAGCTGTCTGGGGTTGCAGGATGTGGGGGTGTTGCTGGGTGCTCCAGATGTCCTTCTCTGCCTTTGAAGACCAGTTTGGCAGCCCTCCCCCTTCCTGCTTCCCCATCTGCTGAGGGGAGATTCTCTCCCCCAAGCACATTCCTTTGTGTGAAGTCAGGCCACTTCACACCTCATTAAAGTAGCCTGGCAGAAGCTGCTGCAGGCTGGCCAATCAGAGCACAGGAGCAAAAACAATGCAGAGCTGAAATTGGCAACTTTTTAGGTAAAGTCTAAACTTTTTACCTGCACTAGTTATATTAAATCCAACAACTGGAAGTTGTGGGATTTATTATAACAATCAATTTGATACCAAATTCTTGGTATGTAACATTTAAGGAGACTTTAAAATTTAAAATAAAGTCTGCCCATTCTAGCCTATGAAGGCCATTTACTTCAATGAGGGAAAAACGAATTTGGCTGTTTTTACCTCACCAGGGCTTATAAATCTATTTTTATAAAGTCCCTGCTTATAGTTACATGGCACCCAGCCCTAGGGGCACATAGGGCACACCTTAGGGGTGACTTATATGTAAAAATAAGGTAGTTTAAGACTTTGGAAGTACCTTTAATTCCAAAGTCGAATTTGCATATAACTTTAATTTAAAAGCAGCCAGCAAGGCAGGCTTGCTTTTAAAATGACACTGGGCACCTCAGCAATGCACCTAGGTGTGCACCACCTATGCTGTGGTCCCTAAACCTACATGCCCTACCATATACTAGGGACTTATAGGTAGGTTAACTTAGCCAATTATAATTAGCCTAATTTGCATATCCATTTTACACAGAGCACAGGCCCTGGGACTGGTTAGCAGTACCCAGGGCACCATCAGAGTCAGGAAAACACCAGCATAAAGTGGAAAATGGGGGCAAAAAGTTAGGGGGCCTCTGCAATCAGCCCCAGTTTCTCACACCAGTGAATAAACAAATGTCCAACCAGCCATGTCACCGCTTTTGCTTTCTCCGGGCCATACACACAACCTAGAAAAATAAACATATATCAATGTATGACAAAAATTCCCCCCTGCCCCCATCTATAAAAGTGTCTTGTCCCTGACAAAATTCCCTGTCAAGCCCTGACATATCTCTCACAACAATTTGACCTCCATTTGCCATTGCGCTGGATTCGGTCCCAATCCCAGCCTAAACGAGCCACCTCAGTAGCCGCCCCAATCCAAAAAGAATGAGTTCCAAAATGACCCGGCTGCCTTCCGGCCCACCTCAAAGCCATTCTCTTCACAGCCAACAACTGGAAAGCCGTAAGCTTCTTCCCATTCATGTGACAAAACACACCCCTTTCCTGCTCAGAAACAAGAGTCCCACTCCTGCACCGGATATGCTTCCCCCTCTTCCCCTTTATCCAACCATATTCACTTTCCCCTCCCCAAATGGTCCGTCTTCAAGTGCCTCAACCAAATGCCCAAACGTTCTCCCTGCTGTCGCACATCCTCCTTCCAAATTCCACAACCTTTACCCACTCCCAGCAATGCAGACACTCGGAATGCGCCAAAAAACATCCATATCATACACAAACGAAAAAGTGCTACTTCACACGCATCCACACAACAAACCGACAACACATGTAACAGTTGTACCAATAGATTGAACATAATAGCTTCACGCACCATCCTTCCTCACCCTCATCGCGCCCTGCCCCACCCTTTCAACATTTTCAGCAGAATGTCATCCTTTGACGGGTCCCTGCCAAAAAACAGCTTTGCATAAAAGGACACACACGCCAGTTTACCCCCAATCGAGGCTGGCGACACACCCTTGTGAATCAGAAATAACACAACACGCACCACATGCGCTTCAAGCACACCCCTCCCTGGCCAGCAGAAATGGTCTCAATTCCCCTCAAAAACCTGAAATTTCAACCATGCCAAATGGTAACTCCTCAGCGTGGATTCAGTCTGTGACATCTCCACCAGTTTCATGACCATCACACCCCCACTCACAAATGTCTGCTTGAACCGCAGTCTCATGCTCCTCTGCACCCGGTGCCAATACTCGCAAACGCTGCCACTGTGAACGAGACAGGGAATCTGCAATAGAATTGTTGACCCCAGGAAAGAGTGCAGCCTTAAATATGATGTTCAAAGACAAGCAGCGCAGCATGAATCTTTGAAAAGGGCGCAGCACCCTAAGAGCCCTTGCCCTCTGTCTGTTCACCAAATCAACCACTGTCAAGTTGTCAACATCAAACATTACAGTCCTGTTCGCCAGCTCGTCAACCCACACCACCAAAGCCAGCAACAGTGGGAAGAATTCCAAAAACACAATGCTCCTGACCTGGTTTAACCAGTGTGCTGGCCAAGGTTCCGCACACCATCGTCCATCCCAAAAAAGGCCAAAACCAGAGACCCCTGCCGCGTTCGAAAATATTTGCACCTGCCACACTGTGTCCTCTTCCCGAAAAGCCATGGGAACCCCATTAAACTGTGTCAGGAAAAGCTCCCATACCCTGATATCTTCTCTCACACCTTACGTCAGCTGAATCCTGTGATGAGGAAGAGATGCTCCAGACATCGTCAGCCCCATGCGTCTACAAAATTTCCTTTCTCCCTGTACCACCCGGCATGCAAAATTAAGGTAGCCCAGGAGCTGTCATACCACACACAGGACTATCCTCTGTCTTATCCTGACCTGTCGCAGAAATTGCAAGATTTCAGCAACCTTATCTGCCGGCAAACGCGCCATGAATGCCACCGTGTCCAGCTCAATGCCAAAAAATTACAACATGCAACTAGGTCCTTCTGTCTTTTCAGGTGCCAGAGGCACCCCCAACTCCTGCACCAAGTTCTTGAAACACTGCAAGGCCTTCCCACACGCTCCTGAATGTGGTGCCCCCACAAAAAGAAAATCATCCAGATAGTCTGAGACTGTCCGATGCCCATTCAGTTGCACAAAAACCCACTGCAAGAAGGTACTGAAGGTTTCAAACAATGCACAAGAAATTGCGCACCCTATGGGTAGCACCCTGTCCATGTAAATAGCCCCTCCCAACTGCATCCCCAGCAAATAGAAATCCTCAGGGTGGATAGGAAGCAGCCGGAAAGCTGCCTTGATGTCACACTTGGCCAATTCTACACCCTTACCCTCTCCCCTTATGAGCTGTATAGCGTCATCCACAGAGGTATATACTACCTTGGTATCATCAGGTGAAATAAAATCATTGTCTGATGCCCCTTCTGGCCATGACAAATGGTATATCAAACGGAAACTCCCCGTTTGTTTTCTTGGGGACCATACCCAAAGGTAAGACCATGAGATCCTCCATGGGCCACCCATAAAAGGGGCCCACAATTCTGCCCTCTGCCACCGCCTAGGCCAGTTTCATTGCTACCACGGCAGGCATGGCCAATGCTGACTGCATATTCTCCACCCATCTCCTCACCCGAGGCCCTTAGCACCCTATTCGAAGACCCTGTCTGAAACCTCATTCTAATTTGCGTGCCATGTCCGTATCTGGGTACATGTGCAACCAGGGCAGTAACCTATCCAGTTTAATTAGAGTAGGCGCCTTTTGGCCCTGGAGTGCCTTGGCCTACTCTGCCCCTGGTAGATCTCCACTGCTCCACCGGACTGGCCAATGAAAAACATTGTGTGACTGGATGTCTCCCCACACATTTGGAACATCCATGCTTGAATTTACAAGGGTGCCTAGAGCAAAACCCCTTGTTGAAGTTCCAACATGCTCCTGAGTTAGGTAATGGTGCTCTTGGTACCTGACCCACTCCGACCGGAGAGGTAGACTGTTGAAAAAGCCTATAGACCACAAGAAGACCACTAGCTGTATGGGTGGATGCAGCAGACTGCAAAGAAGCCATCCACTGCATCCATAGCTCCAGGTCCACGTCCCCCCACGGTATGTCAGAGTTAACACTTACTCTAAGCCGAAACTCCTCATCATAGCTCAACCATGCAAAACCTCCAAAATGCATTTGGGCCTTGCGAATAATATCCATGTATTTAAACATGGCGATGGCTCTGTCCACATATTTTTTGCAGTAAGTACTATCATATATCAGGAATGCTGAGGTCCAATTATCCATGGTGATAGGTAACCTAGGCCTGCGTGCCAGCTCGCACTCTTCCTCTTTTGAGCATTCCTTAGCCTAAATGTCTGCCTCCATCTCTCCACAGGGCCCTCCATTGCTTTATTTTTCAATTACGATTTTTGAACGTCACTGATATTGATAACAGGTTCTTTGTTTCCATGTTTCAAGGTCAATACTCCTGAAAGTGCAGTTTGTGTGACATGCTGGTTACCAAGTATTGCCTTAAACTGAGTAAGGAACTGCTCCTAGTTTGAAAGCCATGGAGTTTCTTTCCAAATCAGAGGTATAGCCCCTCACTTTGTGAAGGGGGCATCTTTAGTCAAATATGAAAGCACAAAGATTTGTTCACAGTTGAACATGCAGTGTCACATAATTCTTGCTGCATGTATGGTTTAGAACTGCACAAGCCTCAGCTAAGTGTCTTAAAGTGAAGAATTTCCAAGAAAGTTGTTATTGTATAAAAAACGCTAAAGTTGTAATTTTATAAATGACAAAAAACGCAGATTTTTCTCAGTTTCTCCTACTGAAAATGTATTTTCTTGTTTGAAGGATCGTGATATTATGCATCCCCTTTTTTATTTTTTTATTTTTTTTCATTTACAGATTTGCTTGTTGGACTTTTCTTGACCAATGTACACTTCTCAACACAAGGATCCCATGTTCTTCAAAGACTAAAGTCTTCCACGATCTGTAATCGGCTGTTTCTTAATGATCTGGGACTAGAGTTACCAACATTTGTCACAAAGCGGCGCATTAACCAAAGTTGCTGCACTGCCTTGTGCTATAGAGTTAGAGGAAAACATGCCATCACTATGATATGACATACTCTTTCACTCCTCATGTGCTTGCGCACTTTTACTTGCAATGCGCTTAGGGAAACACAGTGCAAGGGTGTGTGTGTTCTCTAAGCATGGGTTTCGTTTTGGAAGTGGACCCTTTTTGTACAAGAAAATCCTTTGGGACTCTTTCCACTTTGTATGGGTGCTGCACCATAACTTAGGAGAAATTAAAACAATGAAAACATGTATCCTCTTTACTCCTGCCCCGAGGAGGCCTATGTTTTTGGCTCAAATCCTTGTGTACGAACATTAGTAGATAGGGATTTGTATCAAAGCTGTTGGGTGGTTTCGTGGGAACACCCATGGAACACCTCCTTGACATAAACAAGTGCAAAAAAGCATTTTGTAAATCCTGGTTTGCATCGGGATTCGTTGTACCCCTAATCGCTTCCCAGAAAATCTTCACTGTTTTCATTTTATGCCAGTATAGTACAAAAGTAAATGAAGCAACCTTTCAACGGAATGTTGTGGCAATAGAAAATAAGTGAATTGCTATCTCAGTAAAACGCCTGTGATGAAAAAAGTTAAACATGTGCTTTCAAAATGAAATCCCCCAAGGCAAAACATTCTATTCATATTATAGCATTCAAATGTGAAAGAAAAACCAATATTTAAGTATAGTTTAGGGATGAATCATGGTGCTACTGCTACAAGCTAAAATAATTCTAATAATAAATAAAGATATGTAAGAGTTCATAACCTAGTAAATAATACTTCATAAAATGAAAGTGAGAACTAGGATATAAAAGCACAGCTTTCTTTCTTATTTCACTGGCATTTTGTTTGAACAAGGACTGATTACAGTATTAATTACATTAAAAAGAAGATTACAAAGCTTCCAAAGAAAGCTGCTGATTTTAGGTGAGGCATAAAGGTAAAAAATAATGAATACATATCTTAAGATACAGGAATGATTCAGGAGAAAATGTCTTCCTCCCTGTTTGTTGACATGCTGTGTGTCAAATGTGAGTGATTGAATCGACTATAAATGGCGCTTATGGGCCAATACTTGAAATGCCATGAATAGAGTGTTCGGTCTCTTCTGATTTGCAGCACGTCTCATGCCTTACCTCAAGTCCCCGCAGCTGCCTTGGGGAGAGCCATCACTCAGCTCACTGACTGAACTGAAAGTGTGGGTGAGATTTACAAACATGCATCATGTTGCAATATTCTTGAAAAAGTCGGATGATATTGACTCGGCAGGACTTTATTCTCACAGTGTTGTTATCATTCATTCATTTAACTTTATTTCGGTAAGTAAAAACCAAACCATTAAAGTACAATACACAACAAAGAGAAAGAGAGCTTCTTAAAAGCCGGGGGTACTAAAAAAGTAAAATAAAAACACAGTTAAAAAGGACAAAACAAGTTAAAAACAAACAAAAGAAAATAAACAGTCAGATAAACATCACTTAATATAATGAAAGGCTGTACTCAATAAGGAAACTAGTTCCATAAAGCAGCACTAGTTAAAAATATAATACACCAATGTCTATATCCTAAGGAGCAATCACACATCCAATTTGATAAATATACATAATTAAATCTAAAAATTAATTCCCAATTTTACTCCTTAAAATTGCTAATCTCGAATGTCAGAATAATACAAAAATTTTTTTTACCATTAATAAAACTATCTGGATGGATGAATCTCATTTTAAAATTCTCACAACATAAAATGAGGGATCAGTTCCATAGATCTATAAATAATCCATAATAAACCGAACCAAAGTCTATGTCCTATACAACAAGGGTTACAATCATACATCCGGATTAAGTAAATATACATAGGTAAAACTAAACAGTAACTACACAGTTTTGTTCCTTAAAACTGCTAATCTCAACCGCCATATTGACTCAAGAAATCTTGCCACTGGTAGAGCTATCTGGACGGACGGGTCGCATTTTAAAATTCTCTCAGCGTGGAGACAGGATCTAACCCCTAATTGTTTGCAAAGCGGAATGAGCCAAAGTGCTCTTTGTTTATGATACGCTTGACAGTGGAAGAAAACATGAGAAACAGTTTCTTCACTTTTACAACCCATCGGGCAGTGTTTAGATCTATTATTTGAGCTGGACCATTTATACGTAAAACAACACAGAGGGAGAGACCTGATCCTAAACCTAATAAAAAGGGCACGAGCAAATGGAGATAACTTTGCGTCCAGAAAGGGCTCAAATTCGCAATGGCATTTAACAAGTAAAAAATTGTCGGACATAGACAATGGCATAGAACTAACAAATTGTCCAACCTGAACATTATGCCAAAAAGCATCCTTTAACAGCTGGGCAGCATTTTTAGGAATAGAAATAGGATCATGCCAATAGGACCCTAAGCCAAGACGAGAGAAAGATTGTTCAACAAAGACACACCATTTAGTTTTAATGCTAGAATCGTGGCCCACCACGTTGAGAAGGCCACACCGAAAAGGGGATAGGGCATCCGTTGTCTACAACTGAATCCAAAACAGCAGAGGCCTTAGGGCAGCAATCTGTGAAATTGAAAAAAGATTTAGGTCCAGGCGAATGGGCAAAGATGGGGTACTCGATGGAACCTTTAGCATCATTTTTAGAAACTGATTCTCCGCCCTAGCCAGATTCGCCAAATTACAATGGCCCCAAAGTTCAGCTCCATATAAGGCGGCCCCCCTAGCTTGAGCTTTGCATATTTCCAGTGCAGGGGATATTGCAAAATTTGGAGAACTAGAGGCAAATCTGACAATTCCACCCGCCCTCTGCTTCAGGCATAATAAAGATTTTTGGCATTGGGCATGCCAAAGATGTGAGTCTTCCACTTTGATGCCTAAGTAATCAAAGGTACCCACCCTTTCCAAGGGGACACCATCTAAGTACACAGGCCTCTTCATTTTTTACCTAATATCTCCAAAAACCATGTATTTTGTTTTTGCCGAGTTAATCGATAACCCATGGTCAGTGCAAAACTCCAGAAATCTGGAGAGCAGCCTAGAAAGGCCCATGGCAGTACATGATAACAATAGGGTATCATCTGCAAACAGAAGACAGGGGAACTTCTGCCCGCCCAGGCTTGGGGCATCACTTTGACAGTCTGAGAGGTATGGCAAACAGGCATTAATAAACAAGAGAAATAAGGTGGGCGCCAAGACACAGCCTTGCCTCACACCCCGTGCAGTTGGAAAAGCAGGAGTCAGATCGCCAATAGCACCCCAACGGACTTTAGCACAGTTATCAGAATAAAGATCCTTGATGATGTTAATCATGGAACCCGGATCACCGGTGGTACTAAGGACCTCCCAAAGCTTGGTACGCGGGACAAGGTCAAACGCAGATTTCAAATCAACAAAGGCCACAAATAAGTGGCCTTTGTCTACATCTACGGTCTTCCACTTAATGATGGTAAATTGGAAGATCTGATCAATAGTGCTGATCTTGTCCCTAAATCCTGCCTGAAGATGGCTTAAGACCTGATTTTTCGTTATCCATTGTTTTAATCTAGTTAGCAACTGATACGAGAACATTTTCTGCAAGTTGTCTAATAGACTAATAGGCCTATAATTCCCAGGGGAGCTCTTGTCTCCTTTTTTATGGACGGGGACAATAATCGCCATCTTCCACGAAACCGGATAAGATCGAGATGCCATGGCAGTGTTTGATACCCTGTTAATGTATCGGGTCCACACAGGTAGGTCTGATTTGTACAGATCCGAGGGAATACCATCTTGGCCAGGAGCCCTACCAGATCTTTGAGCGCAAATTGCCATCTCTGTTTCTTTCAGGGTGAAGGGCGGCATTTCGGGCTGGCACGGTGCATAATCTGTGGAAGTATCATAAAGCTCCAACCGAGAGCCATACAATTCACGAAAATAAGAGAACCAGGTTCCTGAGTCGATATGACATTCAGTAGTAGATGACAGGCCTGGGTCGCTGCGCGCAACCAAAGTCCAAAAGAGCTTGGCATCACGAGAACTAGCAGTCTCCGCCTCTGTTATCAACAAGCTGCAGACTGGTGAGTTATTTGAGTTCCCACAAAGCTTTGTCTTCAACATTCTTTTGATATGATTTCTGCCCTGTCCTCTCGAGCTCCATGCAAGGGGCTATGGGTGCTAGGATGGAATGTAACTTAATAGCTGTTTAAGGGAATAACGCAGATGCCAGACTACTGGAAATGGCTCTTTCTGTAGGGTCATCCCCAGACTTTTTTGCCTTTTCCCACCACTTTTTCATGAGTTTGTTTTTGTTGGCTCTAAGACTCTGGGCAATTTACCACTACTAATCAGTGCTAAAGTGTTTGTGGTCTCTGCTTAAAACATGGTAACATTGACTTTGACTTGGCAAGTGCCACTAATTGCGAGGCCTAAACCTGCTTTTTTATTATCTGTAGGTCTCCCTTAAGGGAGGCTCTAGTTAGCACCAAGGGCAGGGTGCAGTGTGTTTAAAATGTTGAACATGCACTTTTAAGTTTAAGATGTCATGGCAGTGAGAAACCTCTAAATACATTTTTCGCAATTTCAAGGCCTATCTCTCCATCGGATAGCATGGGGATTATCTGAAAACATCTTTTAAGTTAACTCCAAAATGGGAAAAGATAGAAATGTGGAATCTGGCGTTTCTGGGCTCACAAATTTAAAACCACAACTTATGGTGAAGTCGAACTTTAATTTGTAAGTCTGACTACGACACACTTAGAAAGTTGGCATTTTCTTACTTTAACCTTTCTGTGCCTCTGCCTGCCTCTGAAAACACGTCTGGGTTGGGTGACAGCTAGGTTCTGTGCATTCTCTCTAGACAGCCACACACAATGGGAGTCTAGATGTGACTTGATGGACCTAAGCGGGCCCTAATGGGTGATTAACTGGCTTGATGGGGGCGGAGATTAACTTTGCCTCACTTACCTAGAATAGACGTGTCCTGTCCACCCACAATAGGACTAAACAACCCTGTATTGTCACTCCAGCCTGGTTGGAGCCAGTAAAGGGGAGGCAGGGCATCTGTACATTTCAAAGGAATGCCTGGAAGTTTTTCCCACCTTCCAGAACTAGGGCGCCAAAGTATAAAAATTGGACCCCCAACCCTACTAATCGAGATCACTACTGGAATCAAGGGCATTCTGCAAGAAAGAAGGTCTGTTGTGCTGCCAGGTGGGACTGTCACTGTGCAACTGCATTGCTGTGTTGGCCTACTGCTTGTGTGTGCTGTGCTGTAGGAGGGTCTGCCACTTTGCTGTTTGCTGTGCTGTGTTGGCCTGCTGCTTCTGTCCTGCGGTGAGAGGGACTGGGCTTGCTCTCTATGTCCTTGAACCCAAGAGCCTCCAAGGGCCTGCCCCCTGTTTTCTGCAGTCTCATGCACATCAAAGACTGCTTGCAAATCTCCTGATGCTGTTGGACTCTACTATTTGTGAGTCCTACCCGTGCCTGAGATGCCCCCTTCAGTCCCCGGCCTCAGAAGTGGGTTCTGCAGCTACAAACCTCAAAAGTGACACATCGACCCAAGTGAAACAGAAATATAGGCCATTGTGTCCTCGCATTGCTCCAACAAAGGTACTGTTCAGTTGACCCTGCATGCGTTCTGTTGCTGTCCTACCGTCCATCGCGGTCAGCCTGGATTTTGGATTTTGTCCGGTCCCTTGTGACCTCAAGTAACCTTTTGATATCTATAGGCTTGTAAGCACTGTTATCACAGTTAATCTTTAAAAATTCATATCTCAACAGATTTTCATCATTGTGAGCTTGTTTTACTCAGATAAATATCCTCTATGTTTCTAACAATATGTGGGCTCTGTGCCAAGCTACCAGAGGGTGAGCACAGCTTAACCTAGGTTGAGTATCTGGCTTATCCTGAGTAGGACAGTGCTCCCTACTTGGACAGGGTGCATGTCTCTGCCAACTAGAGACCCATTTTCTAACACAAACAAAGCATGTTCCACGAAATCAGTCAATCATGTGCTCAACCTTTCCCTTGTCCTTCCTGCCACTGATGAAGCTAATGCAGTGGCTTTGCTCAAACCTCATGTTTGGTCTCATGTTTATCTTAAATTGATGATTTATCCTTCAGATACTCAATTAGAAAGTACTGGAGTCAATATGCATTCCATGGATGCCTTAGGGGGCTAACCAGCATGTGCACCACCACCAAATCTAAAAAAAAGGTGTTTAAGCACATATAATTCAAAGCTGCTGCTCTACAAATCTATACCTTCTCAATCTGATGAAGCCCAGAATGTGGCAGCACACCATTCTAATCCTGGGTGTGCCCCACAGTCATTTTGGAGCCCTCTGCAAAACCAGACAACTCACTGACAATGCAGCCACACAGGCAGAAGATCGAAGTGAAAATCCAATGTAGCTACTTAAGAGCTATATCAATACACCCTTTGAATGACCCAGTTGAGGAAAAAGCTGTTTTCCTTTTGAAAAAGCAAACAATTGCCAAGATTTACCATCTCAAGAATTCTGTATGCAAGGAAACATGGTACACTGTGAAAGACTCCTTTTCATTCCAACTGTCGATGACCTAGTTGCAAACGGACCATTTAAATTGGTTCCCAAAAATTGACTTAAATGTACAGTACAATCAAGTGATGTAGGAAGGAACATTGCATAACATAGCCACATTTTCTGTCAGGTAAGATTTGAGCAAGTATAAGTTTTCAATTTTCTTCTTCTCCGTTGCTGAGAGAACAGCATTCGAAATGTATTGTCTGGTCCAGATGATAAATATCAGGTACGAGAACCCAGTCTTTTCACTATTATAAACCAACAAAAGAACATGCAGTTAGCAGTAATGAGTAGAATACTTAACAACGGATTGATTGTCCATGATGTTTAGGAATTCTTCGGTACCACATATTGGTTATCGTAGTAGTACCTTAACCCTGCAAAAAGCAGATGCCATCAATCTGCCTTGGATGAGAGGTGTTTTCTAGTTATGTTAACTTATCGTTGCATCTAAAGATAGGTGACAGTGTAGTGTCTGTTGGAATGGTGGAGGACATTTCCTCCACCATCCCAAGGGTCTCTCCATCTGGCAAATTTAGAGATGGCCGCTGGCCCTGTAGTCATGTCTCTAGAGTGAATGGAACTGCCGTCATGGCAGTTCCTTTCAGTGCACTACAGGTTTGTTGTACTGCCACTGTGAGATTTAATGGTTGTTCACAAACATATTTCCATTTTTGTTTCTCAAAACAAACAACCCAAATCAGGGGTTTATTCAAAACAAAAAATAAATAAAAAATAATGAGACTCACACCCTGGGAGTTCTTTTTTCTGGGCTGTGGGGGTCATTTTGTTTCTTGTCCCTCACTGCCAGTTTTTTTCTGGTGATAAATAAGCAGGAAGAAAGGCGCTACACCATCTATTCTAAGTAGGGTAGATAATGTAATACTTTTCCTTTTATGGTTCTTATATCTTGAGACATCGGAGGAAGTATTATATCAAGTGAGCCATTTCTGGCAGCCGAGCGAGCACTGATTTCGTCTGTTAGTCTGCTGGGCAACATCTTCCCAGTAAGGACAGTTAAGATCTTGAAGTGGAAGTGACACAGACATCAGATAAAGGTGGTATTCCCAAGTTGGAAGCAAAAGCGGGAACACAGATCCACTGACAAAATAAGGCCAAGTAATGCTGTTCTGTTTCAGGATATGAGTTCGCAAGCTACTTAGAATTATCAGAAGTGCTCAAAGGGGAGCTGCACGTTTTGCCTCAGGTTAATGGAAGGTGGAATTGTATTTATTTATTTTATTTATGTATCCCATGCAGGATTTTCATAGTTGTAATGAAGTGTGATGATTCTGAGTGAGTGTGTGTAGATTCGTTTTTGCTTATATGAAGTAGTTTACATCGCTTTCTACGTCGATGACGGTGTGCAGAGCCATCATTGAGGCCTTTCCTTACCACACCACCCTGGAGGCCACCAGCAGCCAATCCAAGAGTAATACTGTCATGACAGACACACAACAATGAGCAAATGAGGTGCAAGCGCAGGGCAAATGTACCGCTGAGTAGCTTTTGCTAAAGAGACAAGTTGAGGTCACCATATAAGCCCATGGTGATGAGATTGTATCTAGAAAATATTACATTGCAGCACGTTCTAGGGAGCGGTACTGCCCCCCAATTAGTCCAGCATGAACACAGAAGATGATTATTCCGTTCAAGACAGTGATGTTAGCGGTCTTCAAATTACACCTGATCCACCGTAGCAGAGGCGGCCTTCCCAGTGGCGATGCCTGCTACAGAAATGCCACTGTCACCGGAACAACTTATTTACCCGGAGTCGAGGTGTCATTGATTACGATATTATCACCACAATTCCTCATTGATTACGATATTATCACCACAATTCCCCACCCTCTCATTAATTCTAGGACTACGTGGTCTTTTTCCTTAATATCCGGTGCTTACATTTTGCTGCTTTCTCCATTTTACTGTTAGTTTTAATTCTATGTGTAATAGTAATGTTTGTATCTACAATGGAGCGATCAACTGTGGGTGTGATGTTATTTGGCAATTTCAATTTTGATGTAAGCATGTGAACTAAAGGACACATATGTAAATATGTGAAATTGAATTAGATACCCTGGTACCCCCGTACTGACGTTTTCGTGCACTCTCTGTGTGCATGGGCTAGTGTTATTCTGCACACATCATAATATATCTGATGACAGTGTTAGGCTGTCGACATTTGAATCATTGTGAAGCATCAATTAAAATACCAACATTAAACATTTTTATTTACTTGTAAGTTTTCAGTCACCTCGTTGAATCTTTTCTGAAATATCACTTCTCTTGGTAAAAGCAGACATTATTGGCAATGTCGATTCCCATTACTGCAACCGTTACAACAAAATCACCAATGTCACCCTCTGAACTTTGTGAAACATGACAGCAAGTGACATTGCAGATGATGGGAGATTGCATTTCTTTTTTATTTGAAAATAATTGTTAGACTTGGCATCCTTGGTGTGGTCTCCCCTAACTTTTTGCCTCTGTTTCCCAAGTTGTTTATGTGTGCTGGAGTCTGGTTTTGCTGTTTGTGTTACTCTGGGCACTTTACGACTGCTATCCAGTGCTAAAGTGCAAGTGCTCCTATGTAAAATGTATGGGTAATTGGATTTCCATTATTGGCATATTTGATTTACTGGTAAGTCCCTAGTACAGTGCATTAGAGGTGCCCAGGGCCTGTAAATCAAATGCTACTAGTGGGCCTGCAGCACTGGTTGTTCCGCCCACATTAGTAGCTCTGTAAACATGGCTCAGACCTGCCACTGCAGTGTCTGTGTGTGCAGAGTTTAACTGCCTACTCGACTTGGCAAGTGTACCCACTTGCCAGGTCTAAACCTTCCCTTTTCTTACATGTAAGACACCCCTAAGGTAGGCCCTAGGAAGCCCCATGGGCAGGGTGCACTGTATGTTTAAGGTAGGACATATAGTAATGTGTTTTATATGTCCTAACAGTGAAATACTGCCAAATTCGTTTTTCAATGTTGCAAGGCCTATCTCTCTCATAGGTTAACATTGGGGCTTCCTTTAAATATGATTAAAGCGTAGATTCTCTTTGGGAGCAGATGGGCATGTGGAGTTTGGGGGTCTCTGAGCTCACAATTTAAAAATACATATTTTAGTAAAGTTAGTTTTCAGATTGTGTGTTTGAAAATGCCACTTTTAGAAAGTGAACATTTTCTTGCATAAACCAATCTCTGACTCTGGCTGTTTGTGAATTCCCTGTCTGGGCCAGTTTGACAGTTGGGCTGTTTGCACCTCTCTCTAGACAGTGACACAAAGAGAGATGGGGTGCAGCCTGCATATCCTGATGAGCCATCTGTGCTAGGAAGGAGGGGAGCAGTGGTCACTTGCACCTGAAAGGGCTGTGCATGCCCTCACACAATGCAGTCTCCAACCACCTGGTGTGTGTCTGGGGCCTGGCCTGGGCAAGGCAGGATTACACAAACAAGAGAGACTTTCCTTTGAAGTAGGCCTACTACAAAGGTCAAAACGGGTAGAAGAAGAGCACCCAAAACCACAGACTTTAAATTACTTCTGGACATCAAGAGGAACCTCTGCCTGGAAAAGAGCTGAAGAGCTGAGGAGAAGTGCTGCCCTGCCTGTGACTGTGCTTTGTGGAACTATCCTGCAGTTGCTTCTGACTGTGCAAGTCGACAAAGACTGGACTTTGTTGTGCATTCCTACTTGTGAAGAAATCTCCAAGGGCTTGTCCTGAGCTTGCCTCCTGTTGTTGAAGTCTCAGGGCCATCAGAGACTTCTCCTGCCAGCACCTGGACTATCTGCTGTGACTCCTGCCCTGCCAAGTGGTGCCCTATCCAGTTCCTAGGGTCTTGACAGGTGAAGCTGGCAGACCAAGTTGAAAATCCAAGCACAGACTGTTGTGCGGGGAAAATATTGACGCACCTTCCGAGAAGAGGCTGAAAAACGACACACCGCCTGCTTTGCAGCAGGAATCGATGCTCCACCAGCATCGCAGCTGAAAGATCAATGCACGCAGTTGGAGAAATGACGGGCAGCACCTGCTGACAGATGCTGATAATGTTGCAACCCACATAGCGTGGTTTTTCGTATACCGTTCAGAAGGATTTTCGACGCAAACCTTGCAGGGCATGAAAAAATGATGCAAAGCCTGCCCGTACCCGAGTGCTTGCCCAGACTGATGCATCGCTCTCCTGCACAGAGAAAAAAGGATGCACGCAGACCCAACCCGAGGAGGAGGACGACGCAAGGTCTCGCTTGTAGGTGAGAAATCGACACATCGCTAACCTTTTTTGATGCACACTCGCCTGTGCGTGTTATTTTGACGCTACACAGGTACTACAGCACGGTCAATGCTAACAGTGTTTTTAAACAGTAAAGGATTTAAGACTCTTTTGCTTTTAAAATTAGTAACTTGACTTGTGTATGTTGGATTTTTGTCGTTTTGGTCTTGTTTTGTTTAGATAAATATTTCCTATTTTTATAAACCTGTGTTGTGTCATTTTGTAGTGTTTTCACTGAGTTACTGTGTGTGTTGGTACAAATACATTACACCTAGGCTCTGAAGGTAAGCCTACCTGCTTGTGCCAAGCTACCAAGGGGGTGAGAGAGAGTTAAATGAGGGTGATTCTCCTTTACCCTGACTATATTGAGCGTCCTTGCTTGGACAGGGAATAACGTGACTGCCAACCAAAGACCCCATTTCTAACAATAATGTTTACTAAAACTTGAGTATGCCTAATGCTATTAAACAGTAATATTAAATATTGCATCAATTCATTTACTTAATAATGGCCATCATCTCTTTCATCGTGACATTTTATGGCTCAATATGTCTAGCCATTACTTTATTTGAAACAGTAGTTTTGCATCTGCCTCAAGTGTTTGTGTCCAAAATATGCTCTTAAAGAACTAATGTATGTTCTAAAATATGCTCTTTAAAGAACTATTGCTGTGGCGTTATTAGACATAAAATGATGGCCCAAATTTAAGAGGGCCTAGCGCCTCCTTGCGCCACATTTGCGTAATTTTTCATGACGCTAATGTGGCTCAGCGAGGCCAAATTCACAGCACCAGATTTACAAAGTGGAGCAATGCATGCATTGTGCCACTTTGTAACCCCTTGTGCCACAATATACCTGTGCCAGGCATAATGTATGCAAGGGGGGCGTTCCCCTATTAGGGGGAATCACAAAGATGGAGTAGTGGAATCTAAGAGATTCCACTGCGCCATTTGTAGTGGCTATTTTTAATGCCTGAACAGAGCATGCGTTAAAAAGGGGCACACCATTATTTATAATGGGTCCCTATGTACCTTGCAGGATTATCACCATCATTTGTTGCACTAATTCTGCAATGTACTACAATAGCATAAAAACTTTTGCGGCTATTGTCCCTAACCGGAGCCATGGTGCGCCGTATGTTTAATATGGTGCACACATGGTGGCGTTAGGTGGGGTGCTGATGGGTGCAAGAAAAGTGGTACTGCATATAATGCAGCGTCACTTTTTCTAAATTTGGGCCTATGTTCTGTGTTTTGCACTCTGCAGTAGTTTAAGAACAAAGTGGCTCCACAATTGACCTGCCTCTTGCCGATGGGCAGGGTCCCGCCACACGGTGGTGTATTCTTCATTTTACTTAACTCATCCCAATGACCCTCCTCATGGATGTCATTTAGGGGCCGCCAGGAGTCGCAGCTGCGACCCCTGGCCTGCCCTTTGCTGACCCTGACACTGGCTCTGTGACCACTGGCTTCAGAGGAGGCAAATTCAGTGTCAGGAGCACAGCGACAGCTCGTCCTTATGGACGCTAGTTGAGGCTCCACTCTTTGGGGCAGATTTAAGAAAAGTGGTGCAACACCGAGGGCAGCACCACTTTTCTTGCACCCCCCCCACTACCCCAATGTGCATCACATTTCAAATATGGTGCACCATGGCTCAGGGTAAGTGGCAATAGCATCAACATTTTGACGCTATTGATGTACTGTTCAGGATTAGCGCCAAAATGTTGCCGATAACCCTGAACAGTACATAGGTGTCCATTGTAACCAATGGTGTGCCCCCTTTTAAAGCCTACTCTGAACAGGCATTAAAAGTAGTTGAAAAAAGTTACGCAGTGGAATCTCCAACATTTTTGTGGCCCCCCTAACGGAAGAATGCCCCCATTGCATACATTACACATGGTGCATGCATAATGTGGCGCAAAGGGTTACAAAGTGGGGCAATGCACGCATTGTGCCACTTTGTAAATATGGTGCATTGATTTTTTAAGCTTAGTGCCACATTAGCATTAAAAAAATGTCAATAATGTGGCACTAGTGCCTCTTTGTTTTTTGTCAAGATTTATTACACTTATAGTGAACAATACCATATTTTCACTATTAGTGTAAATAAGTACAATTAGCTGGAATATGCCCTTCCATGGAAGATGAGGTAAGCAAAAAATACTGGAAAATGTACGTTATGTGCTTGCTTGTGGGTGAGAATGTGTTTATGTGAGAGAGTTAATGTAACTGTGTATTCGTGCCTGCGTATAAGTCTGTGTGAGTGAAAGTTGAAGGGCATGTGATGTCACTTCCGCTACCCCTGACATTTCGTTGTATTGACATACATGCCTCTGCTGGGCACAAAAAGTAGGCCGCCTCAGGGTTGGTTACTTTTCTGATTTCCGAAAAGGGGATTTCCTCGACACTTATACTGTTTAATGGAAACATGCACTAGAGCAACTGTAATTTCCTCAATTATGTATGTAAAGGTACTGATCCAACAGAAGAAGTCCAGTATATCAAAGCACTGGTGCTGGGACTTTGAAGAAAGCGTCTATATTACTGAAAAGGCCCAATAACCTATCCCAAAATACTAACCTGTAGTTAGTGCAGAATGAATTGTTGATGGATTTCCGCCACTTATACCTGCATAGCAATATAAGTAATGGTGCGGTAAAGCACCGTCTATTACTCAGCACTCAACATTGTTAATCATTATTTTCAGTTTATTTGCTGCAATTTTACTGGTAAATGCAGTATATATTGGAAAGACACGGTTGATGTTATTACATTAAAATAAAAAATAGAAAATTCTGATGAATTGTCGTATTGTTGTTTAGTTGTATTTGTTTATACGTAGTGTATGGCGTGCAAGACACGGGCTATGATAAAGCATTGCTGCAACAGAACAACCAGACTGCCACCTTGGAATTTTGACACTGGTTGCAAGGTCTCAGTCTTGTGATAGTACCCAAGATGAGTGAGACTAAGCAAAGGCAAAATATCGCAGTGGACGAAATGTAATGTCAGGGCAATTAGTGAAACGTCTGGGTCTAAAACATGGCTTTCTTGGATTTTTTGTGTGTGCTGCTAATGATTTATAGAAGTGTTTGGCTTTATTATTCAAACGTTGCTCAGAAATACAGCTTACCTGAGATTTTTTCCTGCACAAATTGCTCCAAGCATAGCCTGGAAAAGTTTGCACACGAAGATCAGTATGGCAACTGACAAATATGCAGGTTTAGGGAGTGCTAATATTGAATGAAAGAATACTTGAATGGATGGGTGAATTAAGTAATCAAATCACCACCGGCTAATACTGTGAAGTCTAGTGAAAGAATTACCCTGTGAAGAATTTACCACACGGTAATTCAGTAAAGGCTCCGGCAGTCGGTTCAAAATCACTTACTTGCAATTTAAAACAGAGTAGAGAGCTGAAGCATTTCACAGATGCATTGCATTGATTAATACTAGCGCTGTGAGAGAGTAGGCCAAAAGTATGCAAGTATACTGACTCCATCTTGCTTGAACCACCTGGTTGCATCATCACAATACATGAGCATGTATTAGAATTATCAAATAGAGAGTGCAGATGGTATTTTTCAGAGCGTGTGAGAATCTTGTGGAGGACATAACGTTGTTCCATTCTCAGGCGTGCAGATACATTTCAAAGTTGGAGCCAGGGAGTAAGAATTGCTCTTTCATGTTGATAATGAATGCTTAATGTTCTCGATGTGTGATTCTAACTGTTTGGTAAAATTCTATCCCGAAGAAGGATATATCTGTCCATGTTTAGAGATAACGTGTTAGAATCAGAACGAAAACAATATTTTCTGGTTCTATCAGTCTGCAAGCTGCCACATGTTTTGACTTCTCCGTTTCCATAGAACTGTGCTACTTATTTGTTTTGAATGACCTGATATACATATTGATGGAGACAGCACATGTCAAAACTACAATGGAGTCTGGAGTTTCTTCCTGCCACTATAGTGGTCTGCCTGTCAAATGTAATCGCGGGCGGACCTTAAGTTTGGCCACAGTGGAGACTATTCTGTCTCTGCCATGGCTAAACTTCACTGATGGTCTTGCAGAGTAAGGGCCGTTTAGAGAATTGCTACATGTCTGTCTGCCCAGTTCTGATGGGCGGACAGGTAGCCATTTTTTACTGTTCTTAACCATAAGGTAAAACGTTGACCATTAATATTTTCTTTAACAGAAAGAAAATCCTGTTTCGAGATTTTCATTTTGAGTAGGAAATAAGAATAATGTTTGCTACAGGGCTGCGTCTTTCCGATGCAGGCCTGTAGCAAACAGTAAATCCATTGGCAGCAACCACTGTGACTTTATAAATGACTGCCTGCTTGGCCATTTCGAGTGTGCTCACTTGCTAGGCCCAAGCCTTCTTTTTTATTACATGTGTGTGATGACGCAGAAAAAGAAGGTCCGACATATATTTATACATATCGTTTAATCAATACAAATAATGAAGTGTGATTTTAGTAAAGAAAATAATGTACGAGGGAAAATTGTGCCCTCGGGTAGTTCGCCATCATTGTAAACGAGCTTTATTAATCATGAAGTATTGAAAATGTAGTAATCCGTCATAATTGCATATGTATGCCATGATTTCTTGTTTGAAAACTGTTTTGCTTAGCTTAAATTTAGTACAGGCTTTGGCCTAGTTGCCTGGTTTAAAATTCTAACTGCGTGTTTTTTTTTCCTTGAACTAATGAAACATATATTCTTGCTTGAAGTTGTATTTTTCCAGTAGAGCTGACTGGTACACTTATCTCCAAGGTTTTGTACTAGGCCGGTTTCATCCCCTTTGATACAAGGTCAGTCTCTGCAGGTGCGGACAATGAAGGTACAGATAGTAAAATAATTGGCAAACTGTTGGAAAATGGGTTATTGGTAGGGCAGGTAGGTACCTACACCTAGCAACAAGCCACTAACCTCCACATAGGTACAGTTAGGTCTCAGTAAATTAATCCCAGCTCAACCCTTGGTAGCTTGGCAACGAGCGTCAAGGCTTAACTTAGGAGACAAAGTGTAAAGCATTCAAATATCACAAAACAGTAATTAAATAAAACACAGGAAACAGTTTAAAAATCCAAAACCAATTTATAAAAATAGTTTATATTTTTATCTTTAAATTGACACAAAAACGATTAAAATCGGTTCAGGGGAACCGGAGATATGAATTTTTAAAGAATTATTACTTTTTTAGCGCTTAGAAACAAAAAGCGCCAATCGGGTCATCTGGTTGCACCTCGACCGGGGCAAAGTCAAACTTTCAGGCCGACCGCGATGGAGCCCTGCTCGGCTACAGGTCGCGGGAGGCCTCGGTTAAAAAGTTACCTTCTGACTTAGTCTCTTTTTTGATGTTTTTCTTCCCCGGGACGAACCTGCCAGTTGAATCCGACCTCCTGGAGCCCTTGTCCGGATACGCGAAGTCGGTTTCCTCGGTGGTGATTTTTACCTTCGGACTTAGTCGTTTTTTCGAGATGAAAATCCTTCGACCGGGGTAAACCTGGATCTTGATCCGACATCCGTGGAGCCCTTCTCGGATTCGATGGCTGGGAGGTCCCGGTCAACTTTTTACCTTCGGACTTAGTCTCTTTTTTGGATGTTTTTCTTTACCGGGACGAACCACGAAGTCAGGCCGGGTCGCGGTTGAGGCAAGCCGGCTAGAATTTCCGCGTCGGGTCGGTCACTTTATGGAGCTTTTTTTCAAAAATTCTCCAATCTTTTCCAAACTTCTGGGGCTTCACCCAGATGTTCTTTTAAGGTTCTTTTGGGGTCCACAGCTCACCCCAAGGGTCCGGAAGTTCTGTGATGGTCCTTGGGAAGTGCGGACTTCAACTCCCAGAATGCACCTGGCGCAAACTCCTTTTTGGCCACTGGACAGTGGTCAGCTGGTCACTTTTTCAGGAGTTGGTGCAGGGGACTCTGGATAGCAATTTTTCACCTGTAGCAAACAGGGAGTCCCTCCTTGAACCAGTTGAAGCCAGGCAAAGTCCTTCTTGTGGTGAAGCCCAAGTGTGCAGCTGGTGCAGTCTTTCTGAGTGCAGGGTCCAGGTGCAGGCCAGGGGTCCAGCAGGGCAGTCCTTCTTCTCCTTGTAGTTCCTTCTTCTTGAAATTTGGTGGGGATCTGAGGTGTGGGGGCAGGTCTGCCAGTTTTAGCCTTGCTCCTGGGTGAAAAGCAGGGGGGCCCTGGTTCTCCAATCAGGGACAGGGTCGTCCCCCTGTGATGACCACTTCCTGGGAAGTGTGGCAAAAATCCATCCCAGAAGGCAACAGTCTCTAAAAATCCAAAATGGATGAATCTGATTTTTGGAGGATAGATCTGGCTGAGCCCACCCACTGGTGTGGCTAAAAATCATAAACACACCCCTCTCCTGCCCTCTCCTAATCTAATTAAGGGGGCACCTAATTGTCTGGGGTTGCAGGATGTGGGGGTGTTGCTGGGTGCTCCAAATGTCCTTCTCTGCCTTTGAAGACCAGTTTGGCCGCCCTCCCCCTTCCTGCCTCACCATCTGCTGAGGGGAGATTTCTCTCCCCCAAGCACATTCCTTTGTGTGAAGTCAGGCCACTTCACACCTCATCAAGGTAGCCTGGCAGAAGCTGCTGCAGGCTGGCCAATCAGAGCACAGCAGCAAAAACAATGCAGAGCTGAAATTGGCAACTTTTTAGGTAATGTCTAAACTTTTTACGTGAACAAGTTATATTAAATCCAACAACTGGAAGTTGTGGGATTTATTACAACAATTAATTTGATACCAAATTCTTGGTATGTAACATTTAAGGAGGCTTTAAAATTTAAAATAAAGTCTGCCCATTCTAGCCTATGAAGGCCATTTACTTCAATGAGGGAAAAACAAATTTGGCTGTTTTTACCTCACCAGGGCTTATAAATCTATTTTTATAAAGTCCCTGCTTATAGTTACATGGCACCCAGCCCTAGGGGCACATAGGGCACACCTTAGGGGTGACTTATATGTAAAAATAAAGTAGTTTAAGACTTTGGAAGTACCTTTAATTCCAAAGTCGAATTTGCATATAACTTTAATTTAAAAGCAGCCAGCAAGGCAGGCTTGCTTTTAAAATGACACTGGGCACCTCAGCAGTGCACCTAGGTGTGCACCACCTATGCTGTGGTCCCTAAACCTACATGCCCTACCATATACTAGGGACTTATAGGTAGGTTAACTTAGCCAATTATAATTAGCCTAATTTGCATATCCATTTTACACAGAGCACTGGCCCTGGGACTGGTAAGCAGTACCCAGGGCACAGCCAAGAGTCAGTAACCACCAGTACCTATCCAAAAAGAGTGGGGGTGATCAGGCAAAAAAAAAGAGGACTTTCCTACACTGCCCCCCCCCCCAGATGAAAGGTGATGGGTACTAACCTACACCCTGGTAGTCCTCATCAGCTAAGTGGAAAAACCTGGAAAGGCCATCTGCATTGGCATGAGCAGTCCCAGGTCTGTGCTCCACTGTGAAGTCCATCCCCTGTAGGGAAATGGACCACCTTAACAGTTTTGGGTTCTCCCCCCTCATCTGCATCAACCATCTGAGAGGTCTGTGGTCAGTTTGTACACGGAAGTGAGTGCCAAACAAGTAAGGCCTCAACTTCTTCAGGGACCAAACCACAGCAAAGGCCTCCCTCTCAATGGCACTCTATTTTTTCTCTCTGGGGAGTAGTCGCCTGCTGATGAAGGCAACTGGGTGATCATGGCCCTCTTCATTAACTTGTGCTAAAACTGCCCCAATCCCTTCCTCTGAAGCATCTGTTTGTACTACAAACTCCTTGCTATAGTCAGGGGCCAGTAACACTGGTGCTGAACACATAGCCTGCTTTAGGGTGTCAAAAGCTTTCTGACACTCTGGGGTCCAAATGACCTTCTTGGGCTGTTTCTTGGAGGTAAGCTCAGTCAGAGGGGCCACTATGGTCCCAAAATTCTTAACAAACCTCCTGTAGTACCCAGTCAGGCCAAGAAAGGCCCTGACCTGAGTCTGGGTTTTTGGAGCCTCCCAATCCAGGATAGTCTGGATCTTGGGCTGGAGAGGTTGTACATGGCCTCCACCAACAAGGTGGCCCAGGTACACAACAGAGCTTTGCCCTGTCTGGCACTTGCTTGCCTTGATAGTCAGGCCTGCTTGAAGCAGGGCCTGAAGCACTTCCTTCAGGTGGACCAGGTGGTCCTTCCAGGTGGAACTAAATACAGCTATATCATCCAGATAAGCTGCACTGAAAGATTCCAACCCAGATAGGACTCTGTTCACCAACCGTTGGAAGGTGGCAGGAGCATTTTTCATGCCAAAGGGCATCACCTTGAACTGAAAGTGGCCCTCTGGTGTGGAAAATGCTGACCTCTCCTTAGCTCTTGGACTTAAGGCAATCTGCCAATATCCTGAGGTCAGATCAAATGTGCTCAGGAATTTGGCAGCCCCCAGCCTGTCAATGAGCTCATCAGCTCTAGGTATGGGGTGAGCATCAGTCCTAGTGACTGCGTTTAGACCTCTGTAGTCCACACAGAATCTCAATTCTTTCTTCCCACCTTGGGGATTAGCTTTGGGCACCAGTACCACTGGACTGGACCAAGGACTATCAGAGGGCTCAATTACCTTGAGGTCCAACATCTTAGCCACTTCAGCTTTGATGTTGGCCTTGACCTGGTCAGACAGCCTGTACAGCTTGTTCTTGACAGGCAAGCTGTCGCCAGTGTCAACATCATGGACACACCAATTGGTGAGTCCTGGGGTCAGGGAGAACAGACTAGCAAACTGTCCCAAAACTTGCTTACAGTCTTGTTGTTGCTGATCTGTCAATTTGGGAGAGAGTACCACTCCCTCCACTGACCCATCTTTTGCCTTTGAGGACAGGAGGTCTGGCAGAGGTTCACCCTCCTCCTCCTTCCCTTCATCAGTGACCATCAGCATGGTCATGTCTGCCCTGTCCTGGTGGGGTTTCATCCTGTTTACATGTAGGATCCTGTGAGGATTCCTGGGGGTGCCAAGGTCCACCAAGTAGGTGACCTCACCTTTTTTCTCTAGGATTGGATAAGGCCCTGTCCATTTGGCCTGTAGTGCCCTAGGAGCCATGGGCTCCAAAACCCACACCAGCTGTCCTGGGTGATACTCAGGCATGGTAGCCTTTTGATCATGCCAGAGCTTCATGAGCTCCTGACTGGCCTCCAGGTTTCTGCTTGCCTTCTTCATATACTCAGCCATGCGAGACCGCAGGCCTAGTACATAATCCAGCACATTCTCCTTGGATTCCTTGAGAGGCTTTTCCCAAGACTCTCTCACCAAGCACAATGGGCCTCTTACAGGGTGCCCAAACAGTAACTCAAAGGGGCTGAATCCAACCCCCTTCTGTGGCACCTCCCTGTAGGCAAACAGCAGGCATGGGAGGAGGACATCCCATCTCCTCCTGAGTTTGTCAGACAAACCCATGATCATGCCCTTCAGGGTCTTATTGAATCTTTCCACCAGACCATTGGTCTGTGGATGGTAGGGTGTGCTGAACTTATAAGTAACACCACACTCCTCCCACATGGCTTTCAGATAGGCTGACATAAAGTTTGTGCCCCTATCTGAGACCACCTCCTTTGGGAATCCCACTCTGGTGAACACACCAAGTAGGGCCCTAGCCACTGTGGGAGCAGTGACTGTCCGGAGGGGTATTGCCTCAGGGTACCTGGTGGCATGGTCCACTACCACCACAATGTACCTGTTACCTGAAGCAGTTGGTGGGTCTAGGGGACCAACAATGTCAATCCCCACCCTCTCAAAGGGAGTCCCAACCACTGGCAGTGGAATCAAGGGAGCCTTTGGCTTGCCCCCTGTCTTGCCACTGGCTTGACAGGTGACACAGGAGCTGCAAAACTCCCTGACTTTTTCTGACATGTCGGGCCAATAAAAATGGTTGACCAGCCTGCTCCAGGTCTTGGTCTGTCCCAAATGACCAGCTAAGGGGATATCATGGCTTAAGGTAAGGAGGAATTCTCTATACTTTTGGGGGACCACTACTCTCCTAGTAGCCCCTTCTTTAAGGGCCCTTGCCTCAGTGTAGAGAACTCCATCCTCCCAGTAAACCTTGTGGGTACCACTGGTATCCCCTTGTTCTTGCCTGGCAGCAGTCTGCCTCAGGCCCTCAAGAGTGGGACACTCTCTTTGTCCCTGGCACAAATCTTCTCTGGTGGGCCCACCTGCCCCTTGCAGTTCTGCCAAGTCAGGCAGAGTTTGCAGGGAAGGTGTCCCTCCCTCAGAGTTCAGATCCTCCCCCTCAGGGTTGGATTCTTCCTGACCCTCTGTACTTGTTGGGGCTGGCAAACCAGACCCAGTGCCTTTTCTCTTTTTCTTGGAGGCTTGGCCCATTGTTCCAGGGTCCAAGTGTCCAGCATTCCCCTGTTGTGCCGCCTGTGACCTGGTCACAGCACACACCCATTCAGGGAGGTCCAGCATCTGTGCATGGACCCTTCTTTCCACTTCTGACCACTCAGATGCTTCAAGATCATTCCCCAGTAGACACTCTACTGGCAGGGCAGGAGCTACAGCTACTTTTTTAGGGCCAGTCACACCTCCCCATTCCAGACTCACCATAGCCATGGGATGGAGTTTGGTTCTGGTATCTGCATAAGTCACCTGGTGGAAGACACCAGGTAAGACCTGCTCTGGAGAAACCAGCTTTTCTGCAACCATTGTCACACTGGCTCCTGTTTCTCTCAGAGCTTCCACTTCAGTCCCATTGACTTTAGGCCTCTGCCTATACCTCTCCATGATGGGAGGTAAGGTGGCCATAGTTGCAATGTCCACCCCATCCACGGATACTAAGGTGACCTCAGTGTACCCTGATTCCACCCCTGGGCCAACTTCCACCCCCAACCCTACACTAGCAATCCCCTGGGATTGCCCACCAGTGGGGGGCTTCTTGGAGCAGATAGCATCTCCTCTTTTATGTCCTGGCTGATGACAGTCAAAACACTTGCCAGCCTTAGCAAGCTCCTGAAACTTTCCTGCTTTAGCAGGATCATAATTCTTTCCCTGATACCCTTTCCCTTTAAAAGTGAATTGGCTCGGGGCTCCCCCTCCCTGAGAAGTTTTTGGGGACTCTTGTGAGGACTCTTTGGGTTTTTTGTCATCTTTCCCCTGGTTCTTCCCCTGAGAAGAACCATGTTCTCCCTTTTTCTGATCACCCCCTGGGGGTTTCTGGTTAACCCTAGTTCTTAACCAGTCATCTGCTGCTTCCCCCAGCTCTCTGGGGTTGGTCAACCTAGAGTCTACTAGATACTGGCAGAGCCTCTCTTGGACACAATTAGTTAGAAGGTGCTCCCTCATAATCAAATTGTACAGCCCCTCAAAGGTACTTACCCTGTTGCCCTGTATCCAGCCCTCCAGTGCTTTTACTGAAATGTCCACAAAGTCCACCCAGGACTGGGTGCTTGTCTTTTGGGTGTCCCTAAACTTAAGCCTATACTGCTCTGGGGTTAGACCAAACTTTTTAGTCAAGCAACTATTCATACTGGGGTATGAGTCTGCATCCTCCCCACTCATGGTTAGGAGCCTATCCCTCCCAGAGTTGGGAACTAACTCCCAAAGGAGTGAACCCCAGTACTGAGGCTTGACTTTCCTCATCTGGAGGGCCCTCTCAAAGGCCCCCAGCCACTTATCTATGTCATCCCCCTCTACATAGGCAGGAACCACCCCTTTGGGTAATCTGGGGGCAAAACCCCCACCCAGGGACACCTCAGTTTCTTTCTCGCTGCCTCCATCTTATTTTTCTTTGCTTGCCCACTTTTTCTTTTCTAGGGCAAGCTTATCTGCTTCCAAAGCTATGTAGGCTAGCTGGGCTTCCAGCTCTCTTTCTCTGATGGATGGGTTCTCTCCTCCTGAAAGGACCCCCTTCCTACCACTAGCTTTGGGTCTGCCCCTAGTGACTGTATCCACTGAGGACCGTTCCTCCTCTTCCTCACTTGGGGTCTGATGCCTTCCCTCCCCTGAAAGGTTAGAGCTAGCATCTTCCCCTTTTTCTTCCTCCTCTGGAGCTTCCTCTGTCTCTACCTCTTGGGCCTCAGCCCATGCTGTCAGGGATTTAATCAGGATTTCCTTCCTGAGATTAGTGGTTGCAGGCAACCCTCTTTCAATACACAACCCCCTAAGCTGGACTACTGTCAGTGTGGGTAGGCTAGCCAGATCAAGCTCCATGGTTCCCTAGTTTTGTGTCAACAAAAACTTTTTGCAAAAATTGGAAACAAGAATTTAGAAAAATTACAAAAATTCAATAATTGAAATTAATCCAAATTAAAAATTAAAAACAATTTTTGCACTAGGACAATTTAAAGGATTTTTAATTTGTTTTACCTAAAACTGTAACGTGATATTGAACACAAGTACAGGATCCCGTCGCTGCTTCCAATTATGTTGGAAAATGGGTTATTGGTAGGGCAGGTAGGTACCTACACCTAGCAACAAGCCACTAACCTCCACATAGGTACAGTTAGGTCTCAGTAAATTAATCCCAGCTCAACCCTTGGTAGCTTGGCAACGAGCGTCAAGGCTTAACTTAGGAGACAAAGTGTAAAGCATTCAAATATCACAAAACAGTAATTAAATAAAACACAGGAAACAGTTTAAAAATCCAAAACCAATTTATAAAAATAGTTTATATTTTTATCTTTAAATTGACACAAAAACTGATTAAAATCGGTTCAGGGGAACCGGAGATATGAATTTTTAAAGAATTATTACTTTTCTAGCGCTTAGAAACAAAAAGCGCCAATCGGGTCATCTGGTTGCACCTCGACCGGGGCAAAGTCAAACTTTCAGGCCGACCGCGATGGAGCCCTGCTCGGCTACAGGTCGCGGATACGCGAAGTCGGTTTCCTCGGTGGTGATTTTTACCTTCGTTTTTTCGAGATGAATATCCTTCGACCGGGGTAAACCTGGATCTTGATCCGACGTCCGTGGAGCCCTTCTCGGATTCGATGGCTGGGAGGTCCCGGTCAACTTTTTACCTTCGGACTTAGTCTCTTTTTTGGATGTTTTTCTTTACCGGGACGAACCACGAAGTCAGGCCGGGTCGCGGTTGAGGCAAGCCGGCTAGAATTTCCGCGTCGGGTCGGTCACTTTATGGAGCTTTTTTTCAAAAATTCTCCAATCTTTTCCAAACTTCTGGGGCTTCACCCAGATGTTCTTTTAAGGTTCCTTTGGGGTCCACAGCTCACCCCAAGGGTCCAGAAGTTCTGTGATGGTCCTTGGGAAGTGCGGACTTCAACTCCCAGAATGCACCTGGCGCAAACTCCTTTTTGGCCACTGGACAGTGGTCAGCTGGTCACTTTTTCAGGAGTTGGTGCAGGGGACTCTGGATAGCAATTTTTCACCTGTAGCAAACAGGGAGTCCCTCCTTGAACCAGTTGAAGCCAGGCAAAGTCCTTCTTGTGGTGAAGCCCAAGTGTGCAGCTGGTGCAGTCTTTCTGAGTGCAGGGTCCAGGTGCAGGGGTCCAGCAGGGCAGTCCTTCTTCTCCTTGTAGTTCCTTCTTCTTGAAATTTGGTGGGGATCTGAGGTGTGGGGGCAGGTCTGCCAGTTTTATCCTTGCTCCTGGGTGAAAAGCAGGGGGGCCCTGGTTCTCCAATCAGGGACAGGGTCGTCCCCCTGTGATGACCACTTCCTGGGAAGTGTGGCAAAAATCCATCCCAGAAGGCAACAGTCTCTAAAAATCCAAAATGGATGAATCTGATTTTTGGAGGATAGATCTGGCTGAGCCCACCCACATGTGTGGCTAAAAATCATAAACACACCCCTCTCCTGCCCTCTCCTAATCTAATTAAGGGGGCACCTAATTGTCTGGGGTTGCAGGATGTGGGGGTGTTGCTGGGTGCTCCAAATGTCCTTCTCTGCCTTTGAAGACCAGTTTGGCCGCCCTCCCCCTTCCTGCCTCACCATCTGCTGAGGGGAGATTTCTCTCCCCCAAGCACATTCCTTTGTGTAAAGTCAGGCCACTTCACACCTCATCAAGGTAGCCTGGCAGAAGCTGCTGCAGGCTGGCCAATCAGAGCACAGCAGCAAAAACAATGCAGAGCTGAAATTGGCAACTTTTTAGGTAATGTCTAAACTTTTTACCTGAACAAGTTATATTAAATCCAACAACTGGAAGTTGTGGGATTTATTACAACAATTAATTTGATACCAAATTCTTGGTATGTAACATTTAAGGAGACTTTAAAATTTAAAATAAAGTCTGCCCATTCTAGCCTATGAAGGCCATTTACTTCAATGAGGGAAAAACGAATTTGGCTGTTTTTACCTCACCAGGGCTTATAAATCTATTTTTATAAAGTCCCTGCTTATAGTTACATGGCACCCAGCCCTAGGGGCACATAGGGCACACCTTAGGGGTGACTTATATGTAAAAATAAGGTAGTTTAAGACTTTGGAAGTACCTTTAATTCCAAAGTCAAATTTGCATATAACTTTAATTTAAAAGCAGCCAGCAAGGCAGGCTTGCTTTTAAAATGACACTGGGCACCTCAGCAGTGCACCTAGGTGTGCACCATCTATGCTGTGGTCCCTAAACCTACATGCCCTACCATATACTAGGGACTTATAGGTAGGTTAACTTAGCCAATTATAATTAGCCTAATTTGCATATCCATTTTACACAGAGCACTGGCCCTGGGACTGGTAAGCAGTACCCAGGGCACAGCCAAGAGTCAGTAACCACCAGTACCTATCCAAAAAGAGTGGGGGTGATCAGGCAAAAAAAAAGAGGACTTTCCTACACAAACCATGTTACAATTTGTGTTCCAAGGCTCCAAGGACAGTGTATGCATAAATGAGCGCTAGTAAAAGACAATTTTGATTGGACAATTTGAAGCCAACCTATGAACCCTCCAATGGAAGACCCTGCAGAATTTGGAATGTTTCTTACTTAAACCCACCGGACAAAGAGAAGTCAGCCATTTTCCTCAATGCCAGTTTGAAGCCTGATGCCAGACTCCATTTTGGACGACACCCTGATGCCCTTTTCTCTGTCTGAGAGAAAGAGACTTTAAGAATTCTCACCCTAGAGACTTAAACTTTGATTTGCCCCTGTCTTGCCCATGCAGTAACTTTGCCCCATTCTCCTTGCCGCTGCAAGGAAGCTTGCCCTTAACTTTGCCCCTTTGAAACTTGCCCCATGCTGATCAACCGGTACCTGAAGGATGAAGACTTTTCTTGAATGCTGATTGTATTTGGTAAATATGAAAGGATAAATGTATTATGCATTGTGTTTTTCCTTTTAGGTACCAACTGCTATTTTGATAGGGTCCTAGCTAGAAGTTTTCCAAATTTGTGTTGACTAAATTCGTTTTGCATGAAGTCCCACATGCCGATGCTAATTAGAGGTTAGTCGAGGTATTCATTTAATGTACCATGCTAAATTGAAATCTTGTTATGCTGACCAATGTATGCAATTAGTCAAATACAGTTAGTCATATTGGTGATTTGCATTGCGATAACAGAGTGTATCATTATTCAGATTTTACGTAGATTGCGTTTCTTCCGCCGTTATGGACAGCTAGTAATGTTCATATACATATATCAATTGGTTTTGAGACATATATACATCGTGCTAGCTTTGTTAATATAGGGAAATAAATTCACTAACTTTTAATAAACTGGTGTGGTTATTCATGACTGAAAGGTCATGGTGCGCCGAAATACCGACTGTTATTGATTCTGATGTGCTAGATTGATCTATTAATTGAGTATTGATTACCAACTACAATAGTTATTGATTATTGATCTGAGTGACTCGACTATTTTAGGATGAGGAGAGCCCGACTCGGTTAAAAGATTCACCGACCTCCGTGTCCAGGTACAGGTAATTTATAAGGGCTGGACGCGTTATCAGTAGATGGTAGCAGAGATTGATGGTTTAGCCCTTTGGGACTCCATCCGAACAATAGACAGAGTCAAGTTAGAATTTTCTTTGATAAAACAAGTTGGAGAGATGATGATGCCCTAAGTCCCCAATGACTTTCCCGGGATCTCGGAGCTTGCGAATGGAGGACATGGAGGTGTGAGAATGGTCTCAGCGGTTCTAGTGACGGTATGAGTGAAGTTAGGGTTTCGCGCTTGCACAGCTTATCGCCGCAGATTAATTGAGAAGTTTGTGAGGATTTTAAGGGGGGTTACTCCAAAGGTGTGAGAGTAGGGAAGTCGTCGAACTTCACGTGTGTGTAGCGCTTTGAGCAGAAAAAAATTGTCAACGTGGTTGTTGATGTTGAGACTGGCCTTGCGAGGTCAAGAGACTCCTGAGTATGTTGAAAAGTGTATGTGACACTTGTTTGATGTTGTGATCTGGTCAGGTTTAATAGGTTGATCGGGCGTGGTCAACAAGTGGGTATGAATGTTGCGGAGTGAAAGAAAACTTCGACTTTGAGATTTGACGAATTCTAAAGTGCACTAGAATAGTTCATTGATCAGTTGAGAGTAAAGTTTGCGGGTCAAATTTTGCTTGCGAAAGTGGGAAACCGTGAAAGATGGAATAACTGCCGAGGCTAGTGAAAAATCCCTAAGGTTTCTGAAGCGATTGCATTACCTTTCCTGTAGTAAACCGACAGATCTGTTTTATTCTTTTGGTTAAGTGCTCGCGTTATATTGCAGAAATTAGTTTATGAGTGAAGCCGAATGAAAAGAGGACAAGCCGCGGGACCTTGTCAGCCGCAGTGTGTGAGTGTGACGTCACTAGGAGCCGCGCTGGGATAGGTCGGTTGGTGAGAAGGGTCGCGCACGGATTGGACGCAGTCCGTGAAGCGCAATTGGAAGGGGAAAGGCAAGCGAAGAGTATTCCGGGAATTAAAGTCACTTATTGATTACATATTTTAGAAAAACAAAAGACGGGAAGATGACATTTTTCAAAGCATTTAAGAGTGCCATGAGGGGAGATGTTTATATTAAAGCAAATGTAGGAGAAGAAACACCGCCTGAGGGTACACCAGCTTACATTGTCATTGAAGAAAAGGGTGTAGCGCCATGTCTATGGTTGAAACAATGGTGCAAATTAACAGAGAAACATGGAAGTGTAGCGTTCCCTATCCACGGGTCGTTTAATCTAAGAGTTTTAGAAAATCTGAGATTTGCGCTATACGACATGAAAGTACCTCCAAGACCAGCACAGTTTGAGGCACTAGCAATTTGGGAGCTAAGAGCTAGAAACCAACAACAAAAGAAATTTGAGACAAGAATAAGAAAAGTAGAAAAGACACTAGCGGATGCTAGATGGGACAGCACACAAAAGGTTTGGAGATCAGACGTATTGCAGGGGATTAAATTGTTTCCAGCGATTACTGATGAAGCGGAGACGGAAGGAAGGAAAGCCACCTATAAGACAAACAGGAGTCAGTCCAGAGATAGAGAGAACAATAGAAACTCGAAAATGGGAGACGAGTCAGATGATGAAGAGTTCATTATACAATTGCTGAATGATCGCCCACCACCATACGTGGAAAGTGAAAAAGGCTCAAGCATTAGTACTGCCCCTCCAGAACCAGTACAGGGTAATGTAACACCAAATTTGAGAATATCTCAGAGGCCGAGCAGCTCCGATATGCCTTTCCCACCACAAATACCACAAATTCAGAGAGTATACCCAGACGTGCCTACATTGAAACCTGCTGATAACTATCAGCCACAGGTTCAAAGACACTGTTGTGATGAGCATAACATGGGAATGACTTCTGATTCAATGGCGCAGGGAGGACAAAACTATCAGAGACCGACATTGATTCAAGCTGAATCAACACAGTTCTCGATGCCCCAAAAGCAGACACAAGAAGTGCGAGTAATAGAAAGCCAGTTAGGTATGCCAGCAATGATGAGCCACAATGTGGGGATTAACATGCCACCGAATTCGGGGAACAGACAGAATCCAGACGCAATTTCTCTACCTATCATTGTAGGTCCACCAGTACCACTGTACATACAGGCAAATTCAAGCACAAGCGACCAAGGGTTAATGATACAGAATGGGACAGGGAGAAGATGCATAGAAACTACTCCAGAGACAACTCCGATAGCGGCACTGCCAAATGGATCTGGGTCCTTGTCGGAATTTAGTCCAATTCCAATTTGTGCTCCGTCAACCGTGGTAAGGTCACATCCACCACTATTAGTACCGTTAACCTCACAGACTGAAACATTACAGAAACCGTCAGTGGCAGTTGATGTAACTGCCACACTGATGGGACTGAACGCGCAACAGTTAACACAATGGTTCAACAGCCTGAACTCCCCACAGAGTGCATCTAGCGGGAAGGGAGAAGAATACCTGAATAAAATAAGGTTGGGTATGGAGGCAGATGAACTGGTTGAGGGAACAATGGGTTTGAACAGATTAGAATCGTACACAGAGGAAGAACTAAGATACATGTGCCCTAGGATTACAAGAGAAGTAAGCAACATACATAAGAAGTTACAAGAAATTGCAGACAGAAACAAGATCGATATAGGTAAGACTAAACACCTGAGCAGAAGTTACAGGTTAGACTTTGAGACAAAAGATTTTGAACACATGAGAAATGCAGGGAAGAATACACACCTTAAGGAGATACTGCAGAGTGCACAGGTCTGGAGATGTTTAGACAAGTGGGAAAGTAGATGGGTTAAGAAAAAGGACAAAAAGAAAGAAAATACTCCAGAACGGAATGAGAAAAAACAACAGAATGACGATCTGATAACTATGTTACCAATGAGAGAGACAGCAGGGGGAAAACTTGTACATGTACCGTGGCACAGGTGCGATATTCAATCCTTTACGGATGACTTTCCCAAATTGAGAGAGAAGCCGATTGAGTGGTATCAACAAACAGATAGATTTGTGAAACTCGCGAAGTGTCTCTGGGAAGACTTGAATACTTTATTTGAAATTGTGGTTCCGGCAGATTTGTGGGAAGATTGTAAAAGGGCTGTAGGTTGGCCGACGAGTAAACCAGAGAGAGATAGGGACACAGGTACGCCATCACCTACGGTAATGAGTTTGTACCACAAGGTGATCGAGCACTTGAAAACCAAGGTTGCGTCGAAAAATGTGGATTGGCAAAGGATTGACAGGACCGCCCAAGAGGTTAAAGAATCTATACACGCGTATTATGAGAGGTTGTTGAAGGCGTTTAAAAATTATAGTGGCACGGAAACGATTAAGCCAAAGGACATGCTCCATTTTGTGTTCAGGTTTGTGGAAGGGCTGAGACCCGAAATCAGCCAGATGATTAAGTCACACTTGATTTGTTGGCAGTCGAAGTCGATCGATGAAGTGTTGAATTATGCGAAATACTGCAGTGATGAGATTGAGACCAAACAGAAAAGATTGAAAGAAAAGGTGATGGTGATGCAGCTCAGAGCAGCTCAGACAGGTTTACAAGGTTTTCAACAACAGATGCAGCAGCAGCAGCAGCAGCAGGGAAATGCTATGTTTCAGCCGCAGATGAGAGGCAGAGGCCGAGGAGGTTTTGTGAATAATGGTCCTGATTTGAATACTGTTGTGATTCCAAATGGTATACAGGCAATGAAGAAGGTGATGCCATGTCACACATGCGGAATCGTCGGGCATTGGAAACGGGAGTGCCCAATGATGGTGCAGGAAGGTGTAGGTCAGCAAAACAATGATGTCAATGCATTCCAGACTATGAGAGGACAAAAATTGAGAGGTCCGAACCCAAATTTTCAAAACAATATAAACCAGATGCAGGGTTTACAACCCATGCAACCGCAACAGGTGAAGATGCCTCGTGTGCAAATGACACAATTGCAGCCAATGCAACAGCAGTTTCCTATGGTACCTAATCAGCAAATGCAAATACCCTTAGCACCAATGAATCAGCAGCAAGCAATGCTTCCTCAACAGGTCACGGGTCAGGGATTGAGTCAAAATGACACAGTACACCAATTCCCACTACACAGCGAGAATGGAATAAACGATGTATGGGAGAGTGGAAGTTCAGATGAGAAGGGAAATTGTGTGCTTGCAGCATCTCTGGAAGTTGATCAAAAGGGTCCGTATGTGGAGGGAAGAGTTATGGGTCATCGCGTTTCATTCCTGGTTGACACAGGAGCTACACGTTCCACTGTCAGGAGCATTGAGGTACCGAATTTGCCACTTTCAGGGAGAACAGTTCAAGTAGTGGGAGTAGCAAACAGGTACCTGACGAACCCAATCACAGATCCAGTACAAGTCAGAATTGGTAACTATCAAGGGTCACATAATTTTGTGGTATGTGACTCAAGCCCGATATCACTGTTAGGGAGAGACCTATTGTGCAAATTGGGATGTTCGATTATGTGTTCGAACGATGGAATTAGAATTCAGACGAGCAGTGATGGGGAAGAAGAGGACAGTGTAGAAGGGGGTGAGATGGAGACTGTCGATGAAGAGTATCCCCTGATTACCCTTTACCCAATGATCACTGAAGCAGATATTCCTGCTGAGTTACAGGAAACAGTCGGAAAAGAAGTGTGGGATATGACAGGAAAAGAGGTGGGATTGGTGAAAGGAGTGGAACCAGTGAAAGTGACCATAAAACCCAATGTAACCTTTCCCCAGACCCCACAATACCATATGGCACAAGACACCCTCATGAAAGTCGCCCAACTCATTGATGAGTTTGTAAAACAGGGAGTACTGAAAGAAGTGTTAAGCAGTCCATGTAATTCACCAATTATGGGACTAATAAAGCCAAGTGGAAAGGTCCGAATTGTGCAGGACTTGAGGAAAATAAATGACATAATAATAAAATGTTGCCCTGTAGTACCAAATCCAGCTGTGATAATGTTTCATGTCCCTTGTGATGCCGAGTGGTTCTCAGTCATCGACTTGTCACAAGCATTCTTTTCGGTGCCTCTTCATGAGGACAGCCAATTTCTCTTTTGTTTCAAATTCTTAGACAGAGTTTACAGTTGGTGTCGAATTCCTCAAGGGTTTTCGGAGTCACCGTCAATTTTCAATCAGATTCTAAAGAAAGATTTGGAAGCGTTGGAATTGCCATTCGAGTCAACCCTAGTACAGTACATTGACGACTTACTGATTGCATCCAAGACAGAAAGTGACTGCACAGCCGACACCATTGCCCTATTGAACCATTTGGGAAGGAATGGGCACAAGGTGTCTCCTTCAAAATTACAATTCTGCCAGAAGAAAGTGAAATATTTGGGCCACCAAATAGAGAAAGGGTCACGGAGAATAATGAAGGAAAGAATAACAAGTGTACTTCAAATGAGTCCCCCAAAGACGAGGAGGGAGGTGAGGAAGTTTTTGGGAATGGTGAGCTACTGTCGCCAATGGATTCCCAACTTCTCAACTCTAGCAAAACCTTTACTGAAACTGACCCAGAAGGATGCATTGGATGAAATTGAGCTGAAAGGAGATGAGATGGATGCTTTTATTGAATTGAAAGAATGCATGTGCAGGGCTCCAGCTCTAGGTATGCCTGACTACACAAAGCCTTTCACATTGATTTGTCATGAACGTGATGCATGTTCCTTGTCTGTTTTGACCCAAGCCCATGGTGGTGTAAACAGACCAGTAGCATATTTTTCAGCTACTTTGGATCCGGTCGCAGCAACACTGCCAGGGTACTTGCGTGCCGTAGCCGCAGTTGGTATCAGCCTCACTCAAAGTGAAGGAATAGTAATGGGACACCCTTTAACAGCCATGGTCCCTCACTCCGTCGAGATACTTTTGACGCGTTCCCGAACACAGCACATGACTGGTGCTAGACTCACAAGGTATGAAACAATAATTCTGGGATCACCTAACGTGCAGCTGAAACGGTGCACTACGTTGAATCCAGCAACCTTGTTTCCCAGTGAAAATGCTGAAATTGAGAACGCTGAAGACATCGAGCACGACTGTCTTCAGGTGACTGAATTTTGCACCAAACCAAGACCTGATATCAAAGATACCCGATTGGAAGAAAATGATCAAATTATTTTTGTTGATGGTTCATGTTTAAGAGATGCACTGGGAATATTGAAAGCAGGATATGCTGTATGTACTGTAACAGGTGTTCTGGAAGCATCTTGGCTTCAAGGAGTTTACTCTGCACAAGTAGCAGAATTGGTAGCCCTTACTAGAGCTTGCCAACTCTCTGCATTAATGAAAGTTACCATTTACACTGACAGCCAGTACGGGTTGGGAATAGTGCATGATTTCGGACAATTGTGGTCACAGAGAGGCTTCATGATCTCTTCAGGATCACCAGTGAAAAATGGTGAAAGAATAAGAGAATTGTTACATGCCATCCAACTACCAGGAGAGGTAGCAGTGGTAAAATGCAGTGCACGCTCGAAGGGACAAGACTATGTTTCTCTGGGAAATGGATATGCGGATCAAGACGCAAGGTTTTGCACATTGAACTGTATATTGCTTAGGGATGAATGGAATTTGATAAGTGAACCAGAACTCGAACCAAGCGAAATATTTGCTCTAAAGGTGGTAGAGACGATGGACGAATTGAAATCCTTACAGAATGATGTCAGTGAGGATGAGAAACTCTCGTGGACCAAATTGCAATGTGTAAAGAGACTAGATGAATTATGGGTTTCAAGTGAAGGGAAATTCGTTCTTCCAAACAGCCTTTTGACACAGATAGCCAGATTTTACCATGGACAAGCTCATCTAGGGAGGGATGCCATGATTAGATTGTTTAAAACTGATTGGTTTAACCCCAAATTCCGTCAAGTTGCTGAAGCAGTTTGCCACCGTTGCGTCATTTGCCAACAGATGAACGCAGGGAAGGGAACCGTAGTAAATTTGAGCCACATTGGAAGAGCAGGGGGTCCATTCAGCAGGATGCAAATGGACTTCATTGAAATGCCTGTGCATGGAGGCTTGAAGTATGTGTTGGTGGTTGTGTGCATTTTTAGTCACTGGATTGAAGCATACCCTACACGCAGAAATGACAGTCTCACAGTTGCAAAACTACTCTTGAGAGAGTTAATACCACGTTTTGGATTCCCGATCTCTTTAGAATCAGATAGGGGAAGTCACTTCAATAATGAAGTAATAAAATTGCTTTGTGCAGCACTGAACATTGAACAAAAGCTGCATTGTAGCTACCGCCCTGAAGCATCAGGTCTAGTGGAGCAAATGAATGGCACATTGAAACCAAGAATGGCGAAAATATGCGCATCAACAAACTTGAAATGGCCTGACGCATTGCCTTTGGTACTAATGTCGATGAGAAACACCCCTGACAGAAAGGCTGGACTGTCCCCACACGAGATTCTCATGGGCAGAGCTATGAGACTTCCAGCAGTTCCTGCAAATGCGCTTTTGAATATTACAGATGATATGGTGTTAGACTACTGCAAAGGTCTAGCTGATGTGGTTCGCTCTTTCTCTCACCAGGTGGAGGCAACCACCTTGCCACCGATCCAAGGTCCAGAACACGCCCTGAAAGCAGGTGACTGGGTCGTTATAAAGAAGCATGTGAGGAAGTCGTGTTTGGAACCCCGCTGGAAAGGACCTTTTCAAGTGATTCTGACGACTACCACCGCTGTGAAGTGTGCGGGAGTTCCCAACTGGATTCACGCCAGTCACACAAAGAGGGTATTGTGTCCCACAGACGAGGAAGTTGAAGCGCTGAAGTTGCCAGTACCTGATAACAAAGTGCCAAGCGCTGAGACAGAGCGAAAAAGAACTAGAAGCGAACAGGCAGAGATAGAGGAGGGAGAAATATTCTCTGAGGACGAAGCAACTGATTCACTTGGGGAAGACCAAGGAGGAGCCTCAGAAAGCGACGAAGCGGCTGAAGGTAACAAAGAACCTGAAGCAGCTGAAAGTGACAAAGAGCCTGAAGAAAGTAACGGTGACAAAGGGCTCGAAACAGGTGAAGAAGCAGGAGAGCCTGATCAGAGGAGGGCTTTCCCAGAAGCAGACGATACAGGAAAGGAACAGGAAAACCTGATTGACTTCCCAGAGGGAGAAGACGAAACAAGACAGAGTGAAACTGTTCAAACTCCTTCGGAAGAGGTTGCGGGTCCGTCAAGTGGACCCAGTGCAAAACGTAGACAAAGCATATCGCCAGTAAAACTAAGAACTAGAGAAACGTTGAACGACAGTGAAGGGCCAAGAGTGAAAGAGAAAAGAAAGGAAGTGTCTGTCGTAGTACCAACACCAAGTGAAGAAAAGGACTTGGCCAAAGAGGAAAGTACCAGTGAGAAAGAATCAAAGAGAGATGCAAAATTGAAAAGAAAAAGGATACCGAGCAGAAGGTATTCAGGTCCGGAGTGGGCATACGTAGCCAATAATGATTCGTCAGACGAATTCGTATCCCTCAGTCTCGAGAACGAAGAAGCAGAACTTCATTTTGGAAATAAAAACTCTATGGACTCTGTAGATTGAAAACATTGATCACCTGATTGACTTTTCAACCGGCTAAGACATTGCTAACTTGATTGACTTTGAAACCGATTTTGAAACAACGCTGCTAACCGATAAGAGACTAAGCTGCTAAAGAAAACTGTGTGAACATCGAACTCGTTCAGCTTTGTAAATACCTGCAAATTTGCTTTGATAAAGTGTCTTCAACTTTCTGATTCTATACAGATCATGACTAGCTTCACTACACAGGGGCGTAAGGTGAAGTGTTGTAAATACATGTGTATTGGTCTAATAACCGCATGCGTACTAATCATTGTAGCAATAGTTCTTGGAATGCTTGGTAAAAATGAGAGTGAGACGAATGATGCTTCTACTTCTAAACCTATTATCGTTACTGAACTAACAGCTCTGAAGAGACTCGAGCAAGACGAGAGACACTTGCATGATAAGAAGGAACTTTCATCTAACGTTTTCTATCGCTTACTGAGTGAGTATGTCGAGACCATGGATGCGAAAGATTGTTATGTGTGTACACAAATACCTACCTCAGTAGTGGAAGGGGTAACGTATCACAGCATGCCTCTTACGTATGGAATTACATGTAGTATAATAGCTTCCAGATTTTATGGTCAAAAAGACATTCATTATTTCTACACTAATTATGATGTTACTTTTGCATATGTCCCCATAATAGGGCACCTAAGTAAGATAGCTAGAGATTAATATGCAAAATTAATGAGAGAATTCTTCGAATCAATGTCACCTTTTCACACAGCTCACGCACATAGAGAGAACCTTACATGCTTGCTTTCACCAGTAGAAATAGAATTTTTAGACCGCACTGATGATAGGAAGAATGAAATGAAGGAGAAATTAGAGAAGGAATTACACGGAAGAACATCTGTAGATAATTATGCTTTTGCCGCAATAAAGACACAAGGGAAGATAGCTTTAGATACATTGCATGTAGGAAGATTTTGTATACATAGACATCAATCATATTATGACACAGTTTTTGTGGGAACGAGTGAATGCAAACATACGTATGCATTTCAACCTAAGTGGACGTTCATGCTGAATGGACAAGACCCAGTTATTCCTGGAGTATATTATATTTGTGGACTCAGCGCCTATTATCGTCTTCCTAAAGGATGGTATGGGAGGTGTTATTTGGGAATAGTGTTCCCAAAGGTTTACCAACTAGACGACTTAAAGAAATTTCCAAGGCTGTCTGAATAACACCATGTTCAGAAAAGGGAGACAGCTTCTGGTGTGGTAGGAGATATATTTGGAGCATTGATTCCTTCAGTAGGAGTCATATTGAATTCAATCAAAATACGAAAGTTGTCTACTATTGTGGATAACATGTTGACAAAATTTTCAGGAGCTATAATCCTGATGGATGCTGAACTTGCTGCAGAAAGAGCTATGACTCTTCAAAATCGGCTTGCCTTAGACATTCTTTTAGCAAAGGATGGCGGCGTTTGCAAAATGCTTGGTACACGTCACTGTTGCACATATATACCAGACAGCAGTGGAAAAATTAGAACGATGCTTACAAATTTAACTAAAGAAAGTGTAGATTTGAAGGAATTGAAAGAACCCGGAGTTTGGGAGAAAGTTGGAAAAGGATTTGCTTCTGTGGGAAATTGGCTCAGCAACGTTTGGAACGGATTGTTATTAAAAATAGTAAAGGGAATATTAATAGTATTAATTTGTTTATTAGGCCCTTGGGGAATATGGAAAGCTATTAAAATATTAAAAGCAAGGAACAAAAGGAAGAGAGAAGAGAAAATAGAGAACAAAATGGTGGAGATATGTAGGGAAAAATCAAAAGGGACTAAAAGAAAAAGGGAATTGACTGAAGTGCCAAATTACTATACAGAATTTTAATGGAATAAAATTTGTGGGTAGATTTGATGTGATGACATAATTAGTAATCAGAGGAGGGATTGATGACGCAGAAAAAGAAGGTCCGACATATATTTATACATATCGTGTAATCAATACATATAATGAAGTGTGATTTTAGTAAAGAAAATAATGTACGAGGGAAAATTGTGCACTCGGGGTAGTTCGCCATCATTGTAAACGAGCTTTATTAATCATGAAGTATTGAAAATGTAGTAATCCGTCATAATTGCAAATGTATGCCATGATTTCTTGTTTGAAAACTGTTTTGCTTAGCTTAAATTTAGTACAGGCTTTGGCCTAGTTGCCTGGTTTCAAATTCTAACTGCGTGTTTTTTTTTCCTTGAACTAATGAAACATATATTCTTGCTTGAAGTTGTATTTTTCCAGTAGAGCTGACTGGTACACTTATCTCCAAGGTTTCGTACTAGGCCGGTTTCATCCCCTTTGATACAACGTCAGTCTCTGCAGGTGCGGACAATGAAGGTACAGATAGTAAAATAATTGGCAAACCATGTTACAATTTGTGTTCCAAGGCTCCAAGGACAGTGTATGCATAAATGAGCGCTAGTAAAAGACAATTTTGATTGGACAATTTGAAGCCAACCTATGAACCCTCCAATGGAAGACCCTGCAGAATTTGGAATGTTTCTTACTTAAACCCACCGGACAAAGAGAAGTCAGCCATTTTCCTCGATGCCAGTTTGAAGCCTGATGCCAGACTCCATTTTGGACGACACCCTGATGCCCTTTTCTCTATCTGAGAGAAAGAGACTTTAAGAATTCTCACCCTTGAGACTTTAACTTTGATTTGCCCCCGTCTTGCCCATGCAGTAACTTTGCCCCATTCTCCTTGCCGCTGCAAGGAAGCTTGCCCTTAACTTTGCCCCTTTGAACCTTGCCCCATGCTGATCAACCGGTATCTGAAGAACGAAGACTTTTCTTGAATGCTGATTGTATTTGGTAAATATGAAAGGATAAATGCATTATGCATTGTGTTTTTCCTTTTAGGTACCAACTGCTATTTTGATAGGGTCCTAGCTAGAAGTTTTCCAAATTTGTGTTGACTAAATTCGTTTTGCATGAAGTCCCACATGCCGATGCTAATTAGAGGTTAGTCGAGGTATTCATTTAATGTACCATGCTAAATTGAAATCTTGTTATGCTGACCAATGTATGCAATTAGTCAAATACAGTTAATCATATTGGTGATTTGCATTGCGATAACAGAGTGTATCATTATTCAGATTTTACGTAGATTGCGTTTCTTCCGCCGTTATGGACAGCTAGTAATGTTCATATACATATATCAATTGGTTTTGAGACATATATACATCGTGCTAGCATTGTTAATATAGGGAAATAAATTCACTAACTTTTAATAAACTGGTGTGGTTATTCATGACTGAAAGGTCATGGTGCGCCAAAATACCGACTGTTATTGATTCTGATGTGCTAGATTGATCTATTAATTGAGTATTGATTACCAACTACAATAGTTATTGATTATTGATCTGAGTGACTCGACTATTTTAGGATGAGGAGAGCCCGACTCGGTTAAAAGATTCACCGACCTCCAACGTGTCCAGGTACAGGTAATTTATAAGGGCTGGACGCATTATCATGTGTCACCCCTAAGGTAGGATCTAATTAGCCGAAGGGCTGGGTGCAGTGTATATAAAAAGTTGGACATGTACTTTAAAGTTTAACATATCTAGGCAGTGAAAAAGCTCTTAAATTCGTGTTTCACTATTGCAAGGACTAGCTCTCCTCTAGGATAACTCTGGGATTACCTTAACACATCTTTTAAGTGCAATTTCCAAATAGGAAAATATAGAAATATGCAGTGTGGAGTCCTTAGACTCACAATTTAAAATCACAACTTATGGTGAAGTCGGATTTTATAATGTAAGGCTGAAAATGCCACTTTTAGAAAGTTGGCATTTTCGCAGATGATACACAAATTGTTGTATCTCTTTCCAGGGACTTAGATGAAACAGCCGATCAGTATTTGGATGACCCAGAACTGTTTGAAACTTAATTGTAGCAAAACTGAGATTCTGCTATTTGGACAGGACAAATCCTTTTGGAATAAAAAATGGTGGCCATGGGATCTGGGCTTGCCTCCTTGGCCAGTGCATAAAGCAAAAACCTTGGGATGATCTTTGACAACCAGTTCTTGTTTGAAGATACATTTTTTAGTGTCCTTCACCTTTATGACATTAAGGCTAATCAGGAAAAATTGCCAGTTCATTCCCCTGGAATGCCAAAAGACTGTAATTACTGCCTTAGTCCTAGCTAAATTGGATTATGGCAATGCCTTGTATTTAGGCATAAGAAAAAAGTTACTTTAAAAGCTACAACTATTACAGAATGTGGCCGCTCGGCTTCTGAAAAAGATTCCTACATATCAATCTGTGTCTCTTGCTGTTGGACTTTTGCTTATGCAGGGTCATCCCCAATCTTTTTGCCTCCTGCCTCCTATTTTTTCTGATCTGTTGCTGTTAGTTTTTGAACTCTGAGCACTTCACCACTGCTAACCAGTGCTAAAGTGCATATGCTCTCTGTGTAAATTGTATTGTTGATTGGTTTATCCATGATTGGCATATTTGATTTATTAGTAAGTCCCTACTAACGTGCACTAGAGGTGCCAGGGCCTGTAAATCAAATGCTACTAGTGGGCCTGCAGCACTGGTTGTGCCACCCACATAAGTAGCTCTGTAATCATGTCTCAGACCCGCCACTGCAGTGTCTGTGTGTGTATCTTTACACTGTAAATTCGACTAGGCCTAAACCTTCCCTTTTCTTACATGTAAGGCACCCCTAAGGTAGGCCTTAGGTAGCCCCAAGTGCAGGGTGCAGTGTATGGATAAGGTAGGACATATAGTAATGTGGTTTATATGTCCTGACAGTGAAATACTTCCAACTTCGTTTTTCACTGTTGCAAGGCCTGTCTCTCTCATAGGATAACAAGGGGGATACCTCTAAATATGATTAAAGTGTAGATTCCCCTAGAGAGTAGATGGACATGTCGAGTTTGGGGTCCCTGAACTCACAATTTAAAAATACATCTTTTAGTAAAGTTGATTTTAAGATTGTGCGTTTGAAAATGCCACTTTTAGAAAGTGAGCATTTTCTTGCTTAAACCATTCTGTGACTCTGCCTTGTTTGTGGATTCCCTGTCTGGGTCAGTTTGACAGTTGGGTTGTTTTTCACCTCGCACTAGACAGTGACACAAAGGGGGCTGGGGTGTAACCTGCATTTCCTGATTAGCCATCTCTGCTAGGAGGGAGGGGTGGAGTGGTCACTCTCATCTGAAAGGACTGTGCCTGCCTCTGATAATGCCGGCTCCAACCCCCTGGTGTGTGTCTGAGGCCTTGCCTGGGCAAGGCAGGGTTTCACAAGTAGGTGTGAGTCCCCTTTGAAGAAAGGTGACTTCAAAGACTAAAATGGGTATAAGAAGGGCACCCAAATCTACAGACTCTAGAAACACTTCTGGAACCAAGATGAACCTCTGCCTGGAGAAGAGCTGATAGCTGAGGAAGAAGTGCTGCCCTGCATATGACTGTGCTTTGTGGAGCTTTCCTGCAGTGCTGCTTCTGCCAGAGTAAGAGGGAAAAGACTGGACTTTGTGTGCCTTCCATCTTGTGAAGAAATCTCCAAGGGCTTGAGTTAGAGCTTGCCTCCTGTTGTTTGAAGTCTCAGGGACAGCAAAGACTTCTCTCTGCCAGCACCTGGAGTCTCTGGAGAGACTCCTGCCCTGACAAGTGGTGCCCTATCCAGTTCCTGGGCCCTTGAATGTAAAGCTGGTGGAAATCCAAATAAATCGACTTCGGACGACTCCGGACCGACGCCTCTGCTGAATCCGGTAACGGCGCCTGCACCCGACGCCGTGACCTTCGCTGGAACGCGACGCTCTTCGCAGGCCCGACACCGCTGCAGCCCCGCTGAAGTCCGCGACTCCGTGGAAGTCACCACACCACGTCGTGACCGACGCCGCTCGAAGTGCACAGATTCAACATTTCGCACAGACGCCGCGATTCCCGACTTCGCGCATCGGCTTGTTTTCACTCTTCACTAAAGGTACTGTACTTGGGGGGTCTACACGACTCCGTGTCCGGCGCCGATGGTGTCGGCTTGTTGGGAATTACTCCGTCACGACGCCGTGTTAACATCTCATCGAAGCATTTTTGTTTCTAAGCGCTATTTTTAAGTTTAATCTCTAAAAATTCATAACTTGACTTGTGTATGTCTGATTTTTTGTCGTTTTGGTCTTGTTTTGTTTAGATAAATATTTCCTATTTTTCTAAACCGGTGTTGTGTCATTTTGTAGTGTTTTCATTAAGTTGCTGTGTGTGTTGGTATAAATACTTTACACCTAGCACTCTGAAGTTAAGCCTACTGCTCTCCAAGCTACCAAGGGGGCAAGCAGGGGTTAGCTGAGGGTGATTCTCTTTTACCCTAACTAGAGTGAGGGTCCTTGCTTGAACAGGGGGTAACCTGACTGTCAACCAAAGACCCCATTTCTAACACTTGCAATCAAAGATCTCCATGGGTTACCTGTGGAGAAAATAAATGAATTTAAAGCTCGCTGTATCACCTTTAAAACCCTACACAGTACAGCTCCAAAATGCATCCAGGACAATTTTAGTTGGTGTGTTCCGGCTCAGAATTTGTGATCAATAACTTCCAAGTGTTTTTCAAAACCAAGGTACAAATGAGTGTCTTGGGGAGGCAGAAGTTTCTTTTTAAATTCTGCAAAGTTATGGAATGCACTCCCATTGAGGCTGAAAAATTGCTCTGATATTTAAACATTCAGGAAGTTGCATAAAACCTGCCTTTTTACTCATTAGTAGTATCCCACACTCCTCTCTCTTCTGTCTTTGTTGGGGTTAGTGCTAAGGCACCCACAGAAATGTGCTGCACTTTATAAACACATTGAAACATTAAAACATTGAAACATTCTTACTTTAACCATTCTGTGCCTTTGCCTGTCTCTGATAGCTGGGCTTTATGTATTCCTTCACACAAATGGAGCTTGGGTGTGGCATTTGCATACTAATAGCCTATCACCCCGGGTGACGGGTCTTTCTGGGCTAGATGCGAAGGAGTAGCTGACACTCATACCTGAATAGGACTGTGATTCTCCAAACAAAGGGCAGCCTAACCCCCTGGAGCCAGGGAAGAGAAAACAGGGACCTTGTGGACTTCAAAGGAATGTCTGGACGTTTCTCCCCCATTCCAGAACCAGGGCACCAAGGCATAAATATTGGATCCCAAAACCCACCAATTCAGAACTGTACTGGAACCAAAAGCACTCTACCAGAAAGAAAGAATGCTATACTGTAGGAAGGTCTACCACTTTGCTACTTGATTTGCTGTGTTGGCCTGCTGTTTCTGCCTTCAGTGAGAAGGAATGGACCAGTTCTCTACACCCTTGAACCCAAGATTCTCCAGGGGCTTGTTGGCCTGCCCCCTGTTCTCCTGCAGTCTTGGGGACATCAAAGAGTGCCTGCTACTCTCCTGGTGCTGCTGGACTATGCCATCTGTGAGTCCTACCCCTGCCCGAATTGCCCCCATCCAGTCCTGTGCCTGAGAGGTGGGTTTACAGTTGATTTCTGCAAAAACCAAAGCATTGCCTCAATGCTGACGCAACCGCTGCTCGCCAACAGTGGCTCCACATGATGCATAATATTCATTTCAGCAGAGCCTGATGAGGCAGTGACCCTATTGTGTAGAATATACTGACGCATTATGTCCTTGAAGTTGCTGCTTTGTTCCATTAAAGGTACTGTTTCAGCGGTTCTGTAGCCAGCATAACTTCCATGGCCTTTTGCTTGGACTTTGGATTTGCACCAGTCCTTCACAAGTAACCCTTTGACTGCTGTTGGAAATGGCTCTTTTTGCAGGGTTTCCCCTGTCTTTTTGCTTCTGACCTCCTGTTTTGTTCCTGTGCTGAATTTCGTTTTTGCTGGCTTTAGGACTCTGGGCACTTTACCACTGCTGACCAGTGTTAAAGGGCAAGTGCTTTGTGTGTAACTTATATTGGTGATTGGTTTCTCAATGATTGGCTTATTTGATTTACTAATAACTTCCTAGTATAGTGCACTATGGGCCTCATTTACAAGGAACTCGAGCATTGTGATTGATGTGCCACTTTTCTTGCACTGCTCTGTGCCCCCATAATGACGCCATGGGAGCACTGTATTTACAGCACAGTGCTCCATGGTGCACAATATGCACAGCTGCATCAGAAAGCATTGCTGGACTAGCGTATGAATTTAGATGCTGCCCCAGCAATGCTAGGAGCGGCCCCATTGAAAACCGGCACTTCAACGCCTGCCCTGAGCAGTCATAAAAAAAATGATGCTGTGATGACACAGAATGGCGCAGTGAAAGCTTGTAGGTTTCACTGCACAATTTCTGGGGCCCTTTTTGCAAGGTGACACCTACCTTGCACACAATGTACCTGGCACAGGTATAATGTGGCGCAAGGCTTTACAAAGTGGTACAATGGTACCATTGCACCAGTTTGTAAATGCAGCGATGTGTGGGGTACTGTTTGCGCCACCGTAATATAAAAAATAATGATGCTAAGGTGGCCCAGGGGGCTTGTAAATGAGCCCCTATATGTGCCCAGGGCCTGCAAATCAAATGCTACTAGTGTGCCTGCAGCACTGTTTGTGCCACCCACATGATTAGCTCTTTAAACATGTCTCAGACCTGTCACTGTAGTGTCTGTGTGTGCAACTTTAACTGCCAGTTCAACCTGGCAAGTGCACCTGTCGCGTAGGTTGTCATTATCCTAATGAGACTACTGGATTCGGGCGGCAGAGTCACCTGTACTGCGGGGGACTGAGTCTGATTCCGCACTGCCCTGAGCAGTCATTAAAAAAATGATGCTGTGATGGCACAGAATGACGCAGTGAAAGCTTGTAGTTTTTACTGCACAATTTCTGGGGCCCTTTTTGCAGGTTGACACCTACCTTGCATACAATGTACCTTGAACAGGTATAATGTGGCGCAAGGCCTTACAAAGTGGTGCAATGGTACCATTGCACCAATTTGTAAATGCAGCGATGTGTGGGGTACTGTTTACGCCACCGTAATATAAAGAAAAATGATGCTAAGGTGGCCCAGGGGGCTTGTAAATGAGCCCCCATGTGTGTGTGCCTGCAGAACCTTTTGTGCCACCCACATGATTAGCTCTTTAAACATGTCTCAGACCTGCCACTGTAGTGTCTGTGTGTGCAATTGTAACTGCCAGTTCAACCTTCAAGTGCACCTTTTGCATAGGTTCTCATTATCCTAATGAGACTACTGGATTCAGGGGGCAGAGTCACCTGTACTGCGGGGGACTGAATCTGATTCCGCACCATGTGCCACCTGTTAGCCTAATCCGGGTTTGTTCCAGCTAACTAGCAGTGCCTCATCTCCACCCAAGAGCAGGGATGATTGGGGCAACTGGGTGCATGACATACATGACTCCTCAGGGGAATCGTGGTCACTCAGATCTCATCCGCTTCTCTCAGTTACATTGGTCTCATATATGCAGGGACAATCAGAGACAGAGTAAAGTTCAATAAAGTTTTATTGAAGTAACTGCATCTTAGATAATAAAGCATGTATTGCAATAACTAGGACGATGAAGCACAATAAGATTAAAATTGTGATAAGGAGAGTAAAACACAAGAATAACACTACCATACCTTCACTAAGGTTTGTAGGAATAGTTCCTACCTAAACTATGTTACTGCACAGCATGTTAAGCTCTAATTCTGCCTTTCAGGTTTCCCCTGGGAAGACATCATCCCTTACACCTGAGCAAGAGGCCTGTAGTCTACAAAAACAGCTGTAGCAAAGTAATCAGCATACAGTTGTGGTCATCAGGCTGGAATCTCCCTCTAATGTACATGGGGCAAACTAGTGTTTTTATAATAAAACATCTGATGTTCCAGGGAAGGATCTCCATGTAAAAGTGTATATGTTTCTGTGAACATTGGAGACAATGTGTACCACTTTTGCTAGCAACCTATTTTACTGCAGCCTAGAGAAAAGCACAGAGTGAAAAAAATGTGTTGTTTAAGAATGCAGTGCTGACCTAGGAGAAGAACAGCTAGATAGAAAAAATAAAACAAGACTGCAAATGTGACTAATGTTAAAATAATAAAAACCAAGCCAAAAAATATATCTAGGTTAAATTGCACAGCGACAGGCCTAGTATACTAAAATAACATGTATACAATTGTAGCTCTAATGACAACACAACACCTTCCCCTTGCCGGTTCAAAGGTGGTCGAAAGCCTAATCTAACAAATAAAAGCTACTAAAATGCATCTTATATATATGTGGGAATGTCAACGATGATAAGTGAAAAGGCACTTGAGCATGTATGAAAAGGACAATTTAAAATATAAACTGTGGTATTGAGAAAGCCGAATTTCAAAAGTCAGAATCAGTTTTAAAGTCACCAATTGCATCCGGGATAATTGAAGCTAGGAAATCTTCCACTTCAGCAGGTGGTAAAGTAGGAAGTTCATCGCCAAGGAAAACCAAGGACCATTCGTGTTCCACAGCCTGAGCTCCAGCCAAGGCAGCAGCATTCCGTATTGTACCAAACAATGAGTTTAGAACTGTATAATCCACAAAGGGCAACTCATAAGCAGCTTCTCGTAGCAAACGCACCCTCAACACGCATGTCTGGTAATGAGCCCTCAGTGATAACATCAACAGATCAGTGTCCAATGAAAGCAAGTGCTGCTTAGAAAGACAAACTTTCAGTGCACATTCAAAAGGACACCAGAGGCACTGAAACACTGGCTGCACACAATGCAAAACCGGGCTGAATGAGAGACACACTCCAATTGCTCCAGGAGTGGTGCTCAAAAGTACTGTATTATGCGTTCATGACACAGCCCTGCTGGTGGAAGCGCTTACAGTCTTCTTTGTTGTAATGGGACAGCCATTGTGCAGAAAAAGTACCAATAGCAAAATGCTACCCATTATAGCCAAAGTTATCAGAAATCCCCCGAAAATACTGGAAAATATTGAGAGCATGGCTGAAGGTATTAAGTCAAATATTTGAAACAAGAACCAACTGCCTTAAAAAAATGTGCAATTTCAGTAGTACTGGATGCATTAAATATCCATCCCATGAGTTCACCAAAGTGTCTCAGAAAGTACTTGAGAGACTGTATCTCTGCAGATGACCTCACAACCTGAAGCGCATAGGTCTTGCGTGCAGATGTAAGTGCCACATGTTTTTGAAACAATAAAGCCTTGAGTCTGCTCAACTTGTCAAAATTCACATTTGAAGTAGCAATATGGGGCCAAATCTCAGCCACTTCCCTCTGTCGTGTAGGAGGAAAAAGTACATTCCCTCAGCATGTAATAATTTTGGAGACCGAAGCGACATAGACTATTCCGGCTTGCATCCCACAACAGCTCTCACTATTAAGGAGCACATAGCTGCCATTTGAGAGCACCTGGAACGTAGGTCTAATCAAGGGGACTGGGACTCCCTTCAGATAACAAGCCAAGTTTGCTGCTGAAGCGTTGGAAGGACAGCTGTTTACAAACCATTGAATGGCTGACAAAAGTCTCGCATTAACTACTACTAAGAAAGACCTATTTCATGCCACTGAGACATTTGGACGAGAAGGGTAGCTCCCACACCTCGTGTATGTAACTATCTCCTAGCCTTTCATATCTGCCCACTGGAATGTGTTTTAAGCAGGATGTGAACTGAAGTGTTGAAATAGGCAGATTGATGACCCCATGTATTAACCACTCAGCAGATGGTATTTCAGCCACAGTAAAATGCAACTTTTCTAATTTCTCAATATTTAACATTACATAAGTCACTTCGTTTTTAGCCATTACTTGTTGTTAAATTAAATGTAGAAAATATGTCCCTCGCGCTGATGTGTTGCCAGGGAATGTGACCTGCTTTCAGTGTTTGTAGTGTCCAACCTAACTGCATAATGGAACTTAGTTGACTCTGTCCATGGTGTAAAGAGGACATGTCACTCGGTACTATGTCTATTGCAGAAGAAACAATGTTGTTTAAGGTGTATATCCAGTCGGACAGGGTATTAATCCCATTATGTACAACAGCTAATGCTTCTGTAAATTTTCCTGATCTATTTGCCTTAACCAATCAGCAGCTTCTTGTTGAGAAAGCTTCCAAATGTCATTATAGACTGCATATAAGAAGCGCTTTCTGCTTTGTTTTCTGGGGCCTAACAGGAAATCATGTAAGTCAGTGTCATTAGACAGGAGACTGAGGTGTTCTTTAACAGCATCCAGTGAGGAACTCTTCAACCATTGCTGGCATAGTTTCCCTACAATGTATGTCATCACTATACCCGCATGTTCAAATGACACATAGCGCGGGTCAGGCCTACTTGTTCTAAAACCCCTCGTGGAGTTTACAAAATGTTTATTACACCCATTGGTATCTGTTGGCCACAATAACCACCCACCAGGACGTGAATGTGAAGCATTAAACATGCCATTTTGGACCCATTCATTGAGTTAATGTCAGTTGCATTTATATACTTTTGCCATTTGTAAAATTGTGAAGGGGCAGGAATACCGGGTGCATTTAAATCCTTAATTTTTGCTAAGCCTAAACAACTTGTCTGTTGTACGGTTTCATTTAAAAATATCATTTGAACAGGTATCATGCATGCTCCAAATGAAGCTTCCTTTGCTCTTTTTTTGTTCCCCACACACTTTTTAAGTCAATCGACTTCAACCAATATTCATTACCTTCTATTGTCAACCAGAAAACAAAGGTATCCGGATAAATGCATTTTGTATCTGTCAAAAATAAATGTACATTTTCCATCAATGGCAATTTGAAATAATATGACTCAGCATTTTTAACATTGTGCCCAAACAAATATGCACATTTTTCAGAATATGTTTTAGAACTCCCTTGTGGTGGAGTTGGACAATGCTCCCATTATGTGTAATTAAAAATAGTCTTTGGGGTACTTTGCACTGTTATAATTATAACAGAACATGTCTCCATAATTTTCATTGGATTGATAAACATCCTCACTTCCAAATACGGTAAAATACCATAGTTATCATAGAGACAACTGTTTTCACATCCCAGTCATCAGAAACAACTCTGGATATTACTACATCATTCATAAATAGTTCAAACACATATGGTATTTAAATGACCTCAGTTGGGCAGTATATTTCAAATGCAACTTTATCCCACACAATCCCATCAGGAATTGGTATGGCAGAAATGTTCACCAAAGACAGGTTTCTGTGGACTTTGTGAGAAGAAAAATGGGGTTTTAGGACCTCATCCACCAGTTCAACTGTTGGTCCTCCAGGAAGGTAATGACCATGGATTAGTAGAAAGAAAGTAATAACAAGGCCAATCCATAAAAGGAAAGCTAATATAGCCAAGGAAAGCCACAGATAGTTCAATGGAGAACAAAGTAATTTGTTTTGAGCCAAATTATCAGCTTACTTGTTTTTGACAATTTAGATGCAGACAAGGCAGATAAGTCTGAGAAAGTGTCACTGATGTTGGCAAAGTATCCAGAAGCAGTTCATGCAAAAACTGGAGCCGTATTCTGAAGAGGAGAACTGACAGAAGTCTTGTGCGGTGGTTTGTAATAAACAATGCCATCTGTGTAGAATTTGAGAATGATCGATCAACATTTTCTGTATTGCTTGTTGTAAAAGAGGCTAGTGGAACTAATAAAAGATAATTTTCTACCCGCCCCAAGCTCAGAAGGTGTCAGTGTAGCTGTTTAAAACTTGTAGAGGAACTTCTTGACCAGTACTGAGAGGGATTCAGGTACTACTGGTTGTTCCTCTTGGTCTGCTGTGCAGGATCGGCCACATGATATAACGTGACATTGTCAATGGAAACAAAGCAGTTTTCTCTAGAACCAGGCAGCGGTGGTAGAATAACAGTTCTGGTACCGTGTATCCCCAGGACTGGAACCGGTGCATGAAGGACCAAACTCCATTTTCACAGCAACTTTTTCACGTCCAAGATCCCTAACCTTTGGAATCCAGCTGGTAGATTTTATTGGTACATCCTTAATTCCTAAGGAGGCAGCACTGGGAGAAGCATTGTCATCACGGAACTGTTGTAAATCCTGCAAGGCAGTGACATATTAATTTATGTCAAAGAGTGTTTCTGCCACCTCCATGCCAGGACCATCAAGATCTAGAACATACATTTGAGTTCCCAACAGGCACTCATATGAAGTGTGACCCCCCTAAGGACCTTCTAGGCAGATTATTAAGTGCTCTCTGGACTCCAAACAAGTGATTAATCCAACCATGACCCGTACCTAGTACTCTGGCTGTTAAGGATTGCTTTAAGTCTCGGTTTCGTCGCTCCACAACACTATTTCCCTTGGGATCAAATGGAGACAAGTAATGGAGTTGGACCCCGAAAGAAGCCATGGCGTCCCTGAATGCCCTTGAGTTGAAAGCAGAGCCTTGGTCCAAGTGGAAAGCCGCAACTGCATATGTGCTGATAAAGACTTGCACATCTTTAATAACAGTATGAGCGTCAGCTGAGCGTTGTGGCCACACCCATAGAAATCTGGAGTCAACAGCGACTAAGATGTATTTGTATGCACTGTCAGGTGTCAAAGGACCACAGTGGTCCAGCTACACACATTGTAATGGTTTGTTAAAAATTAAGAGGGGTGTCTGCGGTGGGTGTTTAATGGTGGACTCCTTCATTTGTTGGCAAATATCACAACAAAGGACATACTGCTTGGTCTGTTTGTATAAACCTGGCCACCAATCACAAACCTGCAACAATGATACTGTAGCCTCCACACCTGCATGGGCAGAAGAAACTTCCTCATGTGCTGCTTTGATCAACTCTGGTCGTAGGTCTCTATTGGGAATTACTCGTACTCCCACGCCTGGTATTTTTACTTCTGCATCAAGCATGCCTCCCATCCAGTAGGAATATTTAGTGGGATATCCTTTAGGTAAAGGTGTGCCGTCAGCCAAGGCGTTCCCGGGACTCAGTATTTCATTGTCCGGTTTCATCCTAGAACTAGATGTTTCAGCTACAGAAGCCGTAGCTACTGCTCATTTGGCTGCTTCATCAGCCAGTGTATTCCCAGCAATGTGTATTCCAACACGCTGGTGTTCAAGTGTGTGTACAACATGGACATTTGGTAGCGTTTCCTTCAGATCCGCTACTTTCCCCCACAGAAGTCTGCTTTTGATGGTGTTACCTTTGGAATCTCTGAACCCATTCTGGTACCGATAATGCAGCTATTTATTGAAGGACTGGACACAATAGTATGAATCACAGACAATCAGTGTTAGCTGGTCAGGATCCGTATGTTCCAGTGCCATCACCAGAGCCTTTAGCTCTGCTAGTTGTGCAGTGCAATCCCCCAGGGTTTGATTAAGGTATGTAGTCGATAGAATATACTACGCTCCATATAGCCGCTCACGACTGTGCGCGCAGCGGAGTAGTGATGCTTTGTGCTTATTGCAGGTTGTGTTGAGCAATCGGTGTACATGACTCTTTGATATTGATCAATAGGCAATGTATTTGCAGGAACTGGGTATTCTAGTTCATATTGAAAAAAGTCTTGAGTTTGCAACTTTGTGTCAAAAATATAGTCAACATCAGTGGCTGTCAAAGCCGTTGCCCATTGGCTCCAGCGTGGATGTAATGATTTAGCGTTTGGAACGCCTCAAGAGCTGGGATTGGAGATACGACAATAATGCATTTCCCCTGGGCTAATGATCTTTCTTTAATGACAGCCATCTGAACAGCAGAGATAATTTTCTCAGTGGGAGCAAAACATTGTTTTGCTGTTGAATACAAATGTGATTTGTATGCAGTAGGGACTGTCTCACCAGCAATTACTCTGATGACCAGATGTTTTTTATTGTCCGTTGTGTGTAGGTGTTGTGCTGCAAGCATGTCTTGTTGCAATGCTCTGATGATGCATGTGTATTCAACTGTCCAGAATGTACTGGAAAAGTCAGGATGTATCAAGTAAAATAAGCGTTTGATGTGTGATGTGTGATGCGTGATGCATAATCTGGAAAACATGCTCTTCCAAAATTCAGAAAAACCTCTAGGCTCTTTCCTTCACTTGATAATTTGCATCCCAGAAACAGGACACAAAGGAAGGCTCTCTTTGTTTTGTTTTTTTAATTGAATTTATAGCTGAGCTCGGCCAATCCTACAACAATGCGGGCTACCCGTCTTAGATATTGCAGTAATACATCATCCATAAGATAGATATCATTTACATAGGACAATGCGTCAGAGTCAATGTCGTGTAATATTGAAGTTACACGAGCCACGAACAGTCCTGAACTGTTCTTGTACCCCTGTGGTAAAAAACAGAATTATTTCTGGGAGCCTAGTACACTGAAACTTGTTAGGTCTCTACTCTCAGGTGCTATATTTTAATATTTTAGCAAAAGAAACCATTGGAAATATCCAAAGTTGTATTGTATTTTTTGCACACTAGGTTGTTCATAAGTGCTGTGCTGTGAGAGTTTTGTATGGCATATGTGCGTGTATGACTATTTAAGTCTGTAGTCTAAGAATATTCTGTGTGAATGATCTGGTTTAGCTACAGGGAATAAAGGATCATTCATTGGTGAGACACAAGGTTTGATTACATCCTGGTACTCTAGTTGTGTGAGGATCTCCCTCACAGGTGCTTTTGCATCACTTTTTATTGGATATTGGGGTTGAGGTTGGGGTTGATTTTTATTTGGAATTACATGATAGGGGGAATCTTTAGCCCACCCTACATGGTTGCGGTATAACGCTGGTGCCTGTGCCACTCCACTGCCCAATCAATGGCACAGGATTCTGAGAACTCATTGGGAACAAGTGGCGAGAAAGAAGGTTTAATAACCTCTCTCCCATATGGGCAAGTAAATACAAATTCAGGTGGCCAATCCTTTTCGGTCAGTAAAATATAAATGTTAGTGACGCGGTCCGAAAAGATTGCGTCTATTGTGCGTTCAATGTCTCCTTCTAACTATATCGTTACCTTGTACACCATGTACGGCATGGGTCAAGCATGTCCGCAGTTTCAACTTGGAAGAAATCATCAGTTGCTTTCACCTCCAGATGCTCTTGAAGATTACGGCAAACTATTGTGACCTCTGCTGCGCTGTCTAGCAGAGCTAGTGCCCACATCTTGTTCTTCAATAGAGCCTTCTTCTTGAGTGGCATGACGTATTGCGACTGCTGCCACTTTTTTCTTTCTAAATTGGGGTGTTTGTTGGAGAAGTTTCTCTTCTTCAACAGAAACTTCTGAAGAGCGTTGTGATTCCTGTCTCAGTTTCACGTACTGAGTTCTCCATTCTGATTGCCCACCTCTCTCACTGTGTTTTTCTGGTGAGTCCTGAAAGGAACAAAATTGGCGTGTATCAATATATTGATATATGTCAGGGTTTTTTATATTATTTCTATTTCTGAGATTATTTCTATTCTGTGGGGTCTCCATGTGCGGAGAGTCTACCCTTTCTTTTTCAGGTGTTTGTTGTTTTTTATCCCAGCGTTTTTTAGAACCGTCAGGTGCTTGCTTAGTAGAATCTTTATTAGGTATACCCTGCAATTGTGGTTTTATGGGCCTGGCCCCCAGACTATCTTGACCAATATTAGCATAGGTCTCTGCAACAATCTTTGGCGGCTCATGTCCTGGATTCTGTGGAGGAACATCCCAGGGCCGCATACTCACTGCTTGTTCTACTACTTCCCCTTTAAGGTTAGTATAATCGAAGATACAGAGGCAAAATTGCCCTTAAGTTCCATCCCCAAGTCTAGAGCTGGGGCAGTCCCGTACTCATCCTGAATTTGTTTTAACACTTCCTGAAGATTGACATGTGTCAGTGTACCGTGTGTGAAAGTATACAGCGTGGCAAATACCATGCCCAAAGTACTACAGTTATCTACGGTGGGAACCATCCCAAATGGCAAGCACACAGTTAATATTCGATGCTTATCTTGAGGTCCTGTATGGGGAAATACTGCTTCCAGTGCATTCATTTTTTGAGCTAACCAAAACGGAATCTCTTCCCGTTTGGCAGGTATTTGACCTACAGTTGCAAGATTAATACCTGGTGTTGCTGCATGTGGTTGAACCGGGGCAGCATGTGCTGGGTTTGTATTTAATGTTTGCATTACAAAGTACTAAAAGTCTGTATATTGCCACACGTTCAGTAGATAAGCAGCGTATCTCAGCTACCGCCAATGTTGTTGCATCAGGGTGAACAGCTGTGCTACTGTGAGGCTGTCATTTCTTCTTGTGGGGTATGCTTGAATCCAGTGACTAAAGACAACCACAATTACTAACATGTACTTCAAACCTCCACACGCAGGCATCTCAATGAAATCCAATTGTATTCTGCTGAATGGACTGCCTGCTATTCCAAGGTGGCTCAGATTCATCACTGTCCCTTTTCCCACATTCAGTTGCTGACAAACTAGGCATCCATGACATACTGCCTCTGCTGCTTGCCTGAATTTAGGATTAAACCAATCATTCTTGAAGAACCTAACCATGGCATCCCTTCCAATATGTGCCTGCCCATGGTAGTAACGGGCCATACGAGACAATAAACTATTGGGCAAGTCCATATGACCCTCCTCAGAAATCCAAATTTCATAAGGGCTTTGGACACATTTTAGTTTAACCCAAAGTTGTTTTTCTTCCTTGTCAGCATTATCTTGCAATGTTTTCGATTCTTCCAAAGTATCAATCACTTTTAATGCAAAACTTGTGCAAGTACTATCTTCTTCAGGCATCAATTCCCACTGGTCTTTAAATGATATACAGTTCAATGTGCAAAACCTCGCGACTTGATCTGCATATCCACTTCCCAGTGAAATGTAATCCTGTGCCTTTTGATGTGCACTGCATTGTACCACGGCAATTTCTTCAGGTAACTGTATTGCATACAACAACTCTTTTATCTTGTCGCCATTTCTCACTGGCATACCAGTAGAGGCCAGGAAACCTCTTTGCGACCACAATTGACCAAAATCATGAACAATTCCAAATCCATATTGGCTGTCTGTATAGATTGTGACTCTTAGTCTCGCAGACACATGGCATGCCCTAGTAAGAGCTACCAATCCCGCCACTTGTGCAGAATATACACCTCGAAGCCAGGAAGCTTCTAATGTGCCTGTGATTGTGCATACCGCATATCCTGCTCTCAGCATCCCTGTACCATCTCTGAGACATGAACCATCAACAAAGACAATTTGGTCATTTTCCTTCAATCGTGTGTCTCTAATATCAGGCCTCGGTTTTGTACACAGTTCAGTTACCTCAAGACAATCATGCTAGATGTCTTCCTCTTTTTCAATTTCAACAGTATCACTTGGAAGCAATGTTGAATGGATTCAACACTGTACATCTTTTCAATGTTACATCTGGAGGACCCAATATGCCTATCTCATACCTCGTCAGCCTTGCACCAGTCAAATACTGCGTTTTCCTCCTTGTCAGTAAGATTTCAAAAGAGTGTGGTACCATTACCATCAAAAGGTATCCCATCACCACTCCCTCACATTGGGAAATACTTTGACCAACTGCAGCTACTGCACGCATACAACCTGGTAAACCTGCTGAGACTGGGCCAAAGGTAGCTGAAAAATAGGCTGCTGGGCGATAAGCACCTCCATGGACCTGTGTCAAAACAGATAAAGAACAAGCATCATTTCATGACAAAACAATGTGAATGGCTTTGTGTAATCAGGCATTCCCAACGCTGGAGCTCTGCACAAACTCTATCTCAATTCAGTGAACGCTTTCATCTGAGCTTCATCTAGGGTAATGGGGTCTGTAACTTCCTTATGTGCCAACTGCTGCATTGGTTTAGCAACCTCAGCAAAATTTGGAATCCACTGTTGACAATACCCTACCATTCCCAGAAACATTCTGACATCTCTTTGTGAAGTCGGAGGACTTCTTTGCAAAATCATTGTAATCCTCTCTCTGGAGATTCTCCTTGACCCCTTCTCAATCTGATGTCCCAAATATTTCACTGATTTCTGACAATACTGCAATTTTAAAGGTGACACCTTATGTCCGAATTTTCCCAAATGATTTAACAGGGCAATTGAGTCTTACTTTTACTCGTCCCTTGTTCTGGATGCAATCAACAAATCATCAATGTATTGCACTAGAGTTGATTGGTACGGTAACTCCAATGACTCCAGATTCTTTTTGAGGATCTGATTAAACAGTGACGGTGACTCTGTATACCCTTGTGGAAGCCTGCACCAGCTGTAGACTCTGTCTAGGAATTTGAAACTAAAAAGAAACTGACTATCCTCATGAAGAGGCACAGAAAAGAAAGCTTGTGACAAGTCAACCACTGTGAACCACTCTGCATCGCAAGGGATCTGAAACAGTATCACTGCTGGATTTGGCACTACTGGACAACACTTGACCACCATGTTGTTCACTTTTCACAAGTCCTGCACAATGCACACTTTTCCACACAGCTTCTTCAAGCCCATTATCCGTGAATTACATGGACTACTCAACACTTCTTTCAAAACTCCTTGTTTCAGAAAATCTCCAATTATCTGCGTCACTTTAATTAGGACATTGTGCACCATGTTATACTGTGGAAGCTGGGGAAATACTACCTTTGGCTTCAAAGTGATCTTAAATGGTTCTACTCCCTTAATCAAATCCACTTCTTTCCTTGTCAGGTCCCACACGTTTTCCTGTACTATTCCCTGTAAATCTGTATGCAATTCTCTTACAGTAAACATCGGGAAAAACTCAATCAATGAGTATTCCTCATTGACGTTGTTGGTCATTGTCTCAGACAGCTGTTCTTCTTCATCATCACTATTAGTTGGTACTTCTATCCCAGTGTTCGAACAACTAATGGAGCATTTTGTCTTACACAGTAAGTCGCTTCCCAGTAGGGATACTGGACTTGAGTCACATACTACACACCTGTGCAGTCCCTGGAAGTTACCAGTCTCAACCTGCACTGGATCTGTGATTTGATTTGTCAACTGTCTGTTCTCCACTCCCAAAACTTGAACTGTTCTGCCTGAAAGAGGTAAATTTGGAACTTGTGCACTTCTCACTGTAGAACGTGTAGCTCCTGTGTCCATTAAAAATAAACCCTGTAACTCATCATCTTTCCTTTCACAAAGGATCCTCTCTGATCTACTTCTAGGGACGCTGGAAGCATACACGTTCCTTCATCCGAACTGTCACTTATCCATTCTTCATTTATTTCATCCTCACTATGAAATGGGAATTGATGTAACGTGTCATTACTTCTGTCTTGTCTCTGACCTGTGAACTGCTGAGTAAGCATCATCTGTTGCTGTTCCATCAGGGCTTGGGGTATCTGCATTTGCTGTCTAGGTACCATGGGAACCTGCTTCTGTATTGGTGGTAACTGTGTCAGTTGTGCACGCGGCACTTGCACCTGCTGCATGGGTTGAAAACTCTGCAATCGGTTCTGAACATTTGGAAAAAATCCTCTCATTTTTGGGACTTTCACAGATTGAAATGTACTGACATCACCACCACCTTTCTGAACAACACCATCCTGCACCATCAACGGACACTCCACTTCCAGTGTCCCACGTTTCTGCACAGATGACATGGTAACATCTTTTTCTTTTCATTCCCTGCATGTCATTCTGAACTACCACGGTACCCAATCATCTGAGGTTGGAACATAACAGTTCCCTGCTGCTGCGGCATCTGTTGTACTAAAGCTGGTTGCACTCCTGTTTGAGCTACTTTTATTTGCATCGCCTTTGCTTTCTCCTTCAACTTTTTCTGCTTCAATTCAAGCTCATCACTACAGTATTTTGCATACTGCAACACCTCATCAATCGGCTTCGCTTGCCAACAAATCAAATGACTTTTAATCATCTGTCCTACCTCTGGTCTCAACCCTTCAACAAATCTAAGCACAAAAAGCAACATGTCTTTCGGCTCAATTGCTTCCTTACCACTGTACTCTTTAAATGCTTTCAGCAATCTCTCATGGTAGGTATGTATCGACTCCTTAGTTTCTTGCACTGTCCTGTCAATTCTCTGCCAATCAATATTTTTAGGAGAAACTCTTGTTTTCAGGAACTCAATCACCTTATAATAATATATCATCTCCTCAGGTGAGGGTGTACCTGTAACTCTATACCTTTCCGGTTCACTTGTTGGCCAATCCACTGCCCTCTTGCATTCGACCCACAAATCAGCCTGAACCACTTTTTCCAACAATGTATTCAAGTATTCCCAAAGACATTTAGAGAGTTTCACGAACCTGTCTGTCTGCTGATACCACTCAAACCGTTTCTCTCTCAGTTTTGGGTAACCATTTGTGAATGACAGTATATTGCTCTTGTGCCATGTTACATGGACAAACTGCCCTCCTGGAATTTCTCTCATTGGTAACATTTTTACTGGATCTTTTTCTTTCTGAACACCTTCAGACCCTTCTTGTGAGTCTGGTTTCCATTTATCCTTCTTCTTTGCCCGTCTACCTTCCCACTTTTCTAGTGCTCCCCAAATCTGAGCACTCTGCAATAATTCTTTCAATTGAGCCTTCATTCCTGCTGACCTTATGTGCTAAAAATCTTTTGCCTCGAAATCTGGCCTGTAGCTTCGTTTCAAATGTTTTGTTTTCTCAATCTCGATATGTTTTTCTACCAGCTCTGACAATCTCTGGTATATCTTACTCACTTCCCTTGTAATCTTCGGACACAAGTACCTCAGCTCTTCTTCTGTGTAGGATTCTAACCTGTTCACTCTCATCGTTCCCTCAACAAGCTCTGTTACTTCTGTAGCTAACCTTACACAATTTATCTGCTCTTCCCCTTTGGATGTATTTGGAGGTGTATTTAAACTGTCCAACCATTCATTCAATTGCTGAGTTGTCAATCCCTTCTATGAGATGTTACTTGCATTTGGCACTTGTACCTGTTGTATCACTGCACCTGGAGTTTGCGGTGTCAAAAGTTTTAAACTTTGACTCGCACTCGGGCCATATACCGCATCTAGAAGCGTTACAAGTGGATTAAGATCCATTAATGGTCTAGATCCATTAAAGGTCTGACCCATAGAGGACACCATTTGCACATGATCACTCACTCCCCTCCTCATGAGGCTCCGTGACATTTCACTCTGATCTCCTGCACTCGCTTTCTTTTGTCCGAATAGAGGTACCGCTGGACCAAAGTAATTGGTAGTGATATTGCATCTGGAGCTGCCCTGACACTCGCACCTTGTAGAAAAGATACCCCCATAGCCTGATTCATCACTGGTGTGACATCTGACTGTGTCCCTGTTATCGGTATAAACTTCGGCAAACCCTGTGGCTGTGCCGGAGGCAATAACATTGGAGTCGGCTCAGTCTGAACTAGCATTGGTCTCAGGAGCACTTGCTCCGATGGCACCACTAAGTTCGAGATCTTCTCAAGAACTGGTACTTCTGGATAAAGTCTCTATATCAATGGTGGTTGCATCTGCGCTTGGACCACAGAAGTAGTCCCTGCATTAGGAGTACTCTCACTACCCCGTGTACCAGCCCACTGTCTGTCTGAACTGGTCCCACTGTCCCGATGCTTGTGCTGGAGCACTTGGGGAAGAATTAGTACTTGGACCCCCGTGTTCGAACAACTAATGGAGCATTTTGTCTTACACAGTAAGGGCCATATTTAGGTACAAAAAAATTAGCGACTCGCAAATTGCATGTCGCTAATAGGAATGCAGGTACAATATCCGGGGACAAATTGCGACTCGCACCCGGAGTTGCAACGCAGATAGCGCGTCCGCTGTCTGCGAGGTCGCTTTTTGCGACAGCGCAAAAAACGGACATGCAATTTGCGAGTGGGTGTCGCAAATTGCGATTATCATGTAAATTGATTGCAGGTGCTGCAGAAAACTCCAGAAACCACTCCACAACACTCTGGAAACACTTCCTGGCACATGATAATGACATCACAGGCAGGAAGTTTACTAATACACCTGGGAGGAGGGAGGACCACACCCTTTTTAACATCAGAACTGCAAACAGAGCTACAGCAACAATGGCAGACACTCCCAGAAAGAGGAAATTGAAATTTTCTGAGAAGGAGCTGGAGGTGCTGACAGAGGAATGCTGTCAGCACTATGATGATCTTTTTGGGAAGGCAGCCCTCAATGTGCCAGACTCAACTAAAAAACAAATTTGGCTGGATATTCAGGAAAAGGTGAACTCCCTGGGGGTCAGCCACAGGAGTGTGGATGAAATAAAGAAGAGGTGGTATGACCTCCGCTCCCGGACCAAGGAGAGGGTGGCAGAAAGGCTCCGGGAGATGAGAGGCACAGGAGGGGGACCATCATCCATACCACCACCCACACCCCTGGAGGAATGGGTGGAGGAGTCCCTGGAGCAGGAGGCTGTTACAGGATTCGGAGATCTGGACACCTCTGAGCCCACAACATCAACCGGTGAGTACCATGTGATATGCCTGTACCACCATCAATGACATACCCCCACCCACCATGTACACAGGGGCATGCACAACCAAGATAGCTCCATTTCAGGGTAGCAAACACCAGAATGATGCATTATGGGCAATGTAGTCAAGTAGGCAGTCAATAGGCAAATGTTTATTAGGAAGTGTGCAACAGATAGTAGACACTGACAGTCTGTTCCCCATGTCCCACAGGTCTCCCACAAGACCCTACCACCAGCCACAGCAGCCAGGTGCCAACAGTCAGCCAGCCCCATGAGGAAAGCACAGGAGCTGCCACCACTCCCACCTGCACCACCAACACCATCCCCTTGATGACAACACCTGCTGCAACAGTGGTTCCGAAGGCTGCACCAGCAACAGCCAGGAGTGCCACGGTACATCTCACAGGGCATCCACCGCTGCGCAGGCGATGCAGGTTGAGGAGAGCAGGGCTGCAGGCAGAGTCCAGGCGTCCATCCACCACCATGACCGAGGCACAACTGCTACGTGGTCAGCGCCTGCAGAACCAAATGTTAGGGAGGATTAGTGGGGTTCTGCACCACTTTGTAAGGAGCAATGAGAACAGCATGCAGCAGCTCCATACACAATTGGACGTCATAGGCAACAACACTGGGGACCTAGCCCTGTCCATGCGGGAACTGGGGGCTGGACTGCTGTCACAGAGCGAGGGTGGGTGGCGCAGGGACCGCCAGCTGCTCCAGAGGCTGGACAGGATGGCCTAATCAATTAGCAGACTGGCAGTCAACAACACTGGGCTGTCAAGAAGGACAGTCGGCCTCCAAGTGGAAATGGGCCACTTTGCAGGGGATGTGGCAAGAGGCCTGGGCCGGATCACCCATGTGATCGATCTAATGGAGGCAAGGCATGTGTCCAGGGGTACAGGGGACACCCCACAGGACAGCGAAGAGGGCTCCACTGTGAGCAGTGTCTCCGCTGGTGACACCAGGGTGCTCCGGAGTGTGAGTACGAGGCAGAGCACTGCTGAACAACCTGGGAACAGCCAGGCTGGCAGAGGCCGCCGTAGGTCATAAACTAAACACTGTCCCTGATGTTGGGGCACATGACGGTAATGTGCCCCATGCATGGTTGGCTTTCTGAACTCCCTGCACAGTTTGTCATTGTAAATAGTTCAATTTCTGCACATAATAAATAGTTTTTTTGTTCCACTTAACAAATGGAGTTTTTGGTCAATAGGTGAGTTTGGTTGAAGTTGACACGTACCTTCCAAAGTATTGGGTTGTGATGTGTTGCCGTCTCAGTCTGCCTTGATTTGCGATGCTCCGATCCCCATGATGGTGATGTGGTTGCTCTTGCTCTTCATCCTCAGAATCTGGGTCTGCAGGGGTGAGAGGTAGCCCACGTCGGGTGGCAATATTGTGCAGGATAGCGCATGCGACAACAATTTTGAATGCCGTAATGGGGGTATACTGGAGGGCACCTCCACTTCAGTGGAGGCATCTGAACCGTGCTTTCAGCAATCCGAAGGTGCGTTCAATCAGGTTCCTGGTCCTCTTATGTGCACTGTTGTATCGTCTCTCACATTCATTGCTGGGTGTTAAGTACGGAGTCATTATCCATGGCCGTAGTGCATATGCACTGTCACCTGTTGGGCACAAACAGTACACTGTTAGAAAGTCCTGGTTGGTGTGCACATTAATTTGTGTGTATATCTACAAGGTGTATGCAGCTCTGCCTAGGAGGTATCCATCTCCAAACTCCCCAGGCGTTGGTGTATCCCACTGTGCCTAAACATGTATGAGTCATGAGTACTGCCTGGAAATTTCGCTACAATGTCAGTGATGACATAATGGGCGTCACAAACAACCTGAATATTGAGTGAGTGGGTACACTTTCTGTTGCGGAACAGATATTCCAGGTTTGCAGGAGGGCATATTTGAATATGTGCCCCATCTACACACCCTATGACATGGGGAAAGTTGGCAATCCGGTAAAAGTCCAACTTGGTGCTGTTAATTTCTGCTTCATTCCTGGGTAGGTATATGTAGTGAGACGTGTGTGAGTATGGCATCTAGGAATGCCCTGAGGAACCTTGATAGTGCACTTTGAGATACCCCACCTGCCACAGCAATGACCCCCTGATAGCTCCCCGAGGCCAAGAGGTGCAGTGAGCATAGCACTTGCACATGCGTAGGGATGGCGCAGCGTCTGGCGTTCTAGCTGTGGTTTGAGTAATTCAATTAATTCTAGTATAGCTGCGCTGCTAAGTCTGTATTTGTCGTAGATCTCTTCCTCAGTTTGCTGAAAAAGAGTCTGCCTTGTTCTGTAAATCTTCTCCTGTCTCTGGCTCCTCCTCCCTCCTCTCCTGGGCTGCGTGGACTCTCCTCCTCACTGCTATCAGGTGTATCTCCGCCATCTTGAGTAACCCAGATTCCTTCTGGGTCTCCTTTTATACTTTGGTAATGATTACCACCTGCTCTGAGTTAGTGGTAAATGGGACATGCAAACTGGGCTTTTCGCGACTAGTCACAATTTGCGAGTTGCAATTGCATATGGTTTGTGACTCGCAAATTGTGACTTCCTATTTGCGGGTCGCAAAATGGGGTCGCACATTTTGCGAGTCGGTAACGGCTTGCATCGCTTTTTGCGAGCCGGAAATGGGATTTTTGCATCCCATTTCCGATTTTGCGCAGTCGCAAATAGCGATTCGGGCCATTTGCGACTCGCAAACCTTTGCTACATCTGTCCCTAAGTCCCTTCCCAGTAGGGATACTGGACTTGAGTCACAGACTACAAACCTGTGCAGTCCCTGGAAGTTAGCGATCTCAACCTGCACTGGATCTGTGATTGGATTTGTCAGTACTAGTACTTGGACCCCCTGCATGCGTCGCATATGGCTGAGGTTGATCCCTCAACAACTGTGTAATAAGAACCTCAACATCTGAATCTTCTTCTTCTACATAAGTCTTTTTCTTTTTCTTTGTTCCTCGACTCTCAAGACCCTTAGCAGCATCTTCTTTATCTGACTCATCTTCTTCTGTAATTGCAGGAAATAATTTAATTCCCTGTAGTGTCTCTGTTCTCCTCCTTTTCTGTTCCCACTCCCACCTTGCTTCTGCCAAGGACTTTTCCACCTTCTTTATTCTCCTCTGAAATATCAACTCTTGTTGCTGTCTGGCTACAAACCCCCAAACCGCTAATGCCACAAACTGTGCTGGCCTCGGTAATGGCCTTGTCTCGCAATTGATCCAAAATTCTCAAATTAAACGTTCCATGCTCTGGAAACGATAGAGCTCCCATTTTCTTTGTCATCTTGCACCACTGTTTCAACCAAAGACATGGTGCAACACCTCACTCCTCCATTACAATATACGCTGGAGAATGTTTCAGTGGGATCGGCTCACCCACTGACGCCTTGATGTAAGAATCGCCCTTCATGGCACTCCTAAATGCCTTGGAAAACGTCATTTTCTCTATTATATTTTTCTTGATTCAATAATGAAATGACTTTTACTCCCAAGATTCCTTTCACCCACTTGCTCAACCAATTTTCTCTTGCAGACGGCTGCCAATCTGCTCACGCCTCTTCTTACTAACAAACCAATCCCAGCGTGGCACTCTTTGACGTCACACTCAATCACTGCGGCTGACAAAGTCTTGCGGATTGTCCTCCTAGACTTCAACTCACACAAAACTAATGAGAAATATTGTGAGCACTAACCAAAAACCAATAACCAAAACAAATCAGCTGGTTTACTACAGAAAGGTACACAATCGCTTCAGAGACATTACAGATTTTCACTAATGGCCCTTTCGCTCCTATAGCTATTCCTCCTTCTCAGTCTCCCATATTCGCAAGCAAAATTCGACCCACGAATTCCACTCTCAACTGATCAATGGCTCTGTCCTGGTGCACATAGGACTCGCCAAATTTCAGTCGAAAATTCCTCTTACTATTTAACTCACACACTGAGCTGTTGACCACACCCGATCAACCTACTAAACCAGGCATACTACAACATATAACCAAGTGTCTCCTACACTTGTCAATCTACTCCGGACTCTTAGACCATGCAGGGTCCGTACATCACCAACAACCACATGGACAACTTTTGAGCACAAAACGCCATACACATATGAAATTTGACAACTTCCCTACTCTCATACTGCGAAGTACGCACATTCCTACTAACCTCAACTGGAGTACGCAAACTCCCTACTTTACCTCACATGCGTCACAATTCACCTGCGATTTGCTTAAGCCTCTGCAAGCGCAACCTACCACTTTATACTATCACAAGAATGCCGGGAACATACCCATCTTCACTAGCGAGATCCAGAATCTGGGAAAGTCATTTCTGGGCTTAAGGGAACATCATCTTTGCTACAATTACCATTTCAGAAAAACAAAATTCAAACCTCATAAAAATTTGAACAACTAACCATGACTTAAACTACCACCATAACTAGCAATCACCACATAACTAGTTTTCCAAGGAAACTAACCATCAAGCTGCTACCAAAAACTGCTAGCGCGCCTGGTTCTTAGTAAGTAAACTTACTAGGGGATGCGTATAGGCCGATGAACCATTTGGATCACATGATCATTTAGTGATCACTACCATCAATAATCAGCATAACCAACCATTAATATTAATTGACAACATCTAAAACCATCTATTCATGAATAACCACAACTTGGTAAAGTAGTTAAACAATTTTATTTCCCTATTGGTTACAATACTAAATCATCGAGTTAGACCAAACTTTATTCAATCAGCTCAGAATTAATTAATTAATTAATGGACATCAATAACATGATCTAATAAATAAAAACTTAAGAAATCATATGCTCGAATGCTTTAACATAAGCCAGTAAATGAATACACAGCATCAATAGCAGAGTTCAGCAATTAGTTTGTCAGTCAATTGTTAGTGTCAACGTCACCCCTAGGAAACCTACCTAACCAAGATTAGCATTAGCATGTGTGGCTTCATGCAAAACAATTTAGGCAAACATGAATTTGGAAAACATCTTTCTAAGTGAAAATCTATAGAAACAGCACAGTTGGTACCCAGAAGAAAAGGCACAAGTTAGTCACATTTTCATAGCTACCTATCCACAGAATGGATCAGCAACAAAGTCAGTCTTTGTCTTCATGTCATCAATGGATCAGCAATACATCAGGCCCTCAGAGTATGAGCCCAATGATAGAATCTCGAACAGTGTCTCCTGACGTCATCAATGTCTTACTCCTATTCTCCTGCATCTCAAGTCAGCCCCCTGTCATGACTTTTTATTAGGGTCACCCAGTCCATCCCCCTAATTCCCAATTGGTCAGTCAGTCAGCAGATATGACTTTAACCTATAATATTAGTATACCAAATCTATAAATTTTAATGTTAATCATTTCACAATGCACAGATTGGTCAACTATACGATGTTCTTATCATCCGGCTCTTCAGGTATCGAAAATGTTGCATGTTCCTCTTCAGTCAGTGCTTCCAATGTTCAAGTTCTGGGAAAGTGCATTTAGCCTACTCTACACATAATTGTATCAAATTGCCTTCATCATCTCTTGCCCGACGGTACATTGCAGATAATTCTAGCTAAGCAACTTTAACATTGGGTAGTTCAGGGTCAAGTCATGTATTTGCTTCTCTACAGCGCGTTGGTGATTCAGCCCTTCTTGTGAGGCCTGGAAAAAGGATAGGCCTTGGTCACGGCTAAGTTAACTCTACAAATCAATATAAGACATAGGTTATACCTTTCAATATAATATATTACTACATTATTCCTATATATTTTCATTAATTCACACATCTTTAGTTGTTTTAGCATAACTTTGTGTAAATGGCTGCCACTCCCTGTGGTCACAATTTCAAACGTGCACTTTTTTTCTCTACAATTAATTTCTCTATGAGCTTTCCATTAATTTTTTCTCCACAATTAATTTCTCTATGAGCTTTTCATTAATCAAACCACATAAGCATCATTAATAATTTTCTAATTAGCATATTTGTGATAGCACACCTTTCCTGGTTTCACATTGTGCAGTTCCACCACCAGAATGATATGTTTCACTTCCTCTACATCCACCTTACCATCCACTACCCCTCTCCTCAAATGCAACTCTGCTGGCGGCAACACAGCACTCATACACAACAATTACCATACATTTTGGGCACTTTTATTTTGTTAGCAAGTATTGTTGCAATGGTCTTTCATATCAGTTGTTTAAACTCCTCTTCAGTCGATATGAGCAAATGGGTAAGGACTTTAGCCACGAACTGTCCATTTTGAGTCATCCTATCATTAGGCAACTTTTTATGAAGGGGTAAAATGTTATGAGCCATGTGTGAGCATACGGAGATGAGAGACAACAGTAATATTAGCCACACATCACTAAACTATTAATGAATTTTTAGAGCAATTGTAACAGTATACTAGAGGGTTGTGTGAGTAGGTGTATGGTTGTATGAGTTGGTGTATAACTACATGTATCAGTGTGTGAATATGTCAGTTATTACTGAATGAGTGACTGCTTGAGAAAATGAGTGTATGTATGTCACTAGTTTTATGTATCTGTCAATAAGTATGTGAGTAGATGTGTATGTGTGTGTATTCACAAGAGATTGTGTTTTGAATGAGCAGGTGTGTGTGTTTGTGTCCAGAAGCTTATCAGTGATGTCATCACTGATGTCATTTTAGAAGCCAACAATTCTGTCATCAGTGATGTCACTGACCATGCCATGAGTGATATAATATGTGAGGTCATAAGCAGTGCATTATGGGGGCGCAAGTTACGGTTAGCTCAGTTAACTATCACTGATGAATTTCACTGTTTTTTTAGGAATTGAAGTGTTAACCTAACTACAACGTCCCTATAACCTTTGTTTTTTTTGGTGAATTTCTATGTTTTAAAACAAATCTATTTCCCAACTACAACGTCCCTCTAACCTTTGTTTTTTTCAGTGAATTTCTATGTTTTTTTAAATCTATTTCCTAATCATAACATCCCTATAACCTTTGATTTTATTAGTGAGTTTCTATGGGTTTTAAAAAATCTATTTTCTAACTATATCATCCCTATAACCTTTGGTTTTTTCATTGACTTTCTATTTTTTTTTTCATCTATTTCCTAACTATAACATCCTTATAAACTTTTTTCAGTGAATTTGTATGTTTTTTTTTAACATGTAATAATTGTCATTACTATACATTAATCCAACCACAACCACGAGCGACCTTCAGCTGTGCGTGGTGGTGGTTGGCCACACAACCACTTATAAGCACTCAAACCTGCACTGTGCACGGTCTTTACCCATGTGCAGGGGAGGTTGCCCGCAAGACCTGGCCTGCAGCCAGACCCTGCAGCAAACTCACCCTAACCACTCAACCGCAAGCTATACAACGGCCTTTGGACACACGCCGTGCGAGTTGGCTGAGGCCTCGCTGGTTGTGAGAATAGATGTGAGAGGATGTATCGAGGCTGAGAGTGGCTGTCAGATTGTCTGGGCGCGAGGGTGCGTACATCAGTGTTTTAGTGGGTGCATCAGTGTGTCCGCGGGTCTGTGAGTGGGTACATGAGAGTGTGAGTGGGTCTGTGAGTGGGTATGTAAGTGTCTGAGTGAGTGTCAGTGGGTAGGTGCATAAGTGTCTGAGTGGGAGAAATTGATTGAAGGAGAGAAAGTGGGAAAGAAAGTGAGAAGGAAAGAGATAGAGGGTTTTAGGCTTTAATAACTCATATAGTTAGAATGAGATATTTCTGCTCAGTTTAAAATAAAATAAATTATTTATTATTTTTAAATAAATCATTTTATTATTTTTCAAAAAATGGTAACAAGTACAGCTGGACTCGAACCCCCAAAGCTCAGTGTAAAAGTCTAGTGGCCACAATGAGCTATGGGGGTTGTGTTTTTCAAAAAAGTATTTTAAGACTTTTATGAGCTACCTCAGACTGCGAGGGAGTCCTTAAGGGCTCCCCACTGTCCCTCCTTATTTTATAAAAAAAGCCCTTATGGGCAACCTGACACTGCAGGGGAAGCCTTAAAGCTTTAAAGGTCCTGCTGTCAAACAGCAGAGTGTTTGCTGTGGCTTGGCTGCAGCCATGCAACAGCAAACAGCTATGTCCTGGGGGTGGGTACCCCCGGGACATAACAGGAGCTGGTCCTTGGGGGTAGAGGTCTCCAGGGTCATCAGTTACTGCCTCCAAAGCCAATAATTTTTTGTTGTGTGCCCCAGGGCCCCCCTGCACATATGTATATGGTTGCCCAAGGGAGTGGTGGTAACCGGGGCTCAGGGGTCCCATACAGACCCCCTTTGTTTTTTTTTAAAGATTTGCCCCGCGTGTGGTTGTTTCCGGGGCTTAGAGGTCCCATACGGACCCCCTTTTACTTTTTTTTTAATATTTGCCATGGGAGGTGTTGGTCCCCGGGGCAGTGGGAGGCCACCCCACAGTTTAAAATAAATGCCCCTGGGTCTTGGCTCACCAGGGGCTTCATGATAACATAGTGCGGAAGCCCACACTTTAAAAAAAAAGAAATTTACGACGGATATATGGAACTGTTGCAAATCTGTTGTTAAAATTAAAATGAATGCTTTCTAGCCCTTAGGGGGAGGGGTCCCTTAGGGACCCCACCACCAGAGCTAAGGTGTCAGGGTGTTCGTGCCCTGGCCCCTTTTGCATTTTTTGTTAAAAAGTTCTGGGACTCGGATCCTAGGGGTTGTGAATCCTTCAAATTTGGAATTCGTTACATTTCTCAAAACCCATTGAATGGATTTACAACAAATAACAAAAAGGGCTATTTCTTGACCAAGAGCTACCTTTCTGCCACATTTGGTGAAATTCCTTCTAGTGGTTTTTGCGCCATCACTGTTCAATTGTTCCCAAGGGAAATAACATTGGAAAAGCTCTAAATTTCATCCCCCCTTTATCTCAGCCCCCACTTGAGGGATCACCCCAAAACTTTTGTGAAGGTTCGTTGTGGCGCCAAAGATATAGGCAAGCAAAACAATTGCCTTTTTCTATGGAAACTAGGTCCGAACTATAAATACCTACTGGCAACCGCCAGTAGGTTATATATATATATATATACATAGATATATATATATATATATATATATATACATAGATATATAGATATCTATATATAGACATTTATAGATATCTATATCTATATATCTATATCTATAGATATATAGATATAGATATATAGATATAGATATCTATATATCTATATATATATATATAATCTATATATATATATATATATATATATATATAGATATAGATATACATAAATAGATATCTATATATACCTATATATAGATATCTATATCTATATCTATATATATATATATATATATATATATATATATATATATTTACATAATTCCTGGAAAGTTTCTGAGTGATCCGTCAAGTGGGGCTGAGACAATGGGGGGGTCAAAAAAAGTGCATTTCCCATGTTAATCCCCATAGACTCATTGGACACGCCTGCAACCTGAACCACTGGACGGAATTACACCCAATTTGGCCAAATGATAGCGTTGGGTCTACAGATCACCCTTTTTCTTATTTGGTGTAAATCCATTCAGTAGTTTTCTAGATATTGAAGGAAATCCAAATTTGAATATCCAGGGTTGTAGCAAATTTGCGAATAGTCCCAATCTTGTGCTGAGATTTTGTTGGGACTCTGCTTCATATTTTTATATATCAGCCAAACCAATCTAGTTCTCACCCCAGCCATGATGGAGTAGCGACTCCGCTCACATTACCTTAAAGCCGCTTGTCATTGTTGGACTTCTCAATGTGCTAGTAGAACAAAAAGTTGTGACCACCAAATCCACTTAAAAATAGCGTTTTATTTGCTTTATGGTGACAGCCCAAATCTTCCCTACGTGTTTCAAAGACCAAGGGCCTTCTTATGAGTTTGGCGGATGAGATGACCCATCCGCTGAACTTCCGACTGGAAGGTTGCCGCCTTACTGGCTACCTCCCCGCCAGCCCTTTGCAACTTTTCCACTGGGCTGATGGGCAGACGGTTTCTGCCCATCAGCCCAGTGGGAAAGCAGCACCCACACCCTCACAATGCTCACTGTCTGCCCACAGACAGTGAGCATTGCGAGAGTGCTGGGCAGGGGGGCCGCTGCACCTGTTAAAGACTGGTGGAGAACCAGGCTGTAATCAGCAGGGAGGAACTTAGTTCAGCGCCACCCTGGTTGATTCCAACCTGTACCACCATCAACCCATCGGGAACATTCTTCCCAGTGAAGACGGTCATGGTTTAGCAGTCCGACTGCCAAACTCTTAATTTGATGGCCAGACTGCCAAACTCCACCACGAGTCTGGCTGTTTGTTGACCACCAGTGTCGTAATCAGGACCCAAGTCTCCTCGATCACAGGTAACTTTTCCACAGGACAAAGAACACTTTAAACACAACTCTGTGCTCATAGTGACATTGACATAAAAGACAGATTTCATTTTTCAAGCCTGTCTTAGGAGATCGTGAACCTGCAGCCATACTTAAAAGTATAAACACTGATGCAACCTTATTCAATATCCTTACACTAAAGACACGTAACAAAAAATAGCTTTTGGCTTTTTCAAATAAATTCACTGTTAGTTTCTCATGCTGCCTCATGACAACTTATTTCAATTTTACAGTTGTTATCACGCCCTAGTGGGCACCACTGTTCAAGGTATCCATCACTCTATGCACCACTCACCAACTTCATTGAACCCATTTCACATTTATATCAATACATAATTTTGCCTTCCCACTACTCATAACCAAGCCCTAGTGGGTACAGCCTGTTACTGCCATGACCATTTCACATTATATCATTTTTCAATTTATCATGACCCCCAAGTGGGCAAAGCCTATTATTGTCATAACATATCACATTTCTTAATCTTTTTTTCTTTAAATTTCCCTTTTCAAAAAGGGATACAGTAGCTCTTTTATCTCAGTGGTGGACATCCACCCAATAATGCCAACTGCTGGCCAAAGCTTCATTTATGGCCCATTGAAATTCTAAAAACAATAAACACCATACAAAAAACTTGTCACTATTACAAAAAAAGTGTATGACCAGCTATTCTTTAAATAACAGGTACCCTTTATATTTTATTAACAGATGATCAGATCCTCATTCTAGTTGACCTAAATGTACCACTAACTCTTCCTCAAGAATCAGTCCTATTAGATTTAGAGCATTATATCCTATAATAATGTTTTTTTCCAATCTCCTTAATTCAAGAGTTCTATCACCTCTTCTATCATTAAGGGGGACCCTGTGTGTTTAGCACCATGAACTGTTGTAAATCAGCCTTTTTCTCAAGATAGATTTTAAAGTATCTTTCCACTGGGTATGTTTGTTACTCTCATATGCTCTAATACCCTTTTTTTGCCACATGTATCGTGTTCCCCACATAATATTTGTTGCAAAGGCATCTATGGGCATAAACACTATAATCAGAATTGCAGGTCAAATGCTTCTTAATTGCAAAAGATTTTGGTGCAAATGGGATGTCAACGTTCTTACAGATTTTACTATTTCTACTGGCCTTGCATTTCCCACAGGTACATAACCCCTGAATTAGTAATCGTCTGTCCTGTTGTGGTACCAAACTTTGACTTAGAGAGTCTTTCAGAGAAGAGCTCTTTCTGAACGTAATCTTTGGGTGATCAGCTAAGAGTCTTAAAAAAAGGGTTCATCCGTTTTTAGTATGAGCCAAGATTTTTGCAAAATTCTCCTCACCTCCCTGGATTGGATATGATATGTCGTAACAAACCTAATAGACTCTGCATCTTCTTTCTGTCTCCTTTTAGGCACTAACAAATCATCACATTTCACTTTTTCAGCACTATCCAGGGCAGCTTCAATGGTCTTTTCTGAATATCCTCTCCCTTTAAACCTTGTTATCATTACTTCAACCTCTGACCTGAATGTTACATAACAGCTGCAATTATGCCTGGCTCTTAGGAGTTCTCCATATGAAATACTGTTGATCAAAGCAACAAGATGACTATTGCATGCATGTAGTAAACTGCAACAGTTGCCCGTTGTCTTCTTCCTGTGTAATCTACTTTCTAATCTTCCATTCTCCACCCACATCTGTATATTCAAAAATCATATTTTATTTGCATCAACCTGACGAGAGAGTTTTACGTTTAGATCATTGTCATTGAAAATATCAACAAATTATAGTGCTGAATTCAAATCACCTTTCCAAAAGCAAAAAATGTAATTGATAAAACTGACACAGAGGACTACATGCCTTTTCATTAAACAGATGTTCCTGACCACCTGCTCTTCCCACCAGCCACGGAACAACCCCGCATAGCTGGGGGTGGAGCAAGTGCCCATCGTAGTCCCACAGGTCCTGCAATAGTTCTCTATACCTCCAGGTCTACCTGGTATTCTTAGGTAAAAAGTACAGTGCTGGTATCTTTGGAAAATCACACTTTAAATAGTGGTATTCGTCCCACTCACATAAATTCTGATCTTTCTAATTCAACAGGTGCTCATAATATTCCTGACTAGCTTTTGTTACACACTCTCTATCAGATTTCTCATACTTTGTGTTGTCATAGAACTGTCTGTACCCTTCTTGTAAATACATTTTCAGTGGTCAAATAACCACATTGCCTCCTTTGTCAGATTTTTTGATAATTATGTCTTTATTCACCTTCAAGGAAGCTATTGCCTCTCTATGTCTTGGTTCTAAGTTATTCCATTGCCTCTGACTACTAAACTTCAATTTCTTCAACCCCTTGAGCACATCCTTTTCAAAGACATTTATGGCATAATTTATGATTGCTGGTATAAATCCAGATTTCAGCTTAAATATATTAAGGCAGCTCAACCCCACATCAACACTAACATCAATCAAATTTAAGTAAGGGTCAGAGTTTGCTTCTATATTGTTGTCTAATTCACACATACTGAGTAATACTTACATTGGAGGAAATCCAAATTTGTGGGAGCCAGCATTGCTCCTACAAGCAGGGAGCTGCTTTGAAGAGCACCTCCCCGCTCGTGGGAGCAAAGTTTTCATCTGTTTCCATTCACTGTTTGACAGCTCCCACTGTCAGAAACTGGACTTTGTTTACTTTAGCTTGGTGGAAGCTGTCAGCTCCTACCAAGCAAAAGCTAACAGCTGTGTCCCAGGGGTGGACACCTCGGGACATAGCAGGAGCCGGCACTGGGGGGTGGCGGTTCCCAGGGCCATCAATGGCTCCTTGAGGGGGACCGCACTGCCCCCCTTCACATTCTATTTGCTTCTGGGAGGTAGTGACCCCAGGGCTCGGGGTCCGAAACAGACCCCCTCTGTTCGTTTTACTATAGTCCAGGGAAGCCCAGGAGTTGCTGCGGAAGCCGAGCAGCCCCCCTCCTTATAGTTCTTGAAAGCCCCGGAAAGGTGGAAGATCCCAAGGCTCTGAGGGGCCACAGGCCCCCCACATCATATAAAAAAAAATCCCCAGGATGGTGGCAGTCCCGGGGCTGCGAGGGGCCTGTGTACTTACTTGGAGGGCAGGTGAAAAGAACATTTACTTTTAACCTGCAGCCCCAGTGAGTGTGTTTATTCCTGAATTGTGGTTTTATTTATTTATATATATATATATATATATATATATATATTTATACTCCATTCTGTAACCAATATCATCTTCATCAAAATCATCTTCATGGCCCAACATGCTATCCTGGGGGAAATCCTTATGGATTTCCCAATGAAGAACACAGCTAACCAAGAGCTAATAATCCCTCCTGATCTTGAACTCTGTTCCCTACACCTACTTTCTAAAATAATTCACTACCCATCTACACGGAAATGCCTCCTTTTCTATTGTTGAATAGGATTTCTCAGCAGCTCTCAAAGGTCAGGCATAAGCAATTCCATTATGATTCTGCAGCATCATTGCACCCAGGCCAACACTGCTGGCATAATGATGGTTGTGTCATTGTTTTGAAAGCTTTAAGTGCTAGTGCATCTGCAATACATTTTTTTAACAAGCAAAACTCTTTTGTACACTCACTGTCCACACAAGCACTTTCAACTTCAACATAAGTTTATGCATGCATTTGCTTTTGTCTGTAAACATAGAGATGAATCATGAATAGTATTCACCTAAGCCTTGAAATGACCACAGTTGGTCCTTGTTCTCTGGAGAAGGTGCCTTCTCAATGTCTGTTAGAAATGGGGTCTTTGGTTGACAGTGAGGTTACACCCTCTCCAAGCAAGGACCCTCACTCTATTCAGGGTAAGTCACATACAATCCAAATTACCCTGTGCCCACCCTCTCGTAGCTTGGCACTGAGCAATCAGGCTTAACTTAGAAAGCAATGTGTAAAGTATTTGTGCAATAAATCATGCAATGACACAGTATAACACCACAAAAATATACCACACAGTGTTTAGAAAAATATATAATATTTATCTGATAAGATGCAGGTCAAAACGATTAAAATGCAATAAGTATATGCTGAGATGTCACTGTCAAAGTGATATAAAGTGTCTTTAGTCTTTAAAAAGCAATAAATGGCTCTTTCAAGCACAAAGTACCTTGTTTGCATGCAAAATCTCTGTAAACAACCGCAGAGGAGGAGATGCGTGGAAACAAAAGTGGTGTGCGCCGATTTCTCGGGCTGCACGCAGCAATGTGTTGTTTAGTTTTCAGGCAGGGATGGTTGAGTGTCAATTTCCGGAGCTCAGTCGTGGATCCTCTTCGGGATGTAGTGTTTTTGGACGCCTCGAGGGACGATGCATGGATTTCTGGCGCTGAAAGGACGAAGTCACAGGGGCTGCATCGATCCGGTGGCCGTTGCGTGAAAATTTCTACTGCATGCAGGCGCTGCATGGATTCCTCTCTGGAAGTCGGCTACATCATTCTGGCTCAGCTGTGCGTCGATCCAGTGGCCCGTGCGTTGAATTTCCGGTCGCTACGCTGGCGCTGCTTTGATCTTCTCGTTGCGAAGTCGGGCTGCGTCATTCTGGTTCGGCGTGTGGTGAATTTGTCACCGCAGCGCAGGCTGTGCGCCGTTTCTGGCAGGCTGTGTGTCGATTTTCGCCCCACAAGTAGTCCTTCTTGTACAGATGAAGTCTTTTTGGTCCTGAGACTTCAGGGAACAGGAGGCAAGCTCTATCGAAGCCCTTCGAGAGCACTTCTTCACCACAGCCAGAGAGCAGCAAGGCAGCAGGGCAAAAGCAAGGCCTTCACAGAAAGCAGTTAGGTGAGTCCTTTGGGCAGCCAGGCAGGTCTTCTTGGCAGGAAGCATGTTCTGGTTCAGGTCCTCTTCTCCAAGAAGTGTCTGAGTTGGTAGGGGCAGAGGCCCTGTTTGAATACCCAAATGTGCCATTTAAGTGGGGGAGACTTCAAAGAGTAGTTTAGAAGTGCACAAGGTCCACTTTCAGTTCAATCCTGTCAAATGCTACTAGTGAGCCTGTAGCACTGGTTGTGCCACCCACATTAGTAGCTCTGTAAACATGGCTCAGACCTGCCACTGCAGTGTCTGTGGGTGCAATTGTAAACTGTAAATTCGACTTGCCAAGTGTACCCACTTGCCAGGCCTAAACCTTCCTTTGTCTTACATGTAAGACACCCCTAAGGTAGGCTCTAGGTAGCCCCAAGGGCGGGGTGCAGTGTATGCTTAAGGTAGGACATATAGGCCCTCATTACAACCCTGGCGGTCGGTGTTAAAGTGGCGGTAAAACTGCCAACAGGCCGGTGGTAAAAAAAATGGAATCACGACCGTGGCGGAAACCGCCAAAATAGACAGCCACTTTCACACTCCAACCGACACGGCGGTACAAACAAACAGCGCGGCGGTCACCACCAACAGACAGGCGGAAGACAATGTACCGCCCACAGTATCATGAGAGGCCAATCCGTCACCTTTTCCGGAGCGGATTCAATGAGAACAAAAACACGGCGGAAACAGGACTTGGAAAAGAAAGGGCTCACCTCTACATACCCCACGAGAAACCAGGACGCCATGGAGCCAGAACTCCAAATTCTACCTGCCATTCTCTTCCTGCTCCTCTACCAGGAGCACGAACGCCGGCAGCAACGACCACAGTGAGTACTGCACCTATGACACAGGGGATGGGGGAGGGAAAAGAGAGTGACACACACACGCAACACGCAAAACGTCCACCCCCACCCTCACCCACTACAACACACACACAAATACATGTTGATACATTACATTTACACCCCCAAACCCCCCTGGAAGAACGCAAGGACAAAAGGAAATGAGTTGAACGATTGTAATGAGTAAAAATCCATTAGTCAAAAATATATATACACTATTAACAAATATATACACCAACATTTCAAGTCCATATACTGCACCTACATAGTCCGTGGACCACTGGGACCAAAATGCATGAGCGAGGCCCACACAAGATACCCAATCAAAATGGAGAGAACACTGCAGGGGCATCAGATCGAAATAAAACAGGCACCTCAGGGGGAAGGGAAGGGGGGCACCTCAGCCGTATGAGTGCACGATGCCAACTCCACGAGGGGGCACCATGCCCATTAATGTATCCTGGGGAGTGCAAAGCCACAGTCTCACAAGTCTCTCCAGTGGGTGGTTTGCCCACTGCTTTATCCTCGGGAGTCCAAAGCCACAGTCTCTCAAGTCTCCCCAGTGGGTGGGTTGCCCACTGCTTTATCCTGGGGAGTGCAAAGCCACAGTCTCTCAAGTCTCTCCAGTGGGTGGATTGCCCACTGCTTTATCCTGGGGAGTGCAAAGCCACAGTCTCTCAAGTCTCTCCAGTGGGTGGTTTGCCCACTGCTTTATCCTGGGGAGTGAAAAGCCACAGTCTCTCAAGTGGATAAGTTCTCCACTGGTTCTGGAGGGGGCTTTGTGCCCAGAGTGCTTCATCCTGCCAAGGATAGAGGTAGTGGATGTGATACTCCACTGGTTCTGGAGGGGGCTTTTTGCCCAGAGTGCTTCATCCTGCCAAGGACTGAGGTAGTGGATGCCTTTCTCCACTGGTTCTGGAGGGGGCTTTGTGCCCAGAGTGCTTCATCCTGCCAAGGATTGGGTGAGTGGATGCCTTTCTCCACTGGTTCTGGAGGGGGCTTTGTGCCCAGAGTGCTTTATCCTGCCAAGGACTGAGGTAGTGGATGCCTTTCTCCACTGGTTCTGGAGGGGGCTTTGTGCCCAGAGTGCTTCATTCTGCCAAGGATTGGGTGAGTGGATGCCTTTCTCCACTGGTTCTGGAGGGGGCTTTGTGCCCAGAGTGCTTCACCTTGCCAAGGACTGAGGTAGTGGATGCCTTTCTCCAAGGGTTCTGGAGGGGGCGTTGTGCCCCGAGTGTTTCATCCTGCCAAGGATTGGGTGAGTGGATGCCTTTCTCCACTGGTTCTGGAATGGGTCTTTGTGCCCAGAGTGCTTCATCCTGCCAAGGACAGAGGTAGTGGATGCCTTTCTCTACTGGTTCTGGAGGGGGCTGTGAGCCCAGAGTGCTTTATCCTGACAAGGACAGAGGTAGTGGATGTGACACTCCACTGATGGTGGGCCTACGTTGAAGCTGTCCAGGCCCCTGGAACTGACCACAAGCTTCGTAATGACTGACCACTGGGGATGGCAGCCATGTCTGCGGTGGTGCCACTGGCACATGATGTGGCATGGCTGCTGGCGATGCTTGTGGCGGCCTCAGTAGCGGCGGTGCTTGCCATGCTCATTGGCCAGCGGTGCTGGTGGGTCGCTCAGTGTGCGTGCTGCTGGCGGCGGTGTCCTGGGCAGCAGTGCTGGTGGCGGATGCTGGTGGCGGCGGTGTCCTGGGAAGCGGTGCTGGTGGCGGTGGTGTCCTAGGAAGCAGTGCTGGTTGCGGCGGTGCATGTGGCATTGCCGGTGGCGGTCTTGTCTGCTGTGCAGGTTGGTGGCGACTTCCCTTTCTTTCTCTGCCCCTTCCCCACCTTGGATGGTGGCGCATCTGTCTTGCCACTCCCAACTGTAGTCCTGGGAGAGCCCTTGGTGGCAGGTGTTTTGCCCTTCTGCCTCCGGGATGTGGCCAACTTCTTATATTTCTGAGGTGGGGGACTGTCCTTGGACTGGCTCCTTGGCACACTGGATGCCCTGCTGCTTGACACACTCCAGAAGCCGGTTACCACTGGCACCACTGTTCCCGGTGATGTGGTGGCTGAGATGCTGGGTTGGGACCTAGAAAGGCGGGCCCTAGAGGACGGAAGGGGTGAGGGAGGCGAAGGGAAGAGGTCAAGGTTTGACATCAAAAGTTTTTTAGACACACTGGGACGGGTAGGTGGAGGGGGTTTGGGAGTGGAAGAAGAGGTAGTGGTTGTAGGAGGTGTTCGTTTGCTGTCTTGTGGTGAAGGTGCATGGGCTGGAGGCTGTAGTGAGGTGGATGGTTGTTGGGTGGGTGTGTGACTGCGTTTGTGTAGTTTGGGAGGTGGGCTCACAGACACACTGGTAGAGCACACAGGGGATGTGTGAATGGTAGTGGGGGTGGTGAGTGCACGTGAGCGGTGTGTGGTGATGGGCGTGCTGGTGATGGACGTAGTGGCTGAAGATGTAGTGCATGCAGGTGTGAGTGGAGATGTGACAGGGAGGGAGGAGGGAGACGAGGAGGAGGGGGACACAGTGGAGGCAGTGGATGTTGGTATGTGTGCATGGGTATGATGCTTGTGTGAGTGCCTGTGGGATGTGTGGTGCTTAAGTTTGCCAGAGCTACCCTTGTGTGTTGAAGTGTGTGCATACTGGTCTGATGGTGTGCTTGGGATAGGCTGGGGTACTGGGGATTGGGGCTGGGTGGAGGAAGTTGGAGGGGGGAGCCTGGACATAGGGACAATGGCTGTCATCAGGGCTGAGGCCAGAGTCTGAAAAGCTCGCTGTTGAGCTGCCTGACCAGAAAGAATGCCCTCCAGGTATGCCTTCGTCTGTTGCAACTGCCTCTCTACATCCTGGATGGTATTCAGAATGGTAGACTGCCCAACAGTGAGGGATCTGAGGAGGTCAATGGCCTCCTCACTGAGGGCAGCAGGGCTGACAGGGGCAGAGGCTGAGGTGCCTGGGGCGAAGGAGATGCCCACCCTCCTGGGTGAGCGGCCACGGGGCACACGCTGAGGGGCTGCTCGGAGGGCGGTGCTGGTGGGGGGGTGGTGGCTGTACCTGTTGATGCGGTGGGCATAGAGGGGCCCGCCACTGCAAGGGAGCTCCCATCAGAGGAGGAGTTGGTGTCGCTGGCCTCAGCTCCTGTCCCCGCCGCAGAGCTCCCCTCGCCCTCTGTCCCACTGGTGAATTCAGAGTCCATAGTCTCGCCATCCAGGGCCATGTGGGATGCAGCTCCCTCCTGCTCGGGTGGCACTGCTCCTCCGCGTGATGATGCTAATGCACACAAGAACAGGGAGACCACAAAAAGGGAGGGAAAGAAAGTAGAAAGACATGTTCAGTGCATGAAATACCGCTACCGTTGGCGGACACTACAGACACAGCAGCCCTCTGCACTACGCCATGCACTTACAGTTCCCTAATTAATCACAGGGCCATGGGGTACAAGGCGTATGCCCGATTGCTGCACACACATGGAAGTCACAGGAGCCTGACTAGGAGTAGATGGCTCTTAACACTGGTGGAGTGGGGTGCCACATGGCCTGCCTTACGATGGGACCTTGCCTACAAAACTTGCCCTGGCCTAGGGGTACCCACCTCCCCCACCCATACACCTCCAATGCACGCTTAATCAGATGAATGTGACTGTACTCACCCCCTTGTGGCTGCTGTGATGCCCTCAAGCGCCCATCCAACTCCGGATACGCCACCGCCAGGATCCGGGACATCAGGGGGGTCAAGGTGCGACGGGCACCCCTCACACGTTGGGAGGCCATCCCCAGCTGGGCCTCCGCCGTCTTCTTGCTGCAGCGGTGAATGTCCTCCTATCCTTTCCGGCAGTGGGTGCTCCGTCTGTGCTGGACCCCCAGGGTCCGGACTTCCTTGGTGATGGCACGCCAAATATCCTTTCTCTGGTAGGCGCTGACCTACAGGAATAGTACAGGGGAAAAGGAGAAGATATAACCGTCTGGACCGTCACAGTCATTGGCCCACGTTCCTACCCTTGCCATGACGCACATACACTCACCGTTGTTTCATGCACACCTCATTCCCCCCCTAATCTCCCATCCACACCACTCCAAACAGGCATTGCCCATACAGCATGCTCACAGTGTACTCACCTGTTTGTCTGGAGGACCGTAGAGTAGCGTGTACTGGGGGAGGACCCCATCCAACAGTTTGTCCAACTCCTCCGATGTGAAGGCAGGGGCCCTTTCCCCAGACACTTGAGCCATTGTCGCTTCCAGACTGATGTCACAGCAGCACTTGCAGTGTAGGTCCCCTCCTGTCGAAGATCAGGTATCAAGTGAGTGAACAGTGAGAAAATGGCGGTCACCGTCACCGCCGGCGTACATCGTCATTGGCTCCTGGAACCCAGAGGGTCCAATGTTAACCAATGCAGGATTGCGCCGCGGTCTTCGACCGCCTACCGTGACAGTGTACAACGCCAGCGCTGTTACCTCTTGTTACCTGTTTTCGGTCAAGAGCTCGCCCCCCCACGTCCGCAGCACCACCCTGCTGTGTCCGTGTCCCTGGCCCCCTCCAACGCTGCTGCTAGCGTGTTCGAGGCCCGTCTAGTGGGCTTCTGGTAAGCTTCGCTGAACCCGTGTGCATTGTGCCGTTTTCGCCGTATTTGTGACTGTATTCTGTGCCTTGCTTTATTGTGCCTTTTGATCCATTTTGCTTCCATTTGTGCTTTTTCTTCCATTTGTGGCTTTTTTGACTGTTGTAACCGCTTTTTCGCCCCTTGTGCGCTCCCCCTTGCCGCTTTCCCCTGCCGCTGCCTCCCTGCGACCCCGCTCCCTCGCGCCCCCTTTCGCCGCTCCCTCCCGCCTCCCAGCTGCTCCTCCCTCCCCCCTCCCTTCTTAATGGCTGGCGCTGCGCGTCGAGGGTGAGCGACCTCTGACCTGTTTTCGGTCAAGACCTCGCCCCCCCACGTCCGCAGCACCACCCTGCTGTGTCCGTGTCCCTGACCTCCGCCCACGCTGCTGCTAGCGTGTTCGAGGCCCGTCTAGTGGGCTTCTGGTAAGCTTCGCTGAACCCGTGTGCATTGTGCCGTTTTCGCCGTATTTGTGACTGTATTCTGTGCCTTGCTTTATTGTGCCTTTTGATCCATTTTGCTTCCATTTGTGCTTTTTCTTCCATTTGTGCCTTTTTTGACTGTTGTAACCGCTTTTTTTGCCCCTTGTGCGCTCCCCCTTGCCGCTTTCCCCTGCCGCTGACTCCCTGCGGCCCGCCCCCCTTGCGCCCCCATTTGCCGCTCCCTCCCGCCTCCCAGCTGCTCCTCCCTTCTTAATGGCTGGCGCTGCGCGTCGAGGGTGAGCGACCTCTGACCTGTTTTCGGTCAAGAGCTCGCCCCTCCACATCCGCTGCACCACCCTGCTGTGTCCGTGTCCCTGACCCCCGCCCACGCTGCTGCTAGCGTGTTCGAGGCCCATCTAGTGGGCTTCTGGTAAGCTTCGCTGAATCTGTGTGCATTGTGCCGTTTTCACCGTATTTGTGACTGTATTCTGTGCCTTGCCCCCCTGGTCCGCATGACCCTTGCACCACCAGACGCCGCTACTCAGCCAACCAGCTCATCGCCCTCAAACCCGGCCGCTCCACAACTTGTTTCCAGTCATCCCCAAAGAACACCAAGGGACCATTCTCCTGCCACGCCTGCAACTTCACCTGCGACACAACAAGGAAACCTGCAACAACCGCAACAAACCACCTCCACTGCATACTCCTTAACACACGCTCCGCACGCAAGCACGCCATCGAGCTCTGGGACCTGCTCGACACCACCACCCCAGACGTAGCCTTCCTGACCGAAACCTGGTGGAACGACTCCTCAGCACCTGACATCGCCATAGCCATCCTGGACGGCTACAAGATCACCAGGAGGGATCACTCCAACAGAATCGGAGGAGGAATAGCCATCGCCCACAAATCCACCCTCATAATCCACACCCACACGGATGACACCCTCAAGACTGCCGAACAACTTCACTTCCGGATCCACACTGACCCCAACACCACTCTCAGAGGAACGCTCATCTACCGACCCCCAGGACCACGAGCACCCTTCTGCGACTCCATCGCCGACCTCACGGGCACCCACGCGCTCACCTCCACGGACTACATCCTCCTTGGAGACCTCAATTTCCACTTGGAGAACAACAACGACGCCAACACCACATCTCTGATCGACAACCTCTCCAATCTCGGCCTCAGACAACTGGTCAACACACCCACCCACATCGCCGGCCACACACTTGATCCGATCTTCTCCGCAACCACGTCACCTTTAACCACACCACTGAACTCTACTGGACCGACCACCACTGCATCCACTTCACATTCAAGAAGCACATCGAACACCTCCACACCCAACCACCACCACACCGCCGCTGGAGCAAAGTCACCGAAGACCAGCTGACCAACACCCTCGCCCAGAACCCGCCCTCCGACTCTACCCACCCAGACACCGCCGCACTCAACCTACGACAGTGGATCAACGACTGCGCCAACACCCTCGCACCACTCAAGAGGTCCACCGACAACCAAGGAAAGAAAAAAGCCGCCTGGTTCACTGACGAACTCCTCACCTCCAAACGCGCCTGCCAGAAACTAAAGAAGAAATGGCTCCTTGAACACACACCCAACAGCCTTACAGCCCACAAGGAGGCCACCCGCAACCACCACCAGTTAATCAGGCTTGCCAAACGATCCCACTTCACAGAACGCCTGAACAACAACGCACACGACAGCAAAGAACTCTTCTGCATCGTGAAAGAGCTCTCCAACCCCAGGGCCAACGTCAACGACATCCCACCATCCCAAGAACTCTGCTACGCCCTCTCCACCTTCTTCTATCAGAAGATCGTCGACATCCACGACAGCCTCAACACCACGCCTCCGTCAGGCCCCACCCCGACAACTCCACCTGCACCAACAGCCTGACCACCTGGACCCACGTAGACGAAGCTGAAACTCGCAAGATCATGAACTCCATCCACTCAGGATCCCCTTCAGACCCATGCCCCCACTACGTTTACAACAAAGCCGACTCAACCATCGCCCCCCAACTTCGAAAGGTCATCAACTTATCCTTCGAAACTGCAACTTTCCCGGAAAGCTGGAAGCACGCCGAAATCCACGCCCTCCTCAAGAAACCGAAGGCAGACCCCAACGACCTCAAAAACTTCTGTCTGATCTCCCTCCTCCCTTTCCCGGCGAAGGTCACCGAGAAGCTTGTCAACGCTCAGCTTACCCACCACCTCGAGGACAATGCCATCCTTGACCCCTCCCTGTCCGGTGTCAGATGTAACCACAGCACCGAGACTGCTCTCCTCGCCGCCACAGATGACATCAGACAGCATATGGACATCAGCCCTCATCCTCCTGGACCTCTCCGCAGCCTTTGACACGGTTTGCCACCGCACCCTGCTAACACGCCTCCACGAAGCCAGAATATAAGAAAAAACCCTCACCTGGATCTCCTCTTTCCTCTCCGACAGAACCCAGAGAGTCTGACTCCCACCCTTCCGCTCCGAACCCACCAACATCATCTGCGACGTACCCCGATGCTAAGCCCGACGCTGTTCAACGTCTACATGGCCCCCCTCGCACAACTGGCCCGTCAGCACAACCTCAACATTCTCTCTTACGCAGATGACACCCAGCTCATCCTCTCCCTCACCAAAGACCCACATACCGCCAAAGCCAACCTCCATGAGGGAATGAAGTCCATCGCCGAGTGGATGAGAAATAGCCACCTGAAGTTGAACTCCGACAAGACGGAGGTCCTCATCCTCGGACGCACCCCCTCGGCCTGGGACGACTCCTGGTGGCCCAACGAGCTGGGACCCCCACCAACGCCAGCCAACCACACACGCAACCTGGGTTTCGTCCTCGACTCCCCCCTCACCATGTCCAAGCAGGTCAACGCAGTTTCCTCCTCCTGCTACAACACCCTCTGCATGCTCCGTAAAATCTACAAATGGATCCAGACGGAAACCAGAAGAACGGTGACCCAGGCCCTCATCAGCAGTAGACTAGACTACGGCAACGCACTCTACACAGGCATCCTAGCAAAAGACATCCGATGCCTCCAACGCATCCAAAATGCCTCCGCTCGACTGCTCCTCGACGTACCCCGCCGATGCCACATCTCCCACCACCTAAAAGACCTCCACTGGCTCCCCGCGGACAAGAGGATCACCTTCAAGCTACTCACCCACGCTCACAAGGCACTCCACAACGCCAGACCAGCCTACCTGAACAACAGACTCAACTTTTACGTCCCCTCCCGCCAACTCCGCTCCACCAACCTCGCCCTCGCCGTCGTTCCCCGCATCCAACGCAAGACCTCCGGCGGCAGATTCTTCTCCTACCTTGCCGCCAAGACCTGGAACACTCTCCCGACCTCCCTGCGGCAGACCCAAGACCTTCTCACTTTCAGGAGACTCCTCAAGACCTGGCTCTTCGATCATCTTTGACCATTAGCAGCACCCCCCCCCTCTCAGCGCCTTGAAACCCTAACGGGTACGTAGTGCGCTCTATAAATACTATGATTGATTGATTGATTGATTGATTACCTCATAGCCCATTGCCCACCTCACAGGTCAGGCAGCCGCCATTTTAGGGGGCCACATGGCATTAATTGTAAATGCGTCACACATATCTAGGCCTTGCATACACACTAAGACAGGCACATAGCGGATTGACAAATGTGTGCAATAAATATTATATTTAATACCTCAGTGTTGGCTGACTCTGGGCTCGCTGTTCTCGTCCATAGGGCATGTCCGCTGGGGCAGGTGGGGAGATGGAGGCATCCTCCAGTGTACAGACCGCTGGTGGACCTGTCGACAATGGAAGAGCGACATGCAATTGTCACCTACAGACTTGATCGTGCCACAATCCTGGAACTGTGTGCCCAGTTGGAGCCAGACCTGATGTCAGCAATCCGCATCCCAGAGGGATCCCCCCTCTACTGCAGGTCCTGTGAGTACTCCATTTCCAGGCAAGTGGGTCTTTTCAAACTAGAGTGGCCATAGAATCAGGGATGTCCCAGCCTATGTTCTCCAACGTGTTGTCCAGAATGTTGTCTGCCCTGCTGAAACACATGCGCAGCTACATCGTTTTCCCTCAGGTGGAGGATTTGCCTACAGTGAAAGGTGATTTCTATGCCCTGGGACATATACCCAATCTCATAGGTGCCATTGATGGGACACATGTGGCCTTGGTACCCCCTCACAGGAGTGAACAGGTGTACAGAAACCGGAAGAGTCACCATTCCATGAATGTGCAGATGGTGTGTTTGGCCGACCAGTACATCTCCCATGTCAACGCCAAGTTTCCTGGCTCAGTGCATGACGCCTACATTCTAAGGAATAGCAGCATCCCTTATGTGATGGGCCAACTCCAGAGGCACGTGTGTTGCTATTAGGTGAGGACAAGGACCCTATACAATGTTAATAATTGTCTGGGTCTGGGGTTGTCCCCAAGGGTTAGTGTGTGTCTAACCGTTGTCCCTCGACATTTGCAGGTAAACTGGCTACTCCAACCTGTCATGGCTACTGACCCCAGTGAAGAACCCCAGGACAAGGGCAGAGGAATGCTACAATGAGGTTCATGGGCAAACTAGGAGGGTTATAGAGAGGACCTTCGGCCTCCTGAAGGCCAGGTTCCGGTGCCTCCATATGACAGGTGGTTCCCTCTACTACTCGCCAAAGAAGGTGTGCCAGATCATCGTGGCCTGCAGCATGCTGCACAACTCGGCTTTGCGACGACAGGTGCCTTTTCTGCAGGAGTTTGGTCCAGATGGAGGTGTTGTGGCAGTTGTGGAGCCTGTGGACAGTGAAGAAGAGGAAGCAGAAGAAGAGGACATAGACAACAGAAACACTGTGATCCATCAATACTTCCCGTGAGACACAGGTAAGAAGACATCACTGCCTCCTACATCTGATACAATTGTTCTACCTCTCATCTGTCTGTCACTTTCACCCAGAGTATGGACCCTGATTTGTCACTTTTCCTTTCGATTTCACAGATGTGGGTCCCACTGTGTGACCTCTGCTATGTAACCTCATGGACTAGAGCTGTGTGACATAGGTATGTTGATAATAGAATGGACATTGCTATTTCCCTCAATTATTGCAAATACACATTTATGAAAGCACAGACTGACTCCAGATTGTTTTGTGATTTAAGGGTGTTTATTTAAGTGCTAAATATTGGAGGGGGTTGTAAAATGGTCAGGGGTGATCGTGGAGGAATGTCCATGGCAGAGTCCAGTCTATTAGTCTCACAGGTGCATTGTCCAAAGGGGCATAGGAAGTGGAGCTGGGGCAGTTTAAGGATGGACAGGGTGACAAAGTGGGACAGAAGGATGACAATCAGGGTGGTCTCATTTCTTGGCGGGGTCTTGGCATTGTTCTCTGCCTTTGTCCTCGATCTCAGGGACCACTTGTGTGGTGGTTCTCCATCTGCAGGGGGTGGGGTGCTGGTGTCGTGGGCCTGTGGCGGTGCCTCCTGTCCACTAGCACCGGCGGAGGTGGTGGGCAGTTCATCGTCCAGGCTAGTGTCAGGGGCCCCTTGTTGTGCCACAGTGTCCCTCCTGGTGTTCACGAGTTCCTTCAGCACCCCTACAATGGATGGATTTGAGTTCCTCACTGAACCCCAAGTACTGTTCCTCCTGCAGCCGCGGGGTCTCCTGAAACTTGGCCAGTATCCTTGCCATCTTCTCCAGGAAATGATGGTGCGCTCCCAAGATGTTCTATAGGGCCTTGTGGAGAGTTGGTTCCATGGGCCTGTCCTCCCCCTGTCACACAGCAGCCCTCAAAGTTCCCCTGTGTTCCTGGGCATCTGTCCCCTGAACCGTGTGCCCACTGCCACTGCCCCCAGGTCCCTGCTGTTCTTGGGGTGGTGGGTTAGCCTGGGTTACCTGTAGTGGTGGACACACTGCTGCTTGACGTGTCCTGGAGACAGAGGTATGGGCCTGCTGGATGGGTGCTGTGCTGGTGTTTCCAGAGGGGGGAGGCTCTGTGGTGGCCTGTGACTGTGTCAGGGGAACCGACTGTCCCGAGGTCCCAGATGGGCCGGGCTGGTCATCTAGATCCAGTTGGACAGAGCTGCTGTCATCACTGTGGGCCTCTTCTGTGGGTGGAGTGGACATGTCTGGAACCTCCTGTCCGGTGACATTGGGTAGGGGCCCTGCAGGGGTGTAAAGGCATGATTATTGCATCTGTGTGTGCCATGGTGTGCAATGGGTGGGTGACCCTGTACCCCAGTGCTTGCATTCCTGTGTAGGACCGTGTGTGCTAATTGTTTAGGGGTCTGTGTGGGTATGTGTAGTGGCCATGCATTGGTGATGGGTGTCCATGCTTTGTTGTTGCATGCAGGGCTTGGTGTAGGGATGTGTGGGTTGTGATAGTGGGACATATGTGCGGCTAAAAATCAACGCTCGCCTGCAATGTGACCGGAAGATCGATGCCCGCGGCTGGAGAAACAAAGCGCAGCATCGCTGACAGAGGTTGGCGAGATCGCAACCCACGCTGGGTGGTTTTTGGATCATCGTGCAGCAGGATTTCCGATGCAAACATCGCTGGGCGTGTAAAAACTATGCAAGGTCTGCCCGGACACGAGAGTGCGGTTCGAATCGATGCATCGCACTCCTGCGGAGAGAAGAAACGATTCACTCCGACTCGACTGAAGGAGGAACGACGCACGGTCTCGCTCGTGGGTGAAACCGACACATCGCAAACCCTTTTTGACGCACACGCACCTGTGCGGGATTATATTTGACACACCCAGGTACATTTCCATGCTAACAGCATTAGCGTTGTCTTTAAAATTACATTTACAGTTAATTGATAACTTAACTTGTGTACTGTGGATTTTTTGTTGTTTTGGTCTTGTTTTGTTTAGATAAATATTTTCTATTTTTCTAAACCTGTGTTGTGTTATTTTGTAGTGTTTTCATTGAATTACTGTGTGTATTGGTACAAATACTTTACACCTAGCACTCTGAAGTTAAGCCTGCTGCTCGTGCCAAGCTACCAAGGGGGTGAGCGGGGTTAGCTGAGGGTGATTCTCTTTTACCCTGACTAGAGTGAGGGTCCTTGCTTGGACAGGGGGTAACCTGATTGCCAACCAATGACCCCATTTCTAACATTGGTGATCAGTGGTTGGGATTGGACTTGTATTTGTACTTGACATACAGCGATTAAGTGTACACTACTGTTTTGAGTTCATACCACTACGGGACCACATACTACTTGTCTTGTGATTTTGATTTTTTTTCTTTGGGACTCCTTTTTGTTCTACTTCCATATTTTTGGTGAGCTCTTTGTTGATTTTGGAACTTTGCACTTTTTTTTACGTCATGCCTCATTCTGGAGATGCAACAGCTGGAGCTGTGTTTGAAATAGGGAAACTGAAGATGTACTCAATTGTTCAATTGAAACAGTTTTGTGAAGATCTTGCCTGTCCAATTAAGAGCTCTGGCAGGCAGGGCGAGCTTCAAAAGGCACTGAGGGCCTGGGTGACAGTCAAGGAGGCTGGGGGGCACACAGAGTATGAGGACGGGTAAGTGCAGAGTCTACACAGTGGTGTAGTGGAGGTACCTATTACACCTGGGGGGAGGGTCTCCAGAAGAGGTAGCAGTAGGTCCACTGAGGGTCCGACTCCTGAAGAGTTGCAGGACAGAGAGGCAGAGGAGGCTCACCAGTTGGAAATAAACAAGATGAGGAGAGTCTTAGAGATGAAAGAGCTGAGGTTAGCTTATGAGCTAGAGGTGAAAGAGCTGGAAGTCATGAGGGTTGAGTCCAGCTGGAATGGTGGCAGCAAACACCTTGTATCCAGTGCTGCTGAACAAGTGCACATGCCCAGAGATATGGTGCCCTACTTGAAGGAGGGAGTTAGCACACACCAGGTGGTTCAGGGGTATGAGGTAGCTCCAGTGATGCACAGGGTCCCTGAGGTGGATTGGGGAACTGGCATGGGGAGTCATATTCCTACTGGTGAGAGGGACACTCTACTGACTCTAGGTGAGAGTGAAAGGGAGAGGGTTTCTCCCCAGGTAGAAGTCCTGGTTATGGAGTGTTAAGACATCCCAGAAGAGTGTGGGTTAAGTGTCAGGGACAGTCAGGTACTGTCTCACCAGTCTTGGGAGGGTGATGTGGGGTGCTTTTTCAAGGCAGAATCACAAGATGGTTGGGTGACAATTAGTTTGGTTAATTCTTGTCAGGGGCTGAGTGATGTAATTGCTGGAGAGCACATGTCTAGTCCTTATTTTCCAGAGCTACGCCAACACCAGGTGGAGTGTGAGTTCTCTGACCCCAGGGAACTTACACTGGAGGCAGACCTCTGGGTGAGTAACAGTCTGAAGAGGCATTTGGGGGTGTTCCTGAGGGGATTGGTCTAGGTATTTCCCAACCTGGTGAGGTAGGGAAGGATTGCAGTGTCCCCGGTAGGTCCCAATGTAGTGGGATGGGTGAGGGACCTCATGTCCAGTCTCAGAGAAGAGGGAATGGGGATTGGCTAAGGCCCAAGGTGGCCGAGATCCAGTCCCAGGTCCTCATGTGTTCCATGAGGGAACAAAGGGAGGGGAGCCTAGCCTGTACCACAGGGCCATCTGCTGAGGGAGACCCCACAGTGTCAGGAGAACGTGGGGTGGGTGGCTGTAGCCAGCGTCCCACCAGTTCTGGTGTCTGGCAGTACCACTCCGAGTGAGGGGTGCAGAAGTCCAGACTGAGGGTTAAGAGGGGGTTGCGGACCCCAGTGGAGCACCTGGATGGTCAGGGGTTAGCTCTGAGAGCAGAGCCCCAAAAGAATGACCTTGGTGAGACAATTTCTGGGTTGGGGGGAATCCAGACTCTGCCAGATGGGAAGGGGTCAGGAGACCTGTGCCAGCCAGACTCTTGTTTGGCCCTTGGGGGAGGTGTGTCCCTTGTGGGAGGCGGGTGTGCCCCCCAGGAAGTCCTAGTGTGCCAGGCAGTGGTTCAACCACAGGGTGGTGACTCTGGGTTGACTGACCAGGTCTAATGGGTAACATCTGACCTGGTGGGGGGTAGATGTGCCCCCCAGGAAGTCCTGGGTTGCCAGGCACTGGTCCAGTCTGAGGGTACAGACCCTGGACTGGAGGATCAGGTGCAGGGGGTAAACCCTGACCTGTGGGGGGGGGCAGTTTGCCCAATCACCCCCCGGTGTGGTTTCTAGTAGTACTCTCCCTGAAGAGGGGGTGCAGAACCCTGAGAGTAAAGGCAGGGGAGGTCGAGAAGCACCCCTGACCTCAGTTCAATCTAAGGGTACAGACCCTGGATTGGAAGGCCAGGTTCAGAGTGTCCCCACTGACTTGGAGGGAGGGGCTACTGCTAACAGTGCCCCTATCATGTAGTCTTCTGGGGGGGCACTCCTAGTTGAGGGGGTGTAGGACCCCAGAAGGGAGGGCAGAGGATGGGAAGCCTCACCCCTGGCCTTGGTCCAACCTGAAGGTACATACCCCAGGTTGGAAGACCAGTTGCAGGTTAACATCCCTGCACTGCTGGAAGAATTGTGCAGGACTGCTTCTACAAGCACACTGACAATTTCAGACTCTGGGCATGCCGCTCTTGGAGGGAGGATACAGAGCCCCAGAGGAGGGCCAGGGTCCAGCTGTCATCCCTGACCTGGTGGAAGGTATAGTGGTCAAAGGGTGCCAAGCCCCTGGGGCTACCGCCCACCACTCTCCACAGTCACAGTGGTTGGAGAGCCTTGAGAGACCTGGGGCCTGGCTCTCATCCCTGACAGTTGTCAGTGGCAACTGTGGCTTACTGTCCTGGTGGACAGAGTTGCCCCTGGGGTGGGGACAAGAGTCGCACCCCAGAGGTGGAGTGAGCAACACCACTGTGTTGGCTATGGTGGTACTATCCGGCACCTGGGATACATCTGTGAGCAAAGTAAGTATAGGTACTGCACAGATGGTATCTGCAGGAGAGGAGAAAGGTTCCCCATGGGTTAGCTTTGTGGCCCTAAGAGTATGGACAGAGGGATCCAAACGGAGTCAGGAGGGTGTAGAACTGGAACATGGTCCTGCTGTTGTGGGCCTGGGTCCCTGTTCTATTGCCCCAATCAGGAAAGTACATCAAGAAATTGATTGTTCTCCCCTGGCTTTAGGCTGGTAGGGGGTCGTGTTGGAATTTGCCCTTTTGCAAGGTCATCCCCAATCTTTTTGCCTCCTGCCTCCTATTTTTTGTGACCTGTTTTTGTTGGCTTTAGAACGCTGAACACTTTACCGCGCTAACCAGTGTTAAAGTGCATATGGTCTCTGTGTAAATTGTGATGTTAATTGGTTCATCCATGATTGGCATATTTGATTTACTAGTAAGTCCCTAGTACAGTGCACTAGAGGTGCCAAGGGCCTGTAAATCAAATGCTACTACAATGGCAGGCTGTAGTGTATGGTTAAGGGAGGACATATACTAATGGGTTTTATATGTCCTAACAGTGAAATACTGCTAAATCAGTTTTTTTACTGTTGCAAGTCCCGTCCCTCTCATAGGTTAACATGGGGGCTACCTTTAAAATATGATTAAAGTGTAGATTCACTTTGGGAATGGATAGGCATGTGGAGTTTGGGGGTCTCTGAGCTCACAATTTAAAAATACATCTTTTAGTAAAGTTGATTTTAAGATTGTGTTTGAAAATGCCACTTTTTCAAACACAAGTCTGTGACTCTGCCTGTTTGTGGATTCTCTGTCTCGGTCGGTTTGACAGTTGGGCTGTTTGCACCTCTCTCTAGACAGTGACACAAAGGGAGCTGGGGTGTAGTCTGCATTTCCTGATAAGCCATCTGTGCTAGGAGGGAGGGGAGGAGTGGTCACTTACACCTGAATGGGCTGTGCCTGCCCTCACACAAAGCAAACTCCAACCGTCTGGTGTGTGTCTGGGGCCCGACCTGGGCAAGGCTGGATTTCACAAACAAGAGAGACTTTCCTTTGAAGTAGACCTACTTCAAAGGCCAAAATGGGTATAAGAAGGGCACCCAAAACCACAGTCTTTAGATCACTTCTGGAAACCAAGAGGAACCTCTGCCTGGAGAAGAGCTGAAGAGCTGAGGAGAAGGGCTGCCCTGCCTGTGACTTTGCTTTGTGGAGCTATCCTGCAGTTGCTGCTTCTGTCTAGTGAAAGGGGACAAAGACTGGAATTTGTTGTGCATTCCTGCTTGTGAAGAAATCTCCAAGGGCTTGTCCTGAGCTTGCCTCCTATTGATGAAGTGTCAGGGCCATCAAAGACTTCCCCTGCCAGCCACTGGACCCTCTGCTGAGACTCCTGCCCTGCCAAGTGGTGCCCTATCCAGTTCCTGGGGCCTTGACAGGTGAAGCTGGCAGGCCAAGATTGAATTTCCACGCACCGACCGCCGTGCGGGGAAATTTTCGATGCAACCTCCAAGACGCAGCTGAAGAAATGACGCACTGCCGGCTTCGTGGCTGAAATCGATGCTCCACCTGCAGGGTCTGGAAGATTGACGCACGCGACTGGAGAAACAACGCGCCACACTGCTAAGGGTAGTAACATCGCAACCCACACAGCTCGGTTTTCCTGATATCGTGCGGCAGGATTTTTGACACAAAACTTGCTGGGCGGGGAAAAACGATGCAACACCTGCCTGGACCTGAGTGCTTGCCCGGATCGACACATCGCTCTCCTGCAGAAAGTAAAAATGACGCATGCTGACCCGACCAGAGAAGGAGAAACGATGCACGGTCTTGCTTGCGGGTGAGAAAACGACGCATCGTTAACCTTTTTCGACGCACACCCGCCCGTGAATGTTATTTTGATCCTACCCAGGTATTTTTTTTAACGCTAACAGTGTTCTTACTGTTTACAAAAGGATTTATAGACTCGTTTGCTTTTTAAATTAATAACTTGCCTTTTGTTAGTTGGATTTTTGTCGTTTTGGTCTTGGTTTTTTAGAGAAATAATTCCTATTTTTCTAAACCTGTGTTGTGTCATTTTGTAGTGTTTTCACTGCGTTACTGTGTGTGTTGGTACAAATACTTTACACCTAGACTCTGAGGTTAAGCGTGCCTGCTCTTGCCAAGCTACCAAGGGGGTGAGCGGGGGTTAGCTGAGGGTGATTCTCCTTTACCCTGACTCGAGTGAGGGTCCTTGCTTCGACAGGGTGTAACCTGACTGCCAACCAAAGACCCCATTTCTAACTTCTAGGCATTGTAATTGTCACAAAGGCATAATTCTGCACCCCTAGGGCCACTGTAGATTGCTTTATTTGATTAGTGTGTGTTTGTGTGTGCATATTGTGTGTCCCTGACAAAAATACAAGAAAGTTAAAAACATTATGATGCATGTCATGTTAAATCTGAGGCTGATGCTATGTTCTTAGTGAAGAAGGTCGATGTTTTGATATGGTGATACCTTGTACATGTTCAGGCCATGTCTTTGGGGCTCTGCAGGGTCTACTCTTGTTAAAATAATTGACTTGGTGGTGTCGTTCTACATTAGTAGATTCGTTTTTTTTGGCCTAAATGCATACTCACATAGTGAGCTGATGGACGGTGATACAATAAGCAGGGGGGGGAGGGGCAGATCAAAGTGTGGCATGTGTGTGTCTCCCCAGCCCACAGCTGAGTTGATGTGGATCATTGGGTGGTACAGGGCTGTGTACCGTTTTAGTATCACATTTCTGTGTTTGTTTAATGACCCTGTCAAGACCGAAAAGGCAATGTCAGTCCCCAGAATAATCAAAAGCTTAGATACTTTTGCAGAGCTGTTTGAGGGTTCCGGGATGGAGGAACTTGTGGCTGATTCTCAAGAATGGTTTTCTGACGCTTATTAAATTAAAAATGTGCATAGTTGATGCAAAGTTAACGAAGTATCTCCGAATGCCCACGTTAAGAACACAGAGCAGATCTAAGGCAAAATTTGCACAAGTCATACCTTATGCCTACTGTAGTGATTTGGGCCTTGCGTATTTAATATATAAGCGTAAATAGTCTTAGTACATAGATTATGCAGTTTCACATCATTCAAACTCAACGGATGTCTGGAATTATTTGGACTTTCTTTGCATGAAACATAAAATGCCCCTTGGTGGTAACCCTGAACGCTATTAGATGTATGTTAAATTCAAAGCAAACTCGGTAACAACGTTCTGCCAGAGGAACAGCTGAAAGGGCAACGAGGCGATTGCATCTATTGAAAGGAGAGAATGACAGATTGAAGACACAGGGCAGAGTTTCTGCCACACCGTGCAGTATGTATTTCCATGGCTTGTAGTCTTGAACGTGAAGCCAAATTGATGAACATTTTCGCGATCTAGTCTATGAAAATCCTGAGGCTTTCAGTGGCACAGTCTTTTACTGCAGTCATTAACTGAGAGGATAATACGTCTCCTTGTAGTGAAACAGAACATTTAATCCCCTGCTTCCACACTCTAAATGATTTATTTTAGTAGCACAACATTTGAAGACATGCACCATGACAATCATAAGCTGTTTCAATATGCACGATTGAAATATTATGCATGCATTTAAATATGAAGTCAAAATAACAATGTGTTTCCTAAGAATCTGAACACTAATTGCCCTAATGAAAATCATTTGTTGTGACAGTTCTTGAAATGTTATGCTCTCTTAGTCATAAACATAATTGAAGTAAAGGGTCATAGACATAAAAACTAAATGTAATAATTTAACAATGAATGTTTCATTGCAGTAAGGTTATTGTCTAAAATGCAACTGTCGAAGGGATTATTGAAAAAGTAATCTTTATAACATTTTCCTTACAGAACAGTGGCCACGCTGTGTATTAATAAAGGAATTACCGAATGGCAATGTATTTCATGCTGTGAAAAGTTATGCGGTATGAATTTGTAACGCCACTAAGGACACTGCCTGAAGAGGTTTATGTACATAATAGTAATGTATACCACGAACCTTGTATTTCTTGCACCCAATCGTAGTCGTATGACGCTATACTAGCTGAGAAGCAATGAAGGGCAATAACTCAAGTAACAATATCATTATTTGTAGGCGATGGTAACAGGTGGGTTGAGCATGTTGGCATAATGTTTCTTGAGGGACGTGTCTTTAGTTTTTTTTCTTGAACTGCTGAGAGGCGGTGCTTTTCAGGTATCAGTGTGTATGCTGTTCAAGATTCAAGCCGCCTCGTGTACGAGGCCCTAGGGCACAGTGCGCCACGGAGCATCATTTTTTTGATGCTCCTGTTGCTGAGTCTGCCAGTCCATATTTACAAGGCCAGGGAAAGTCACCTTGCGTGGCTTTTCATGCCCTTGTAAATACAGACCCCTTTCACAAATAACACTGCGTGAAAGAGGCGTTCCATGGGTGTTACTTGGGTGTTCCCACCAACACCTGTGGAACTCCGTGGAATCGGATGCATTCCTCGGTGCATCAGATTCCTAAGCCACCCCAGGGGTGGCATAAGAGTGATGCAATGCAGAGAAATATCCTTATTTCTCCCCGTTTTTTCCTTTTTCTATGTGTGATGCATTTTGCAACACACATAAAAAGGGGAAAACACCTCCTGTGATTCAATCATGCCTGCCACGCAACCATGGTGCAAGGGTGTCTGAGTTGGTGCTAGGAAGCAATGTGTACCCCAGTGCAGGGAGAGAGGACAGAAATGTGCTGTACCCTATAGGGATGGTGCATTTCTGCCCTTTTCCAGTGGCGCAGGTTGGCGCAGCAAGGCACTTGCAGAGCCACCTGCACCATGGGCCTCATAAATTGAACTGTACAAATGCAGTTTTGTGTCAAAAGGTTTACCGCTGGCTTGTGTTGTTCCTGAGCTCCAGCCAGGTGCCACATTTTTGGAATGGCGCAAGCCGGTGCTTAGGATCGGCTAGCGTCAAAAAGAAAAAATGCTGGCCAGGGGGTTGGGGTGGTGGTAGGGAAATATAGCGTTTGGGTGCCAGAAATTACGTTAGGCTGGTTAACGCCAATATATTTGACGTTATCCATGGGTCATATCTTGATGCATTAGCACCCAAAAATGACTCCTGACTTAGTAAAGACAGGAGTCATGCCCACCACCCCAGTGGCCATGCCCAGGGGACCAGTGTCCCCTGGGCATGGCCATTAGACCCAGTGCCATGTAGGGGGGCCCATGTAAGGAGCCCCTAATGGCACAGAAAAAAATAATACATAAATACTTACCTATACTTGCCCAGGATGGGGTCCTCCCGTCCTCTGGTGTCTCTCTGTTGTCCCTCTGGTGTGGGTGTTCCTGGGGCTTGGGGTGGGCACATGTGGGCCCATTCAATGGTGTTTGGCCCTGAAAATGGGTCCACAGGTATCGTAACACCTGGTCTGACCCAGGCGTTAAATAATCGCACTGAGCAGGTTTAGCGCTGTTATTTAGGTCCGCCTCCCAATTTTTCGCACAAGGGGATAAATATGGTGCTACGGGCTTAGAGTAATTTTTTAGACTGGAATGTCTTCCTTGCATCTCATTGACGCAAGGTATGTTCACGCATCCCAAAAAATGACGCTAACTCCAGTTTTTTGAAGCTGGCCTTGTCTAGCGTCAAAATATATATATGGCGTTAAGTTTGCGCCATTTTAGAGTAAAAACAAATGTTTCTAAAATGGCACAGAGAATAAATATGCCCCTATGGGCGCAGATGGAAATCGCCAATCCTGTGTGTTTTTTCCCTTCTTTTTGTCGGGCTTTGTTTTTGTCTGTGAGACCTTAAATCCTTGTTCAGCATTTTCCACCTCAGGTGTTTATTTTTGTGACATGTTAAATCCGGGCATCATTTTTGAAGGGATTAATGTCTCTGTAACATACTTTAACTATATTCAATAGTTTGCTTTGAAGTCTTAAATGAATGTTAATGAGTTGACTGTACGTATGACAATATAATGCTTGACAAGTACTTTTGGATTACTCTGCTCGTACAGAGGTGTGAAGTAGACGTTTTGGAAAAAAACAAAAGTGTGCAATAGCCAAGGTTATATGTAGCAAGGGAAATAGTAAATGGTGAGGGAGGTGAGATGAAACAGTGATTCCTACGTCTCTTCAACTTTTATGATAAAATCCAAACCCTGCAATTTTCCACTTACTATATTTTGGCAATTTTCCCCTTCTCAGTTTTGGCTGTCAAAACGTATTAGAGGAAAATGTGCAAGAAAACTCAAAAAAATTAATTCTGCATGCACTTCTTTATTACATTCTTCAGTATCAGAATAGGAGGTATTAACCATAACAAACAAATTCCTCACCATGGGTGAGCTGTCTATATCGGATGTGTTAAACACCATCCTCTATTGTGAGGCGTTTCTTAGCTAAGGTCCAAGGTATGAAAACAAAGATACTTTGTAAAGATCACAATTTGCATGATTGATGGCGGACCTGTTTGGGCTAGGATGCGCTGACTCCCAGGTACACCTAGCAACTGAAGATATTTTTAAAATGTCATATTCGTGTGGGAAATCCAGCTTAGTATGGCTTTCATGGATCCCTCAACATTTTCTTACCCAAACTGTTTTGCGAATGTCAAACTTTTTTTGAAAACCATATTGGATTACAAAACCCATGTGAATGGTTGCAATATTTGTGAGAGGCTTTGCATTGACCCCAAAAGTATGCTTTTAACCCTGGACATTTTGAAAGGTAGAAAAGTAGTTTGCATGGATGACACTAGTGTTTCATACCCAAAGATCCCGTCAAATATTAAAATATGGGTAAAGAAAATGGGGGATCGTTCCAGTTTTTGGACCAAGCAGTCCTTAATTTGAGCCGGTGGTTGCCCGTTAGGGGAACCAGTACTTATTTTTGGGGACCAACACTCATTTCTTCACATCAGACATTTACCGACATCAAGAGAGGGAAAAAAAAATGAAAAGATGGAGGAAAAGAAATACAGAAAATCTGACACCAAGGGTGAAAGCAGACACATGTAAGAGTGAAATAATGGGGCAGAGAGTGCTTGCCAGTGAATTAAAGAAGCCTGAGGTGAATGTGGGACTGCACACTGTTGCTTTTCGTGCTCTGATGTTTTAAAGTGGCAGGTGTTTGCACAGCACTTTCAGCAGCAGCGTTTATTATTTTACAAATAAAGCACTGGGTCCAAGGATCCAGGGTACCCGACCAATCCAGCCATTTCTGTAAAATAGAGATATGATAAAATCCTGGGTGATCTGACTTTTGAATCTTGCAACTATTTGTCATTTTAAGAATCTGCTCTAACATACAATGTCCTCATATTTATGTGACTATAAGCCATGGAATGTGTGAGGAATGATGACAGGTTTACAAATTAGAGTTCCCTCAGTCAAGATAAAACGGTATTCCGCATCTGTGAGGGGGCCGATTGCCCTGCACAAGAAATGCTCAAGGTGTTAGGCAAAGGCATTCTAGACACAACCCCAGACCAACTACAAACAACATAAATTATCCAACCATACCAACTACGCCTTTAATAAAACACAACAAAGAGATATCTTTAAATTCCCATTCAAACAAAGTAGTTGGAACAACATTGAATTAATCTTTGTGAGCAGTAAAGGCACTTCCAGGCAGTTGCTGTGTTGCTGCCCATACACACATACTTAACTCCACTGCTCTCCCACTTAATGTAATTTGACCATTTAACACACTACCACACAACCATATCAACAGTTAACCATCATTCACAGTGCCAGTCACTTGTCAGTCATTTCCCCAGTCACCCACTAACATACGACTCAACTAACAAACAGCCAATCCCTGCACAACCATTTTTGTTTCTTGCAGCATAATATAGCACAAACTCGACCCAAAGGAATTGGAGTGCTTTACATGATAACCAGTTACATTACACAAGGACACATTCATTATTTTGTTTTAGGCCTGGGGAGATTAATGCCCTCATTATGTCATTGGCGGTAAATCCCACTTACCGCCATGCTGACTGCTGCCAACATACCGCTGATGCAGCGGATAGCCACTTACCATATTATGACACACACATACCACTCTGTCACTATACAGCCACACACACACAAGTCTGCCAGCCGAAAGGTCAGTGATAAACTGGTGGTATCAAAACCCACAATGTTACGCCAACAGAACTACACCCTCAACATTTTGACCCATGAATCACCACGGCGGACATTCAACTGCGGTAAATAATCAGGGTAGAGCCACAGCTCTTTGGAGCACAGGTGCTGCAGATATCCATTTGCTAGGAAGATGGAGCTATGGCAGAGAATCATGGACAGGGACAACACCCTGGGACAGCACCCCAGAACAAGGGATGACATCAGGAAGAGGTGGAATGACCTACGGGGGTAGGTGCATTGCATAGCAGCAAGACACAAACTTGTTGTACAGAGGAATGGAGGTGGACTCCCACCTCCTCCCCCACAACTAACAACATGGGAGGAGCAAGTCTTGGCAATCATGCATTCTGAGGGCCTGGCCGGAGTAGGAGGAGGACTGGACTCTGGTAAGTCAATTCTCTATCACTATCACCCCCCTACCCACATGCCATCACATACCCACACCCTCACCCTCATTCCCATCACTCCACCACCTCCCACACACCCCATCATCACAACCCACTCATCCCAATGCCAAGCCCTGTATGCAACACCAATGCATGGACACCCCTCACAGACCTGCATGGACACCTATTACCACAGCATGCACACTAGAGAGAATCAACTAGCCCACCAAATAACAACTCACACAAGGCAAAGCTGCCAGGGCAATTGCAACCATAGAGGGCAACACAACCAGGCACAATATGTCACACGCAGAAACAATAACACTGCATTTACATCCCCACAGGTAACCCAGCCAATGTCACCGGAGAAGAGGTGCCAGCAACATCCAGTCTCCCCCCCAGAAGAGGCCCACAGTGATGACAGCAGCTCTGGTCACCTGGATCTGGATGACCAACCTGGCCCATCAGAGACCTCCGGACAGTCGGTTACCCAGGCACACTCTCACACCACCACAGTGCCTCCCCCTCAGGAAACATCACCACAGCAACCACCCAGCGGGCCAATAGCTCTGTCCCCAAGACACGTCAATCAGCAGTGTGCCCACCACTACAGGGACCCCAGTCCACCCCATAAACACAGGACAATCAGGGACCTGGGGTCAGTGGCAGTGGGCACACGGCTCAGGGGACAGAGGTGCAGGACAACAGGGAAGCTGGGAGGACTGCTATGCGACAGGGGGAGGCCAGGCCCAGGGAACCAACCCTCCAGGAGGCACTCACCGTGATCCTGGGAGCATACCAACATTCCCAGGATACGCCAGGCCCGATCCTGGGCAAGATGCAGGAGAACATGCAGCTGCCGGAGGGACAGTACCTGGGGATCAGGGAGGTCTTGAAGGCCATTAAGACCTGAGATGCTGGGCACGGAAGGTGGTGGAGGCCCAACTGGGGATGTCTTCCCAAAGAGGAAGGGTGCCCATCGAACCCTGACCCCCCTGATAGCCCGCATACTGGTGGTAGCCTATCCTGAGCTAGATTGGCGCTTGGGGGCATCACAGCAGCAACAAGGGGGTGAGTACAGTGCCCTACATTACAACTTACGCCTGGTGAGGTGGTATCTGGGTGGGGGGTGTGGGCCCTGGGGGTGCCCCTAGGCCAGGCCTGGCATTGCAGAGTAGGTCCCATGTTGGGCAGGGTTCTGATGTGAAAGTCCTCCAACCTAGCTAGTAGGCATCCACTACTGGGCAGGGGTCTGTAGGTCTCAGGTATGCTGCAATTTGCATTAGGTGTACCTATCCAGCATTGTAACTAGTAGTGCATTGCCTACTGCGTACAGCTGTTCCCTGTGTGTGATCGTGTGGTATACGCCAACGGTGGTGTTGGTGCCGCCATTGACCAAGTGTATCCTTTGTCTCTCCCCCCCTTTTTGTTTTGTCACCCTGTCCTTAAGTGCATTAGCATCACCTGGCGGAGGAGCAGAGGCACTGGCGACGGAGGGAGCTCCATCCCACAGGATCCATGAGGCCGAGTCGACCGACGGTGAGGGCACCAGTGGGACGAAGGGCGAGGGGAGCACCACGACGGAGACTTGAGGGGACAGTTCAGACACGAATAGCTCCTCCGATGGGAGCTCCCTGGTGGTGGCGGACACCTCAGTGCCCACCCCAGCTACAGGTACAGCTGCCGCTCCTGTACTAGCACGCCCTCCCAGCAGCCACTCAGCAAGTTTCCTGTGCCCGCTCACCCAGGAGGGTGGGCTTCTCATTTGCCCCAGGCACCTCCGCCCCTGCCACAGTTAGCCCTGCTGCCTAGAGTGAGGAGGCTATTGACCTCCTGCTATCCATCTCTGTTGAGCAGTCAACCATTGTGAATGCCATCCAGGGGCTGGCAGCCCAAATTCAACAACCCAATGCATTTCTGGAGGGCATTCACACTGGCTTGGCGGCCCAACAGAGATCAATCCAGGCTCTGGCCTCCTCTCTGATGGCAGCCATTGTCCCTGTTTCCCCCCTCCCCCCTCCAACGTCCTCTGCCCAATCCCATTCCCCTCAACCCCAACTTATCCCAAGCACACAGTCAGACGAGCAGGCACACAGGACACCACACAAGAGTGCATGTGGCAAACACAAGCACCACACTTCACCCCACAGGCACTCACACAAACACCATCCTGAAGCAGACATAACAACATACACTGCCTCCACTGTGGCCCCCCTCCTCCTCGTCCACCTCTCTCCCAGTAGCATCTCCACTCACACCTGCATGCACTACATCCTCATCCACTACCACCATCACCAGCACACCTATCAGTACACACCCCTCACTGGCAGTCACCACCCCCAAATCCATCCATTCACACGTCCCCTGTGTCCTCTCCCACTGTGTCTGTGCCCCCTCCTCCCAAAGTACACAAACGCAAGCACTCAGACACCCAACAGCCATCCACCTCACAACAGCATCCAGCCCATGCACCTGCACCCAAACACAGCAGACTTACATATCCTACCACCACTCCCTCGTCCTCCACTCCCATCTCCCTCTTCCCACCCCAGTGTCCCTAAGGAGGTTTTTCTCGCTACCATTGACCTCTTCCCTAGCCCCCCGTCCCTCACGTCAGACCAGGGTTGTCAAAACCCAGGCAAGCACCTCAGCTACCCAGTCCACAAGCACAGTAATGTCTCCAGCAACTCCAGGTGGGAAAGGATACCGGCCACCAGCCAGCCAGACAGAAAGGGTTCCTGCCCCAAGTGCTTCAAGGAAGGGCAAGGAGCCAGCCCCAGCTGCAGGAAGGAAGGGTAAGGAGCCAGCCCCAGCTGCAGGAAGGAAGGGTCAGGAGCCAGCCACAGCTCCAAGAAGGAAGGGTAAGGAGCCAGCCCCAGCTGCAGGAAGGAAGGGCAAGGAGCCAGCCCCAGCCGCAGGAAGGAAGGGCAAGGAGCCAGCCCCAGCTGCAGGAAGAAAGGGCAAGGGGCCTGCAACAGCAGGCAGTAGAGACAAGGGGACTGATGTTGGGACTCAGTCGGAGCCACCACCGCCAACCATGGTGGTGCAGCCATCCGAAGCTGCCGGGGATGGGCTCGAGCCTCCCCCCACCACTACCAGCAGCAGCATCAGTGGGCAGCCGTCCGAGGCTGCAGGGGATGGGCTGGAGCCTCGCCCCACCACTACCAGCAACAGCACCACCACCAGCACCGCCACCAGAACTGCAACATGCCCCAGTGGGCAGCCGTCTGAGGCTGCAGGGGATGGGCTGGAGCCTCCCCCCACCACTAGCAGCAGCAGCCCCAGTGTGCAGCCGTCTGAGGCTGCAGGGGATGCGCCAGATCCTCCCCCAACCACTACCAGCAGCAGCACCACCACTGCCACCACTGAACAGCCGTCACTGCCGGCGAACAGTGTCTAGTCCTGTGTCCATGGGCTGTTGTGCAGCCTGGCTCCTGCAATTCCTGTGTGTATGACACCCAGCTGAGAGACTGTGACCTTGCACTCCCCAAGATCTGCATCACAGGGCACGATGTCCCCTCCAGAACCAGTGGGTAAGACAACCACCAACCCCAGCCTCCCAAGATCAAGAGCACAGGGCACGATGCCCCCTCCAGAACCAGTGGAGAAGCCACCCACTCACCCCCAGGATGAAGCTCACTGGGCACGATGCCCCCTCCTGAACCAGTGAAGAAGACATCCACTAACCTCATCCTCCCCAGGATGAAGATCCCAGGACACGATGCCCCCTCCAGCACCAGTGGAGAAGCCATCCATTCACCCCATCCTCCCCAGGATGACGCTCACTGGGCACAATGCCCCCTCATTTACCAGTGGGGAAGACATCCACTAACCCCATCCTCCCCAGGATGAAGATCTCATGGCACAATGCCCCCTCTAGAACCAGTGGGGAAGCCATCCACTCACCCCATCCTCCCCAGGACCAAGCATTGGGCATGTTGCCCCCTCCAGAGCATGTGCGCAAGTCACCCACTTGAGAGACTGTGGCCTTGCACTGCCCAGGACAGAGCAGAGGGCATGTTGCCCCCTCCAGAGCACGTGGGCAAGTCACCCACTTGAGAGACTGTGGCCTTGCACTCCCCAGGACAGAGCACAGGGCATGTTTCCCCCTCCAGAGCCAGTGAAAAGCCAGGGAAAAGCCAGGAGGGGTTCCATAGCGGTATGAGTACAGCGCCTTGAGACCCTAACGGGTGAGTAGTGCGCTATACAAGTGCAAAGTTTTTTACAGTTTACAGTGGGCAAGTCACCCACTCAAGAGACTGTGGCCTTGCCCTCCCTATGACAGAGCACAGGGCATGTTGCCCCTTCCAGAGCATGTGGGCAAGACACCCACTTGAGAGACTGTGGCCTTGCACTCCCCAGGACAGAGCACAAGGCATGTTGCCCCCTCCAGAGCCAGCGGGCAAGTCACCCACTCAATTGACTGTGGCCTTGCACTCCCCAGGACCAAGCACAGGGCATGTTGCCCCCTCCAGAGCCAGTGGGGAAATCACCCACTTCAAAGACTGTGGCCTTGCTCTCCCCAGGACAAGTGGATTTGTTCCATCTTCCGGCTTAAGCGCCCCCTGTTCCCTGTCTCCCTGAGGTGCCTGGCTATTTTCGACCTGATGCCCCTAAAGTGCTCTCTCAGTGTTGTTGCAGAAGTGAGGTGGGGCCTTGGACTTTGTGATGTGGCCCTGTGGCCCATGAACATTGAGGACTGGGCAGTGTCCCTTGAGTTGTAAATATGTATATACTTTTGGATTTGGATGCACATATTACTGCTATATTTATCTTATTACTCTCTTTTTACGCTTGTGTAGTTGTCCTTGAATGATTCCTGAGGGGTACGGGGTGAATATGTTATGTTACTGCATCTGCTGTGTGTATGGTGTTGGGGATGGGGGTGTTGCGTGAGTGTGTCACTCTCTTTTTCCTCCCCCACTCCCCTGTGTGCTAGGCGGCAGTACTCACCGTGGCCGTCTTCGCCGTCGTTAGTATTCGTAGTGGAGTAGCACGTAGAAGAGCATGGAGAAGACATGCAACTCGGGCTCCAAGGTGCCGTGGTTGTTCCCTGAGTCTCCACAGGTGAGTCGTTACCCTTCTGTGCAGTGTTTCCGCCAGGCTTTTGATGTCGTTGGTACCACCCCGAAAAAGGTGGCGGTTTCCTGTCTCATAATACAGTGGGCTGAACTTTGTCTTCCGCCTGGCTGCAAGTGGTTACCGCCGTGGTGCCTGTTGATTCCGCCCTGGCGGTCAGAGTGTTAAAGTGGCTGTCTTTCTGAGCTGTTTCCGCTGTGGTCATAATTTTGCAGTTTTTGCCGCCGGCCTGTTGGCGGTATTACCATCACTTTATCACTGACTGCCAGGGTCGTAATCAGGGCCTAAGTGATTTGCCCAGAACCACATGGTGTGGTTCCTAATAGGGAAATCCCCAAGCATTACTCCACCCCACTAGACAACAGGGATTTCTGTCTGCGGGGTGGAGGTCCTCCTGGGCATAAGCCACTGCTTCCTGCAGGCACAAGAATACTTCTAACCCATACCCCCAGGAGTGAGCAGGTATGTTTGTATATCCCTTATCTCTCCCAGGGGGTGGGGGGCAGAAAGCAACTTGACATCAGAAACAAGGCATTTGTAAAGAAATTGTGAGAGCAGCCTTCCCAGGTTTTATGCCATGCCCCACTCCAGAGGAGCATCTTTTGCAAAAACAACAGGGTGATGGAAGGAATGCGTAAATTAAGCTCAGTCACTGACGGTTACTTGGGACTTCATTTCAGATCAAATTTTTTCACCCATAGTGCCAATCTTGACCTAGACCTTCCTTATGCAAATTTGTCTTGGTCTTACTCCCATAGAAACAGTCCAGCCCAAACTTCCATGTTTTGTTCACTTCATACGGGAAAACAAGCAATCTGAGGCCAGTTTCAACCTACTTATGACTTGTCAGTGATGTACAGCTTAACTCGTATGCACAGTGAGCACAGGGATCAAGTCTGGAGATATCCATTCCACTAAAGGTTATGGACGGACTGCTTGAATTAATCAAAACCACCGGTGATCACTTGGGAATGACTGTGCTGTTAAACTTCCTGATGTTTTTGCAAGAGATATGATGCGCACACAGCTGACCCTGTTGAAGCTATTGGAGGTAAGCGCTGCAGCACACACATGCTGGATCATCTGCTGCCCATGTTTTCCTCCTTCTCACAGACTTTTTAAACTCATGTTTAGGCGATCCTCTTAACAATTACGGCGCACCTTCTCCAGATGACATATAGTCGTGTTTTGCTTAGGCTGATTTACTTTGATCTATCTCATCTATTTTTTTTAAGTAAGTCACTCACTTGAATTACATTAAAATTGGTAACGACCCACCTTTGCACTTTTCCATTTGGTTGCACCAACCTTTTTTTCAGAAACTTTCAAAATTCCACTAAATATTCATGTTTGACTTTTCCAGATAGGTACATTTACCACACGTCAGTGAGTAGTACCATCCTCGTTACCATCACAAATTCCAGTGTCATGAAATGAACAAATACTCACTTGTCTTCACGTCAGACATTTCCTGATATCAAGAGAGGGAAAAAAATGAAAAGATGGAGGAAAAGAAATACAGAAAATCTGTCACCAAGGGTGAAAGCAGACACATGTAAGAGTGAGATAATGGGGCAGAGAGCGCGTGGCAGTGAATTAAAGAGGCCTGAGGTGAATGTGGTACTGCACACTGTTGCTATTTGTGCTCTGATGTTTTATACTGGCAGGTGTCTGCACAGCACTTTGGGCAGCAGCATTTATCATTTTACAAATAAAGCACTGGGGCCAAGGATCCAGGGTACCCGACTGTTAGAAATGGGGTTTCTGGTTGGCTAGGGTATGCACCTCAGCCAGGCAGAATTTACCCACTCTAGTCAGGGCAAGGGAGTTACACGTCCAAGATAACCCCTGTTCACCCCCTTGGTAGCTTGGCACGAGCAGTCAGGCTTAACCTGGAGGCAATGTGTAAAGCGTTTGCACAACACCCACAACACATGTGACGCAATATCCCCACCACAAAGGAAACACAACACCAGATTATATAAAGATATACTGTATTGTACACAAGGCAATTATCAGACCAAACATCACATATCAGTACTATCCTGCTACCTTAGCAGTTGTTAGAACGTTACACATTAGTTACTCTGCAACCTAGCAGTAGTCACACATAACACACAGGTTACTCAGTATTCTGCATCATAAGCAGTAGTCAGGAAAACACGTTATTACATCCCAGCACTTGTCATAAGAATATCATAAAATGCCCATAGTAGGAACATTAGAAAACATATGGCAAGTTAGAAAAACATATTAGCAAGCATGTCCATAAAAGGAACATTTGCATAAACATATGTAAAAACATCAAACGCAGGTAGGTAATATATGAATCAAACAAAAGTCTATAGAAAGAACATTGGATTGCAACTATATTGGTCCTTTAAACAGTACCTGGTTGGATGAAGGCACCTCCATGAAGGCGAACAATGAGGCCCCTGGCGCTCCTATGCGCAAAACGGGGGCCTCCCTTATACTCTGGGGTCAGAGGAGGGCGACATGCAACTCCTCTCTTTTATAGACAGGCCCCTCCGGGGACTGTGATTACTGGGGGGCCCCCAGGGCCTCAACCGGCCTTCACGAGGGGGGCCAAAGGCAGCAAAAACAACTTAGGGCAGGAGGGGGGCACCACGCACCCCCTCCGGTTTAATGACAGGCCCCTCCCGGGACCCGCGATCTCTGGGGGCCCCCCCGGGCCTCCACTGGCCCTTCCACCAAGGGGGGGCCACAATAATGCCCGTTTTACCTAACAGCAGAAAAGGAGCGTCCTGCTCCTAACGCAGAGGCCAGGTGGAAGGGGGCACTCCCCGCGCCTTCCCCTGGTCCTGCCGTGAAGCCACAAGAAGACCAGACCCCTCCTGGGGCCCGAGCAGACACTCGCCTGCACCCGATGCGGTGCGCAAGTGTTCTTCCAGCTTCCCGGGCCGCTGCGGTGATCTTATTTAAAGGGGCACAATGCAGCAAGGAGCCTACGAGCTCCCAAGGCTCCATAAGCACGCTGCAATAAGCGCTATGGCAGCCTCAACCACGGAGAAGCACCCCTCATGAAGAAATGGATGCAGGCGTCAGGGGCCACAGCACCCTGCCCCTGGGGAGCAGAATCTTAAGACAAGGTCCTCAGGTGGAGGGCCCAGCTACAGGCCAGCACAAGGGAAAGGCAGCAAGTGGCAAGTTCTTCACAGTGACCAGGCAGGTCACAGGTCAGCACAGCAGCAGCAGTCCATGGCGGTTCCTGGTGAGTCCTTTCAGCCTTTGGTGTCCAGTTCCAAGATGATTCCAAGAGTCTCCAAATTGTGGGGAAAATTCCCCTGTACTTATAGTCAGTTCTTACAGTGTTTTACAATGGTAGGGAGAGGAGGTTCCAGCCAGTTACAACTGGTTCTGGGAGTGCCCCCCTCTCCTTTCAGCACAGGCTCCAAACATCAGTGGGGGGTTAACGACCCTATTGTGTGAGGCCAGGGCACAGTCTTTACACATGTAGATGTGCCCCTTCTCTCAGCCCAGGAAGACTATTCAGTATGCAGATGCACCTCTGTGACACCTCCACCCTCCCTGTGTACAGGCTGTCTGAAAAGTATGCACAAAGCCCCAACTGTCACTCTGCCCAGACGTGGATTGGAGTCAAGCTGCAAAACACCAGAGTCATAAGTACAGATAAATGCGCACTTTCTAGAAGTGGCATTTCTGTGATAGTAATAAAAAATAAACCCACACCAGTAAGCAGTATTGATTATCACCATCATAACCATACCAAACACGCCTACGCTACCCCTCATAAATCAGACAATACCCCTTACACATAAGGCAGGGTATTTCTAATGCAATCCTATGAGAAGGCAGCACTCACAGCAGTGAGACACCAAGTTAGGCTGTTTGTCACTACTAGGACAGGCCACGCAACCTGGCACATGTCCTGCCTTCTACATACATAGCACCCTGCCCATAGGGCTAGCTAGAGCATACCTTAGAGGTGACTTACATGTAGTAAAAGGGGAGTTCTGGGCCTGGCAAGTAAATTTAGATGCCAGGTCCCTGTGGCAGAAAACTGCGTACACAGGCCCTGCGCTAGCAGGCCTGAGACAGGTTTGAAAGTCTACTTCAGTGGGTGGCGCAAGCAGCGCTGCAGGCCCACTAGTAGTATTTAATTTACAGGCCCTGGGTATAGAGATACCACTGTACAAGGGACTTATAGGTAAATTAAATATGCCAATTAGGTATAAGCCAATCATACCAACTTTAGATGGGAGAGCACCTGCACTTTAGCACTGGTCAGCAGTGATAAAGTGCTCAGAGTCCTAGAGCCAACAGCGAGAGGTCAGAAAAACCAGGAGGAAGGAGGCAAAAAGACTGGGGATGACCCTGCGTAAGGCAAAAAGTCCAACACCGACCAATCCCAGCCATTTTTGTAAAATAGAGATGTGATTAAATCCTGGGTGATCTGACTTTTGAACCTTGCAACTCTTTGTCATATTCAGAATTTGCTCTAAAAAATCAAATTTCCCTTATATTTATGTGACTATAAGCCCTTGGGATGTGTGAGGAATGGTGACAGGCTTACAAATTAGAGTTCCCTCGCTCAAGATAAAACAGTATTCCACATCTGTGAGGGGGCCTATTGCCCTGCACAAAAAATGCTCAAGGTGTTAGGCAAAGGCATTCTAGACACAACGCCAGGCCAAATACAAACAACATAAATCATACAACGTTACCAACTACACCCTTAGTAAAACACAACGAAGAGATATCTTCAAATTCCCATTCAAACAAAGTAGTTGAAACAGCACATTTAATTAATCTCCGTGAGCAGTAAAGGCACTTCCAGGCAGTTGCTGCAGTGCTGCCCATTCACACATACTTAACTCCACTGCTCTCCCACTTAATGTAATTTGACAATTTAACACACTACCACACAACTATATCAACAGTTAACCACCAATCACAGTGCCAGTCACCTGTCAGTCATTTCTCCAGTCACCCACTAACATATGAATCAACAAACGTACAGCCAATCCCTGCACACCCATTTATGTTTCTTGCAGCATAATATAGCACAAACACAACCCAAAGGAATTGCAGTGCTTTACATGATTACCAGTTACATTACACAAGGACACATTCATTATTTTGTTTTAGGCCTGGGGAGATTAAAGTGATTTGCCCAGAACCACAGGATGTGGTTCCCTAATAGGGCAATTCCCAAGCCATAATCCATCCCACTAGACAACAGGGATTTCTGTTTGGGGTGTGGTGACCCTCCTGGGCATAAGCCACTGCTGTCCCCAGGCACAAGAGTCCTTCTACCTCCCACTCACAGGAGTGGGCAGATATGTTTGTATATCCCTCATCTGTCCCAGGGGGTGGGGGGCAGAAAGCCACTTTACACCAGAGAAAAGGCTTCTATAAAGAAATTGTGAGAGCAGCCTTCCCAGGTATCAGGCCATGCCCCACTCCAAAGGAGCATCTATGGCATAAACAACAAGGTGATGGAAGGAATGCATAAATTAAGCTCAGTCACTGACAGTTACTTGGGACTGCATTTCAGACCACAATTTTTCACCCATTGTGCCAGTCTTGACCTAGACCTTCTTTATGCAAATTAGTCTTGGTCCTACTCCCATAGGGACAGTCCAGCCCAAACTGCCAGGCTGTGTTCCCTACAGACGGGAAAACAAGGAATCTGAGGCCAGTTTCAACCTACGTATGACTTGTCAGTGATGTATAGCTTAACTCCTATGCACAGTGAGTACAGGGATCATGTCTGGACATATCCATTCCACCACAGGTTATGGACAGAATGCTTGTATTAATCTCAACCACTGGTGATCACTTGGGAATGATGGTGCTGTTTAGCTTCCTGATGTTTTTGCAAGATATATAATGCACACACAGCTGACTCTGTTGCAGCTATTAGAGTTAAGCGCTGCAGCATACACATGCTGGATCATCTGCTGCCCTTGTTTTCCTCCTTCTCACAGCCTTTTTAAACTTCTGTTTAGGTGATCCTCTTAACAATCATAGTGCACCTTCCCCAGATGAGACATAAGCCCTTATTATAACCCTGGTGGTCAGTGTAAAAGCGGCGGTAATACCGCCAACAGGCCGGCGGTAAAAAAATGGGATCACGACCACGGCGGGAAACCGCCAACACAGACAGCCCCTTTAACACTCGGCTGCCATGGCGGTAGCAACAAACACCGCAGCGGTCACCGCCAACAGACTGGCGGAGGACAATGTACCGCCCACCACATCACAACCCGCCTATCCACCAGCTTTTCCGGGGCAGTACCAACACCATCAAAAGCACGGCAGAAACAGAACACAGAAGGGAAACCACTCACCTCTCGACACTCAACGAAGAACTAGGACACAATGGAGCCCAAGCTACCGGTCCTGCCCATGCTAGTCTACCTCCTCATCTACCAGGAATATGAAAGGCGGCGACGACGACCACGGTGACTGCTGCACCTAGCACATAGGGAAGGGGGAAGGAAAAAGAGAGTGACAAACACATGCAACACGCAACGCCCCCACCCTCACCCACAACACCATACACACAAACACATGCAGCAACATTACATATACACCTCGTGAACCCCTGGAAGTATAGAAGGACAAAAGGAATTGAGTTAAATCATTGATATATTAGAAATAGGCAGATATACGTAACAATTTGAGAAACAGTATGTACAAAAATATACAATATGTACATGAGGCCGTAGATTGTCCTTGCAAAATGTCCATGGGCCACTGGGCCAAAAATCATGGGCCAAGCCCACACTTGACTCCACCTCAATACAGAGAGAACACTGCAGGGGCATCAGGTCGTAAACAAACAGGCACCTCAGGGGGACTGGTAAGGGGGTGCACCTCAGCCGCAAGATGGAAGAACTTCACTGCTCCTCGAGGGGGCTCCATGCCCACAGCGATGTCCTGGGGAGTGCAAAGCCACAGTCTCTTAAGTCTCTCTAGTGGGTGGTTTGCCCACTGCTTGGTCCAGGGGAGTGCAAAGCCACAGTCTCTCAGTTCACTCTAGTGGGTGGTTTCCCACTGCTCTGTCCTGGGGAGTGCAAACGCACAGTCTCACAAGTCTCTCAATTGGGTGGTTTGCCCACTGTTTGGTCCTGGGGAGTGCAAAGCCACAGCCTCACAATTCTCTCTAGTGGGTGGTTTGCCCACTGTTTGGTCCTGGGGAGTGCAAAGCCACTGTCTCTCTAGTGGATGCCTTCTCCACTGGTTCTGAAGGGGGCTTTGTGCCCAGTCTGCTTCATCCTGCCAAGGATAGGGTGAGTGGATGCCTTTCTCCACTGGTTCTGGAGGGGTCTTGGTTCCCAGTCTGCTTCATCCTGCCAAGAATAGGGTCAGTGGATGTATATCTCCACTGGTTCTGGAGGGGGTCTTGTGCCCAGTCTGCTTCATCCTGCCAAGGATAGGGTGAGCGGATGCCTTTCTCCACTGGTTCTGGAGGGGGCTTGGTGCCCAGTGTGCTTCATCCTGCCAAAGATAGGGTGAGTCGATGCCCTTCACGACTGGTTCGGGAGGGGGCTTGGTGCCCAGTCTGCTTCATCCTGCCAAGGATAGGGTGAGTGGATGCCTTTCTCCACTGGTTCTGGAGGGGGCTATGTGCCCAGTGAAGAAACACTTGGGGTGTGGCAGGTCAGATTCCCTCACCTGGGTGTCTGAGGCATGAGATTTGCAGGGAACAGGTTACATGATAGTCCTTGGAGGCAGGGCTAGACTCCATCCTGCGGCGCCTAAGGCTGCAAACTGGTCGTAGTGCGGGTGCTGGTGGGGGTGCTGCCAGTGGTGGTGGGAGGCTCCAGCCCTTCTCCTGCAGCCTCGATGGCTGCCCACTGGGGCTGCTGCTGCTGGTAGTGATCCTACTGTCAGTGGTGCAGGTGGCGGTGTTTGCGGTGGGGCCTGCGGCGGTGCTGGCAGTGGTGCATATGGCGGTGCTGGCCGTGGTGCAGGCGCCAGTGCTGCCAGTGGTGGAGGGAGGCTCCAGCCCTTCTCTTGCAGCCTCGGATGGCTGCCTATTGGGGCTGCTGCTGCTGACAGTCGTGGTGCTAGCGGCGGTGCAGGTGGCGGTGCTTGCAGCGGGGCTGCTGGCGGTGCTGCCCGCGGTGCAGGTGGTAGGGCTGGCGGTTGTGCTGGTAGCCACCACGCCTTCACCTGAATCCTCTGACGGCTGAAGTGCCTTGCCTGGTGTTTTCTGCCCCTTCCTCACCTTGGCAGATGGTGGTGTGACCTTGGATCTGGCAGCTGGAGTTTTTGAGGAGGCCTTGCTGGGTGGTTCATGCTCCTTGCCCTTTCTGCATGCTGGCCTCTTCTTCACCTTGGCAGGTGGCGGAATGCTTTTGTCCATTTGCAGGTGTTGGTGGCACACTGGCTGGGCTGACGGGTGCCCCCTTTGAGCCTCTGTGAGTTGCAGGAACCACAGCGGATGGCGACTTGGTGGCTGAGGAGCTGGCCTGGGTTCTGGACACCCTGGCCCAAGGGGATGGACCGGAGGGAGGGGTAAGGAAGAGGTTAATGTTTGCCAGGAAAATCTTCTTAGAGACACTGAGGCGGGAATAGTGAGAGGGATTGGGAGTAGAGGAAGAGTGAGTGGGTGTAGGAGGAGTATGTATGCTGAGTTTGTGTGCAGGTGCATGGGCTGGATGCTGTTGTGAGGTGGATTGCTGTTGGGTGGATGGGTGCTTGCATTTGTGCACTTTGGGAGGAGGGATCACAGACACACTGGCAAAGGTCACAGGGGACGTGTGCATGGTTGTGGGGGTGGTGACTGCTCATGAGGGGTGTGTTGTGATGGGGGTGCTGGAGATGGAGGTAGTGGATGAGGATGCAGTGCATACAGGTGTGAGTGGGGAAGCTACTGTGAGGGAGGTGGATGAAGAGGAGGAGGGGGACACAGTGAAGGCAGTGGATGTTGATGTGTCTGCACGGGTATGGTGCTTGTGTGAGTGCCTGTGAGATGAAGTGTGGTGCTTGTGTTTACCTGAGCCACTTCTGGGTGTTGATTTGGGTGATTGCTGGTATAAAGGTGTGCTTGGGATAGGCTGGGGTTGAGGGGATTGGGTTTGGGTAGAGGAAATTGGAGGGGGGAGGCTTGAGACAGGTACAAGGGCTGCCATCAGTGTTGAGGCCAGAGCCTTAAATGCTCTCTGTTGGGCCACCATGCCAGAGTGATTGCCCTCCAGGTATGCATTTGTTGGTTGCAAATGCCTCTCGACACCCTGGATGGCATTCAGTATGGTTGACTGCCCAACAGTGAGGGATCTCAGGAGGTCAATAGCCTCCTCACTGAGAGCAGCAGGGCTGACTGGGGCAGGGCCTTAGGTGCCACGGGCGAAGGAGATGCCCATCTTCCTGGTTGAGCTGGCACAGGAAACACGCTGAGGGGCTGCTGGGAGGGCAGTGCTGGTGGGGGTGGTGGCGGCTGTACCTGTTGTTGGGGTGGGCACAGGGGTGTCTGCCACCACCAGGGAGCATCCATCGGAGGAGGAGTCGCTGTCTGTGGTGTCCCCTCCTGTCCCTGTCGTGGTGCTCCCCTCGCCCTCCGTCCCACTGGTGCCCTCACCGTCAGTGAATTTGGCCTCCAGGCCCATGTGGGATGCAGCTCCCTCCGTCACTGGTGCCTCTGCTCCTCCGCCAAATGATGCTAATGCACACAACAAAAATGGGGGGGAGGGACAGAGGATACACTTGGCCAATGCCAGCAACAACATCACTGTTGGCGTACACAACACACAGGGATCAGCCCTATGCACTAGGCCATGCACTACCAGTTATTAAGATAGTCACCAGGCCATGGGGTACAATACCTAACGCCATTTGCTGCACACCTTAAACCCACAGTACCCTGCCCAGTAGTAGATGTCCACTAACACTATTGGGGTAGGAGTGATTCAGAGCCTGCCCATCAAGGGACCTACCCTGCTATCTTCCCCCTGGCTTAGGGGCACCCATAGACCACATCCCCCACCCAGGTATCTCTCAACGCGTGCAAAGTCATGATTCAGAATCTGTACTCACACCCTTGTGGCTGCTGTGATGCCCTCAAGCGCCCATCCAACACCGGATAGGCCACCACCAGGATGCAGAACATCAGGGGGGTCATGGTGCGACGGGCACCCCTTACTCGTTGGGAGGTCAGCCCCAGCTGGGCCTCTGCCATCTTCTTTGCCCAGCGGCACAGATCCTCCCATCTTTTGTGGCAGTGGGTTCTCCGCCTGTCAAAGACCCCCAGGGTCCGCACCTCCTTGGCGATGGCACGCCAAATACCCTTTTTCTGATGGGCGCTGACCTGCAGGGAAAAGACAGCAGAGAAGTGAGTTAGTCAACCGTCCATACCGTCAGACTCAAGGCCCACCAGATTCCTCCCATCCCCTGATGCACATACATTGACTACCTTACATGCAGCACTCTGGCCAGGACGCCTCTGTCCCCCCAACATGTGGCTTACACACACAGAAATCCATACATTCATGGCCCAAGCATCATGCTCACAGTGTACTCACCTGTTTGTCTGGAGGACCGTAGAGTAACGTGTACTGGGGTAGGACCCCATCCACCAGCTTCTCCAACTCCTCCGCAGTGAAGGCAGGGGCCCTTTCCCCAGACACATGAGCCATTGTCACTTCCAGACACAGGTCACAATACCACTTGTAGTCTGGGTAGAGGAAATTGAAGGTCAGGTATCAAGTGAGTGAACTGATAGAAAATGGCGGTGACATCCACGGCGATGCGTACCGTCACCACTGGCGTACATCGCCATTGGCTCCTGGAACCCATAGGGCCCAATGATAACCAATGCGAAGCTGCGCATCGGGCATCGACCGCCTACTGCGACGGCGCACAATGCCAGTGGGATTGCCCCATTTCCACTTGCCCATCCTCACAGGTCAGGCAGCCGCCATTTCAGGGGGGCACAGGTCATGGCACCTAACTACGTCACAGCAGACATTGGCACAGAAACTGATTGTCGGATTCACATACTGGTTCTGTAAAGGAAGAAATTCAACATTAGTGCAATATATGTGTGAATATGACCCTCTGCTCCCCGTTTTCTTCCATAGGTTTCAACCGCCGAGGCTGAATATGAGATGGCAACATCCTCCGGTGTACAGACCCCTGGTGGACCTAGCAATAATGGAGGACAGACACATTATCATAACCTACAGACTTGATCATGCCACAATCCAAGAACTGTGTGTCCAATTGGAGCCAGACCTGATGTCAGCTATCCGACAGCCCACAGGTATCCCCCCTCTAGTGCAGGTGCTGTCAGTGCTCCATTTCCTGGCAAATGGTTGCATCCAAACAATAGTGGCCATGGCATCAGGGATGTCTCAGCCAATGTTCTCCAACGTGTTGACCAGAGTGTTGTCTGCCCTGCTGAAACACATGCGCAGCTACATCGTATTCCCCCAGGTGGAGGATTTGGCCACTGTGAAAGCTGACTTTTATGCCCTGGGACATATCCACAACATCATTGGTGCCATTGATGGTATACATGTGGCATTTGTCCCACCAGAGAAATGAACAAGTGTTCAGGAATATCACTCTACGAAAGTGCAGATGGTGTGTTTGGCGGACCAGTACATCTCCCATGTGAATGCTAAATACCCTGGCTCTGTGCATGATGCCTTTGTCTTGAGGAATAGTAGCATCCCATATGTGATGGGCCAAATCCAGAGGCACCGGGTTCGGCTAATAGGTGAGCCCAAGGTCCCCACACAGTATAAGTTGGTGTCTGGGTATGGGGTTTTCCATAAGGGTTAATATGTGTCTAACAGTTGTCCTTGGATATTTGCAGGTGACTCTGGTTACCCCAACCTCTCATGGCTATTGACCCCAGTGAGGAATGCCAGGACAAGGGCAGAGGAATGTTACAATGAGTCACATGGGCATACAAGGAGGATTATTCAGAGGACCTTCGGCCTCCTGAAGGCCAGGTTCAGGTGCCTCCATCTGACTGGTGGATCCCTGTACTACTCACCCAAGAAGGTGTGCTAGATCAACGTTGCATGTTGCATGTTGCACAACCTGGCCTTGAGACGCCAGGTGCCTTTTCTGCAGAAGGATGAGCCTGAAGATGGGCATGTGGCAGCGCTGGAGCCTGGGGACAGTGAGGAAGAGGAAGCAGAGGAAGAAGATGTTGACAACAGAAGCAATATAATATAGCAGTACTTCAAGTGACACACAGGTAAGACACAGTTACTTAACTTAACTTATCAGTTATCTGTTGGACATTGTACATGGCAGCCTGCTTTCCCCTATGTCTATGGCCACTTACTGTACCCTTTGGCATCTCTATTTTCAGATCTCTGTGGCCCACTCTGGCTCCTGCTATGTGTACTGCTGCCCACCAAAGGTCATTTCAAAGTATATTTGACTGTACATTTGACTTGCAATGCTTTGGTTTTGTTGAACTAATACATTTTTTAATCATTTGACAGACTCCAGATTTGTATTTGTTCCAAGGGTGTTTATTTACATGCTCATAAGTAGAGGGGGATGTGCAATGGGCTGGGCTGATGGTGGAGGTAAGCCCAGGGTAGAGTCCAGTCTCTTGGTATCACAGGTGCATTGTCCAATGGGGCATGGGAAGGGAAGCAATGGCAGTTCAAGGTGGACAGGGTGATAGAGTGGGACAGAAGAGTTACAATCAGGAGAGTCTTATTTCCTGGTGGGGGTCTTGGCAATGTTCTCTGCCTTCTGCCTGCATCGCAAGGACCGTTTGCGGGGTGGTTCTCCTTCTGCAGGGGGTGGGGTGCTGTTGGCCTGTTGGTCCTGTGGCGGGGCCTCCTGTCCACTAGTACCGGCGGAGGTGGAAGGCTGTTCATCGGTTTGGCTAGTGTCAGGGACCCGTTGGTGTGCCACTGCCTCCCTCATGGTGTTGGCCATGTCACCCAGCACCCCTGCAATGGTGACCAGGATGGTGTAGATGAGTTTTAGGTCCTCCCTGATCCCCAGGTCCTGTCCCTCCTGCAGCTGCGGGGCCTCCTGCAACTTGGCCAGTATCTGGCCCATTGTCTCCTGGGAATGGTGGTATGCTCTCCCAGCTTCCCTGTTGTCCTGTGCCTCTGTCCCCTGAACCGTGTGCCCACCGACACTGACCCCAGGTCCCTGATCGTCCTTTGTTTGTGGGGTTGCCTGGGGTCCCTGTAGTGATGGACACACTGCTGATTGATGTGTCCTGGGGACAGTGGCATGGGCCCGCTGGGTGGGTGCTGTGCTGGTGTTTCCTGAGGGGGGAGGTTCTGTGGTGGGGTGGGACTGTGGGCGGCGAAACGACTGTCCAGAGGTCCTTGATGGGCCAGGTTGGTCATCCTGATTCCAGGCGTGCAGAGCTGCTGTCATCACTGTGGGCCTCTTCTGGGGAGACTGGATGTTGGTGGCACCTCCTATCCGGTGACGTTGAGTAGGGGTCCTGTGGGGATGCAAATGCAGTGTTAGTGTATCTGCGTGTGCCATATTATGCATGGGTGTGATTCCCTGTCAGCTTTGCCTTGTGTTCGTGGCGATTTTTTGGGCTGGGTGAATCTCTCTACAGGGCATGCTGTGGTGATGGGTGTCCATGCAGGTCTGTGATGGGGGTCCATGCATTGGTGTTATATGCAGTGCTTGGTATTTGGATGGGTGGGTTGTGATAGTGGGGTATATGTGAGGGGAAAGAGTGATGGGGGTGAGGGTAGAGGTAGGAGTTTGTGAAGGCATGCAGGTGGGGTGGGGGATATCATAGTAAAGATTTGACTTACCAGAGTCTATTCCTCCTGCTACTCCTGGAAGGCCCTCAGGATGCATGATCGCCAAGACTTGCTCCTCACATGTTGTTAGTTGTGGGGGAGGAGGTGGAGGTCCACCGCCAGTCCTCTGTACCGCTACCTGGTGTCTTGCAACCACTGAATGCACCTTCCCCCATACGTTGTTCCACCTCTTCCTGATGTCATCCCTTGTTCTTGAGTGCTGTTCCACAGTGCTGACCCTGTCCACAATCCTCCGCCATAGCTCCATCTTCCTAGCAATGGACATCTGTTGTACCTGTGATCCGAATAGCTGGGACTCTACCCCGATGATTTCCTCCACCATGACCCTTAGCTCCTCCTCTGAAAACCTGGGGTGTCTTTGGGGTGCCATGGATGTGGTGTGAGTGGTATGTGTGAGAATGTGTGGGGTGATGTGTTGGGTGTTGTGTTGTGGGGTGCGTGGATGGTGTATGGGTGATGATGTATTGTGCCTCTGATTGAGTGGGTGCTCCTGGCTTTTCTCTCTCTGCTTGCTATTTTGTTTTTCGCTGTAAGGGGTTGTGGGTAATGTGGGTGTGTGTTTTATATTGTATTGGGTGGGTAGGTGTGGAGTGTGTATGTTTGTCAGATGTGTGTATTTTGAATTGTCCAATGTGGTGTAGTTTTGTAAGTGTGTGTGTATTTTGAGCGCAGTGGTGTGTACCGCCAATGGTTTACCGCGGTTCAAAGACCGCTGCGGTGATTCGTGGGTCGTGATACTGTGGGCGTATTCCTGTTGGTGTAACAGTGTGGGTTTTGCTATCACCAGTTTATCACTGACCTTTGGTCTGGCGTACTTGTGTGGGTATCTGTGTAGTGGAGAATTTCTTAGTGTGGGCTATAATACCCTCAGCTGAATACTGTCGTGGTCACGGTATGTTGGTGGCCATCAGCATGGCGGTAGACGCCATTTACCGCCACAGTTGTAATGAGGGCCATAGTCCTGTTTTGCTTAGGCTGATTTACTTTGATCTTTCTGATCTATTTTTTTAAGTAAGTCACTCACTTGAATCATATTAGTATTGATAACGACCCAACTTTGCACTTTTCCACTTGGTTGCACCAACCTTTTTTTAGAAACTTTCAAAACTTCCACTAAATATTTATATTTGACTTTTCCATACTGATACATTTACCACACATCAGTGAATAGTACCATCGTCGTTACCATTACAAATTCCATTGTCATGAAATAAACAAATACTTCATATCAGACATTTCCCGATATCAAGAGAGGGGAAAGAACCGAAAAGATTGAGGAAAAGAAATACAGAAAATCTGTCACCAAGGATGAAAGCAGACACCTGTAAGAGTGAGATAATGGGGCAGAGAGTGCCTGGCAGTGACTTAAAGAAGCCTGAGGTGAATGTGGTACTGCACACTGTTGCTATTTGTGCTCTGATGTTTTATACTGACAGGTGCCTGCACAGCCCTTTGGGTGGCAGCATTTATTATTTTACAAATAATGCACTGGCACCAAGGATCCAGGGTACCCGACCAATCCCAGCCTTTTCTGTAAAATGGAGATGTGATCAAATCCTGGGTGACCTGACTTTTGAATCGTGCAGCACTTTGTCCTATTCAGAATCTGCTCTAAAAAATAAAATTTCCTCATATTAATGTGACTATAAGCCATGGAATGTGCGCGGAATGGTGACAGACTTCCAAATTAGAGTTCCCTCTCTCAAGATAAAAAGTATTCTACATCTGTTAGGGGGCCTTTTGTTCTGCAAAAGAAATGCTCAAGGTGATAGGCAAAGGCATTCTAGACACAACCCCAGGCCAACTGCGAACTACATAAATTATCCATCCTTACCAACTAGACCCTTAACAAAACACAACAGATATCTGCAAATTCCCATTCAAACAAAGTAGTTGAAACAGCACATTGAATTAATCTATGTGAGCAGTAAAGGCACTTCCAGGTAGTTGCTGTATTGCTGCCCATACACACATACTTTATTCCACTGCTCTCCCACTTAATGTACTTTGACCATTTAACACACTACCACACAATCATATCAACAGTTAACCACCAATCACAGTGCCAGTCACCTGTCAGTGATTTCTCCACTCACCAACTAACATATGACTCAACTAACATATGGCTAATCTCCCACACCCATTTATTTTTCTTGCATCATAATATGGCACAAACTCAACCCAAAGGAATTGGAGTGCTTTACATGATTACAAGTTACATTACAGAAGGACACATTCGGTATTTTGTTTTAGGCCAGGGTAAATTAAGTGAATTACCCAGAACTACAGGATGTAGTTCCTTAATAGGGCAATCACCAAGCAATAATCCACCCCACTGGACAACAAACTGCCAGGCTGTGTTCCCTTCAGATGAGAAAACAAGCAATCTGAGGCAGTTTCAACCTACTTGTGACTTGTCGGTGATGTATAGCTTAACTCCTATGCACAGTGAGTTCAGGGATCATGTCTTGAGATATCCATTCCACTAAAGGTTACGGACGGAAGGCTTGTATTAATCTCAACCACTGGTGATCACTTGGGAATGACTGTGATGTTTAGCTTCCTGATGTTTTTTCAAGATATGATGCACACACAGCTGACCCATTTGCAGCTATTGGAGGTAAGCAACGCAGCATACACATGCTGGATCATCTCCTGCCCATGTTTTCCTCCTTCTCACAGCCTTTTTAAACTCATGTTTAGGTGATCCTCTTAACAATCACGGGGCACCTTCCCCAGATGAGATATAGTCATGTTTTGTTTAGGCTGATTCACTTTGATCTTTCTCATCTATTTTTTAAGTAAGTCACTCACTTGAATCACATTAATATTGGTAACGACCCACTTTTGCACTTTTCCACTTGGTTACACCAATCTTTTTTTCAAAAACTTTCAAGAGTCCACTAAATATTCATGTCTGACTTTTCCAGATTGGTACATTTACCACAAATCAGTAAGTAATACCATCATTGTTACCATTACAAATTCCATTGTCATGAAATAAACAAATACTCACTTTATTTCTTTCCACATGCAGACTGACTGCTTTTGCTTCTGTTTAGATCTTTTTGTCCTGCTGATGACACTTAATTCACTCTGGGATAAAATGCGAATGACAAACACATTAATAGAAAATGACTATTCATGATCAATTAATGTACCTAAAACCTCGAGGACCAAATTGTAAAAAAGTTACCATTCTTTCATTGTCCTTTTATCATACACAGCACTGCACTATGCTTTGTTTTTCCCTTACTGTGTGATCACCGGACAACTGAGTACCTTTTATTAAGCTGCAAAGTACTTACATAAAGGTCTTTAAGTGTAAACTCTTGTCTTTTTTGATGTTTTGAACTTCTCCAGTTTGTGGATTAAATCAGTGTTTCCCAACATGTGGTCCGGGGACCCCTGGGGTCCGCAAAGCCTTCTCAGGAGGTCCACAGCTGCTCAGAAAATTAACTAATATTAACAGATTAGGGGCCAGATGTATCAAAGAGTTTTACCCATTCTGTGTCTATGGGAAAATGCTTTAGTACATATGGCCCTAGGTCCCCAGCTTTCAGTAATGACTAAGTGGGGGTCCCCAGATTGTAATTATGATTCAGTGGGGGTCCCCTGGTTTCAGTAATGATAAAGTGGGGTTCCACAGACGTCAAAAGGTTGGGAACCAATGGCTTTAATAACTGTTTGTTTAATAACTTTAGTACTCTAATTGAGCATGCCGCAAGGAACCTCTGTTATTTGTGGGGTTATATGCCCCTGGTTCCAGGTGGTTTGGGCAGTTCCTTTTTGATGAAATGACTTTAAGAAGACAAACACACTCTCTTGCTCACTGCGTTTTTCAATTTTACAGCATAAAAAAAACTAAATGTTGCCATATTTTGGCTATTTTAGCTGTGCTCCCAGGGGAATCCATAAACCCAGACTACCTTTAAAATCCTCAAAATATAGGGAAAAGGACACACATTCGGACTGGATATTATTTTTGGAAATTAGTTATGAAGGAGTAAGTAGGACAAACTCAAACATTAAAAAAAACCTTAGCGTGGAGGGGGAGGCTTTTCAGCCAAGTGGTTAATACTGGGTTAGGAGAAGTCTGAGGGAAGATACATGGAAGCAGGTTAAAAGAAATACTCAGGCTCAGTTTACAAGTGTCACAAAACTAATGTAAGGAGTAATGAAGTGACTGGATAGTGCAGAATGACATTGAACTTCGACATTAAATAATTGTTAAAACGTCTCTAAACATATAATATATTCATAGACTGTTAATGTGTTTTATGTAATGGGTGAATGGAAAAGACAATTCAAAGTAGTTGTCAAATAATATACTTACCAATTAGGTTGAGTACAGAAGACTACAAACTAGACCACAGTACTCACCCTGAATAAATCCATGTTACCAATGAGGGTGGGCAAGTAGAAGCCCCTCAGTGTGAAGGTGTAAAGGGAAAGGGATGTATGACAAGGAACTACTGCAATGATAACAATATGACAGGAATGGTGGATAGAATTAGTATAGTTAACAGATTTGTGGGGTTACTAGTAATCAGTGCTTATTTGTAATCCTTTGTCTGGAGAAGAGCCATCAGAGCCTACTGCAGTGGGGAAACATGTGAATGTTTCCACAAAAAGTGATAAGTAATATTGATTATGATTATTAGTCTATGCCATTAAGTAACTTTAGATAACCTCACTGTTTTTTCAGCATGCCTCAGCCATTGTTGATTGTGTTTACATTTTCCAAACCTCTTACTTCACAACTTCACAAATGTTTCTTTCAAACCTTTGCAAGAGTCAAAGATTTAAATAGTTGGCAAAGTTTAAATACATTCAAAATATTTGCAGAAAAAGGTGCCTGTGTTCATGCTGTCATTCGGGGCCATAGTTCTGCAGTTCTGCAACACTTTAGGCAGATGCTCAAATATTTGTTTGCAAAATACTGGTCATATTTCTAAACCAGTATTTTTGCTATCTGTATATTTTGTAAGGATCTACTTATCTACTAATAGGTCTGTTCTCTAATATCCGAATCATAGTGGGACACGCTCTGATGTACATCATGAACTTTATGAGACGGTGACCCACTACAATTAGAGGCCAACACAAGTTTATATAGGTAACTGGAATTTTCGGACATATACAGTAAAAATAACAGAGATCTCATCTGAAACCCTGTTTCATGCCATTGGTAATATATATTATTGGTGTGAAACCTCTCACATTTGACAATTTAACTTGGACACAAATGTGTAATTTTGCTGGGAAACAATTCCACTGCACTTTGTTGAAAGCTGTACTTTGTCTGTGGCAAGACTCTAGATGAAAGCATATTTCAAGTGAAAATGTTGGCAAATGCAGGCCATTGTGTTCTGAAATCAGTTTGTGAAAAGCTGACAATGTTTTTTCTTAGAACCATAGTAAGAGTTTTTACAGTAACAATTTAGCAAATGTCATACTGTTGAATCCATAGGTGAAATTAAGTGATAAATATGGGAACCTAACACAGGACCTTGTTTATAAAGTGGCTATTGTTACCCTCTGTCCACGAATATACCTCACGCGAGTGTGCATCGGAAAAGGCCAGTGATGCATCGATTTCTCACTTACAAGCAAGAACGTGCGCTGTTCCTCCTCCGGTTGGGTCGGCATGTGCTGTTTCTTCCCTCCTGCAAGAGAGCGATGTGTTGATCTGGACTGGAAGCTTGGGACCGGGCAAGCTTTGCGTTGATATTCTGTGCCCAGTGAAGTTGCATTGAAATCCGGTCACACGGTGTCAAGAAACCATGCTGCATGGGGGCTTGCATCATTAGCTGCCGCTGTAGGTGTTAGGTATCATTTCTCCAGCCACATTGCGTCGATCTCCTAGCCATGATGAAGGTGGAACGTCAATCTTAGCCACGAGGCCGGTGGTGCGTAGTTTAGCAGCCGCAAGGGGGGGTGTGTCAAAAGTTTCCCCGCACAGCAGTCTTTGTGGGAATTTCTGTCCTTTTCCACCAGCTGCGCCTTTCAAAGACCAAGAGACTGGTTAGGGCACCACTTGGCAGGCAGGACTTTCCGCAGAAAGCCCAAGTGCTGGCAGAGAGAAGTCATTGTTGTCCCTGAGACTTCAACAACAGAAGGCAAGCTCAGTTCAAGCAATTGGAGATTATTCACCAGTTACGAAGTCACACAAAAGTCACTCTTTGTCCCCTCCCAGGTAGAAGCAGCTACTGCAGGCCAACCCAGCAAAGCACAGTCACTGGCAAAGGCGCAGTACTCCTCCTCCAGCTTCTCCAGCTCTTCTCCCAGGCAGAGGTTACCCTTGGTTCCAGAAGTAATGTGATTTTCAGGGGTGTTGGGTGTCCTTCTTATACCCCTTTCAGCCTTTAAAGTAGGCCTACTTCAAAGAGAAGTTTCAGTTGTTTTCAAGATCCTGCCTTGCCCAGGCCAGGCCCCAGACACACACCAGGGGGTTGGAGACTGCATTGCGTGAGGGCAGGCAGAGCCCTTTGAGGTGTAAGTGACCACTCCTCCCCTCCCCTCATCCCATATGGCCCATCAGGATATTCAGGTGACTCCCCAGCTCCCTTTGTGTCACTGTCTAGAGGAGAGATGCAAACAGCCCAACTGTCAAACTGACCCAGACAGGGAATCCACAAACAAGCAGAGTCAAAGAATGGTTTAAACAAGAAAATGCGTACTTTCTAAAAGTGGCATTTTTAAACACACAATCCAAAAAACAACTTCACTAAAATATATATTTTTAAATTGTGAGTTCAGATACCCCAAACTCCACATGTCTATGTGCTCCCAAAGGGAATCTGCACTTTAGTACTATTTAAGGGCAGCCCCCATGTTAACCTATGAGAGGGATACGCCTTGCAACAGTGAAAACCGAATTTGGCAGTATTTCACTGTCAGGACATGTTTAACAAATAAGTACATGTCCCACCTTGAACATACACTGCACCCAGCCCATGTGGCTACCTAGGGCCTACCTTAGGGTTGCCTTACATGTATAAAAAGGGAAGGTTTAGGCCTGGCAATTGGGTACACTTGCCAAGTCGATTTGGTAGTTTAAAACTGCATTCACAGACACTGCAGTGGCAGGTCTGAGCCATGTTTACTGGGCTATTAATGTGGGTGGCACACAACCAGTGAAGCAGGCCGACTAGTAGCATTTGATTAACAGACCCTGGGCACTTCTAGTGCACTTTACTATGGACGTACTAGTAAATCAAATATGCCAATCATGGATAAGCCAATGTACACATACAATTTACACAGGGACCACTTACACTTTAGCACTGGTCAGCAGTGGTAAAGTGTACAGAGCAAACAAAACAGCAAAAACAGAGTCCAGCACACAGAAGGAATCATAGGAAGTAGAGGCAAAAAAATAGGGGAGACCATGGAAACGATGCCAAGTGTAACAGCTGTAGTATAGATTCCTTCCAGGACAATGAAGTTAGCCCAGAACTATAAATTGTGTTTGACTGAGACTCAGAATCACACTCCACTCAGTGTGATAAAGACTTTACAACTTCCACTGATATTCCATTTGGACAAAGAGAATGACATGACTGCACCCAGAACTTCATCTGTGTTGATTCCAGTGACATTTTCCTTTTCAAGCATATAAGTGTTTTGAGGTGCATATAGGTTAGTGATAAACTGATCCAGGCTTCATATCTTCTATATAAGAGTTAAATTACTTTTTATAACAAGTCATGACAAATCCAACTAAGTTCCAAAATCTACAGGAATCGTTAGATTTTTTAGAATCAGATAATTGACACTATATCCCATCAATCTTATGTCTTTAATATATGGAGTTTTATTTCTATACCTCTATTTCAATTGGTTGATTGAAGAAACACTTATTACAAATTTCTGAATTTTTAAAATGTGCTATAGATGTTCTTCAAAGAGCCTTTTTTCAGGGAAGGCCATGACATCAGCTTTATGATATGATAGAGCAATGGAGGATCTATTCTATCAGAAATGCGTGGCAATTAATCCACAAGGCACAATGATGCCTTCTACAAGCCATGCCCTGCCTCACAAGACAACTCTCAGCAACCAAATCAAGGCGTGTGCTCTTGTTTACTACTGCCCACATTGTAGCAGGGAGAACAAACTTACAAGGTGATGCGAATAGGTCAATGAACCTTTTGACTGGCAATTAAGAAGTTCTTACCATAGCTCCAGTACATAATCAATAATCAATACACAATAATCAATAGTCATTAGTAATTAACAAAATCAATAATTAATGGAGTCAGTAATTGTCACGCACCATGACCTTTCAGTCATCAATAACCACACATTTAGTGAAAGTTTAGAATGTTTATTTTCCTATATTAACAACGCTAAGATCATGTAGATTAATCTTTAAATCAAATGAAACACATATAAAAACAACACTGGTTGTCCAAAGCGGCAGAAGAAACGCAATCTAATCAAAGTTTAAACTACAACACATTCTGAAGTTATTTTGCAAATCAATAGCAGAGTCAGCTGCATCAACAAGATGAAATACATGTAGTTAAGCAGAGAAATCCATCAGGCATTAGTCTTTTTTGTCATAAGTCAGAATCCTCAACTAACATCAGATTAGCATCAGCATGTTGGGCTTCATGCAAAACAATTTATTAACACCAATTTGGAAAAACATCTAACTATGGTAGATTCATAAACAAACAGTGCAGTTGGTACCTAGAAAGGAAAAGCAAATATGCATAATGATCACATTTCAATTTATACCTATCCTCGGTATGGGTCAGCAAAACAGAATCAGGCTTCGTCCTCAGGACATCAGTCGATTAGCAAGGCATCAGGCTCTCAATCATGGGGCTATGAGCCCAATGTCGGAATGGTAGAATGATCTCTCTTCTCTCAGAATGTCAGAATGAATGTCTTCTCCCTCTGTGGCATTGTTATATTAAAGTCACCTAAACTATCCCCCTAATTCACTATTGGTCAGTTAATCGTATGTTCACATTCTGTCCAATAAAACTACTATACCAAATCTGTGAATTCTAATATTTCTCTGTTCTCATATTGTTGATTGGTTTGTCTTACGATGTCTTCACCATCCGTCAGGTAACAATATTGCTGCAGCTTCTACTCTAGTCAGTATCTTCATTGTTCTTGTCTTAGGAAAGTCAGTCTCACACACATTACGCATAGAATGTTGCATTAGCAAAAACATCATCTCCTAGCAGTTGGTTCTCACGAAAGCTTCTGTAATGAGCACATTCAAACAATACAATAGACATTTCACACTTTAGTTCTCTAGGTCAGCATTTTTACTAAACGCTAAGAAATACAACTTTTACATGAGGCCTGGCAAAATATGCCAAGACACTCGCTAGGTTAAGGTCTACAATTTATAAAGCGAAAGCATACTTCATAACTCTCAATATGACATATTAGTGCATTAATCTACACATATTCAATATTTCATAAGTATAAATCATTGATAAGCACATTTTGTTAAAACTGTTGGCCATTCTTTGAGGTCACATTTTCAAATGCATGCATTATTTTTCTACGTTATTACATTTTCTACATAAACTTGTTATTCAAAATACATAAAGACTCATTAATTTTTTTTTATTAAAACACCTGCACCGGCAAACCCCTTCTCTGATGACTAAATATGTCATCACACTAACTATCACCCACAGGTTTCGCATCAGTTAAATTTCGTTTAATTCAATCCCTTCATAATTTCGTTTTCCCCTTGAATTTTCTCTGTACGTTTCCCTTTTCTTATCTTCCGTCCTCTGATTATTCTCTGACTTTTTCAATGTAATCTTTTTACTTAATTTGCATAATCCCTATATCCCCAATAAACAAACAGAACAATTAATATTCCTTGTAATATTTTCAATAGTATCTCCTTCCAAATGTTGCTGAGCCAATTTCCTACTGAAGCAAACCCTTTGTCAACTTTTTCCCAAACACATGGTTCTTTCAGTTCTTTCAAATCAGCACTTGCGTTAGTCAGATTAGTAAGTAGATCTCTAATCTCTTTACTGTTATTTGGAATATACGAACAACAATGCCTAGAATTAATCATTCTACAAACTCTACCATCCTTTGCTAAAAGGATGTCTGAAGAAAGATGATTTTGAACAGTCATAGCTCTGTCAGCAGCTAATTTAGTATGTATCAGGAGTATGGCCCTGAAAAGATTGTCAGCATGTTATCCACAATAGTAGACAACTTTCAAACCTTTATAGAATTCAGAATGACTCCTACTGAAGGAATCACCGCTCCAAATATATCTCACACTATAGCAGAGGAAGACTGTCTCTTATGATGTAAATCAGTCACTTTTGGAAACTTTTTCAGATCCTCTATTTGATAAATCTTTGGGAAAACCATCCCCAAAAAACATGTCCCAAACCATCCTCTTGGAAGACGGTAATAAGCAGTAAGTCCACAAGTATAGTATATCCCGAGAATTGCAGTGTCCTGCCCATTCAACATAAAAGTCCCTTTACTCTGAAACAAAAACACATGCATACATTCACTTGTTCCCACAAATAAAGTGTCAGTGCGCAATTTAGGCCTATATATACAAAGCTTCTCTACGTGTTGTGCGTCTAAAGCTAATTTCCCTTGCGTTTTAATCGCACTATGAGCATATTCATTCTTGTAAGTCCTTCTCTCTAAGGCTTTTTCTAATTTCTCTTTTAATGCTTTTCTCCTGTCATCTGTGTGATCTAAGATGCTCTTCTCTAAAAGTGTAAGCAAGCATGTCAAGTTATTTCTATGAGAATAAGCTGTACCAAATGTTAATGTAGGTTCAAAGAAACCTCTAAGTAATACTATGTCATTATCCTTAGCTACTTTACTCAAATACCTAATTATAGGAACAAATGAAAACACAATATCATGATTTGAGTAGAAGTATTGAATGTACTCCTGGTTATAAAACCTTGTTAGTAACAGACTACAATTTATCCCATAGGTTAGCAGTAAACTATGATAGGTGACTCCTTCCTCGACTGATGAAGGAATCTGTGTACACACAAAACAATTCTTTGCATCCATTGTCTCAACATACTTACTCAATAAGCAATAGAAAACATTAGAAGAAAGCTTTCCCTGCACAATAGAATCTTCATGCAAATATTTCTCATCCAACTTAAACTTCTCTAATGCTGTTAATGCAGTAGTCGTCTCAAAAGCAGAAGTATGGTTTCCTTTTCTCGAATCAAGAACAGACATACCCACAGTCAATATCACAAACAATATTCCACACATAGGCCCTCATTCTGACCTTGGCGGTCGGCGGAGAGACGGCGGTCGGACCGCGAACAGACCGGCGGTATTAAAAATGGCATTCTGACCGCGGCGGTCCCCGCCGCGACCGACCGCTACTTCTCCACTCGGACCGCCGCGGCGGTCATGACCGCGGGGCTGGAGTTTGCGCACTCCGGCCCGGCGGTCGTCCCAAGACCGCCAAGGGTATTATGACCCTGCCTACCGCCGCGGTTTCTTGCGGGCGGGAACCGCCGTGCGAACCATGGCGGTAAGCACTATCGGGGCCAGGGAATTCCTTCCCTGGCACTGATAGGGGTCTCCCCCACCCCCCACTACCCACCCGAGTCCTCCCCCCACACCCTCCACCCCCCTGCCACCCCCCAGAGGTGGTACGAACCCCCTCCCCACCCCCACCCCGACATGCACATACATGTACCCCGACATGCACACACCCCCAACATGCACATATACACGCCCCCTACACACACATACACAACGGGGACACATACCCGCACACATACATGCCGACATGCGCACCTGCCGAACAGCACACATTACCCATAGACACAGCAGCACCCCCCGCCCGCATACACGCACTCACACACCCACTCTACACACTCACACGCACACCCCCATGCACGCCCACATCACACAACACCCCCCCACCCCCTCCCCTCACGGACGATCAACTTACCTTGTGCGTTGGTCCTCCGGGAGGCGACGGGAGCCATAGGGACGTGACCGCCAACAGAAGACCGCCAACAGAAGACCGCCACACAGAAATGTGGGTCGTAATTCTGTGGGCGGTGTTCTGCTGGCGTGGCGGTGGAGGTTGACCAGTCTCCACTTTCCCGCCGACCGCCAGTGTGGCTGCTGGCGGTTTTCCGGCGGAACGCTCCCAGCGGTCAGAATGCGCACAGCGGCACACCGCCGCGGTCGGCGGTCTTCACCGCGGCGGTAACTCAGCGGTCTTGCGAAAAGACCGCCAAGGTCAGAATGAGGGCCATAATTGCCAAACAAATGCTCATATATTTACAGCGCCTAGCACCTCTGCCTTGTTGACTAATGTTACTCATGATCTGTAAAGAATCAGAAAGCAGAAGAAACTTAGAAAAACTTGCAGCAAAAATCAAAAATAGACAACTCTTCATTCAGGAGTTCAGGAACCCTTGTCAAAATTGATTAGCAGCTTTGTCAAAATCAGGTTTCAAAGTCAAATCATGTTATCAATGTCTCTTCTGGTCACTTTCAATAATCTCTTTCTCAAAGATTTTCTTAAACAGTTTCAACAGTTTAGTTCATTAGCTTCCTTCACATGCCAAAATACTGACCTGGAACTTCTCTATCAAAACAAAAAGACACAAACTCTTGCTGCCATTCATTAGTAGTTGCATACACCCATTCAGGACCTGCGTATCTGCGACTTGCTATTCTCTTTCTCTTCAATTTTCAATCACCATTCAGCTTTCCTTCACTTAGATCTTCTTTCCTTGTTTTGTCTATTTCTTCAACAAATTGTTGGTTCGACAACCACTTATTTCCCTTTCACAACTTGTGATTCCGGCCACTTATCTCCTTTCAGTGGACCTTCAAAATTGAACCTGAATCTTTTCCTTATTCAGTAGTGTTTTCTATCGACAGACCTGCAACCGGTTCAGGTGGAGTCAGACTACTTTGACTTTGATCCACCTCAACTCCTTCTCCTTCTAGGTCTGGCAATTGCTCTGTTTGTCCCACAAGATCGTCTGCTTCTGGGAAAGCCCACCTCTGACAAGGCTCTAGTGCTGCTTCAGTTGAGATATGCTCTCTGTCACCCTTCTGGAGGTCTCCTCCCTCCTCTCTCACAGGAGTGACTGAACTGTCCTCAACTAGCTCAGATCTCGTCTCAGTTCCCCTTTGTTCTCCTTCCGGCCCTGAGACCTGTCTCACTGTTGTTGGTACTCTCAACAATGCTCCTTCATGATCCAGTGGACATGCTACTTTCCTCATGTGGCTTGCGTGAATCCAGTTTGGAATTCCAGCACACTTCACAGCTGTGATAGTTGTGAGGGCCACTTGGTAGGGTCCCTTCCTAGGCTCTAAACACGTCTTTCTCACGTGCTTTCGGGTGACAACCCAGTCCCCCACTCCTATGTTGTGTCTTAGGTCATGGATCAGTGGCAGTGTGGTGCTGATAAAAAGAGTGGATTACATCAGCCACACCCTTGCAGTAATCCAACAGCATATCATCTGTAATGTTGACAAGTGCATTTGCTGGCACCGCTGGTAACTTCATTGCTCTACCATGAGGATCTCATGTGGTGACAATCCTGTCTTCCTGTCAGGTGTGTTTCTCATTGACATCAATACTAAAGGCAATGTGTCAGGCCATTTCAAATTCATAGCCGCACACACCTTTGCAACTCAGGTTTCAGGGCGGTAACTACAATGCAACTTTTGCTCAATGTTCAGTGCTGCACACAGTAATTTAATTCCTTCATTGTTGAAGTGACTTCCCTTATCTGATTCCAAAGAGATCAGAAACCCGAAAGGCGGTATCAGTTCCCTAAGCAGTAGTTACGCTACTGTGAGACTATCATTTCTTCATGTAGGGTATGCTTCAATCCAATGACTAAAGATGCAAACAATCACCAACTCATATCGAAAAATTTCCACACAGAGGCATCTCAATAAAATCCATTTGCATTCTGCTGAATGGACCTCCTGCTCTTCCAATGTGGCTCAAATTAACCACTGTCCCTTTCTCTGCAATGAACTGTTGGCAAATGACTCAACAATGACAAACTGCTTCAGCAACTTGTGTAAACTTTGGGTTGAACCAATCATGTTTGAACAAATGAACCATGGCATCACTCCCAATATGTACTTTACCATGATAGTACCTTGCCATTTGAGATAACAGGCTATTCGTAAAACCAATTGACCCTCCTCAAAAACCCACAATTCATCTAGTCTTTAGACACGTTTCATTTTGCTCCATGAACGTTTTTCTTCCCTGTCAACATTATTCTGCAATGATTTTAATTCTTCCAAAGTATCCATTATTTTCAATGCATAGCTTGTACAAGTCTCCTCTTCTTCAGGTTACAGTTCCACTTGTCTTTGAATGATATACAATTCAATGCGCAAAATCTAGCAACTTGATCTGCATTTCCATTTCCCAATGACACATAGGCCCTCATTACGACCTTGGTGGTTGGTGTTAAAGTGGAGGAAATCCCACCAACAGGTCGGCGGTAACTACTGCCAAATTATGACTATGGCAGAAAGATCTCCGAAAGACAGCCAATGTACCACACAGACCGCTAGGGCGGAAACAACAGCCACCACGGAGGTAGCTGCCTACAGCCAGACGAAACATTGATGTTCCGCCCACCATATTATGACCCAGGAAAACCGCCACCTTTTGTGGGGCGGTACCAACGACATCAACAGCCTGGCAGAAACTGAGCTCAGAAGGGAAAGGACTCACCATTGGAGACACAGGGAACATCCACGACACCATGGAACCTAAACTGCATGCCTTACCCAAGATCTTCTACGTTCTGCTTCACCACGAACACCAACACCGGCGAAGATGATGACGGTGAGTACAGTCACCTAGCACACAAGGAGGGGTGGGAGGAAAAATAGAGTGGAACGCACATGCACAACACACACCCCCAACACCTTACACACAACCAGCTGCATTACAAAAAACATTATACCCCATCACTCGGATGAATAATGCAAAGACAACATGATTTTGCAAAAAGTGAATGTAATGAGATCAAGACAGCATGAAACATAAGTTAGTAAAGATAATAGACAAATACATGTGTACAGAAAAAGCGAAACACAGCCCAGTCCATTATATGCGTAGTCCACATGGCCCCAGGCCAAAGTCCAAGACAACCAATTCACCCGCTTCAACACGGAGAGAACACTGAAGGGGCAGCAGTTGGTAAATAGGCAGGCACCTAAGGAGGATGGGGGACAGAGGGGCACCTCAGCTGAGAGATGTAACAAGACCACTGGTTCTGGAGAGGTAACATGCCCTGTGCTTGGTCCTGTGGAGTGCAAGGTCACAGTCTCTCATGTAGGTGTCTCCCCCACTGATTCTGGAGGGGGCAACATGTCCTGTGCTCTTGGTCCTGGGGAGTGATGGGCCACAGTCTCTCGAGTGGGTGTCTTGCCGACTGGTTCTGGTGGGGGCATCATGCCCTGTGCATGATCCTGGGGTGTACAAGGTCACAGTCTCTCAGGTGGGTGTCAAACCCACTGGCTTTGGAGGGGCAGGCCGCACAGCAGCTCGTGGAGGCAGGATTACATACCGCCCGCCGGCGGTGACGGCTGCACGGTGGTGTTGGTGCTGCTGGTGGGGGGGCGGCTCCTGCTCATCTCCTGCAACCTTGGATGGCTGCACAGTGGTGTTGGTGCTGCTGGTGAGGGGAGGCTCCTGCCCATCCCCTGCAACCTCGGATGGCTGCAAAGTGGTGGTGCTTCTGGTAGGGGGGAGGCTCCTGCCTATCCACTGCAATCTCGGATGGCTGCACAGTGGTGTTGGTGCTGCTGGTAGGGGGAGGCTCCTGCCCATCCCCTGCAACCTCAGAAGGCTGCACAACCATGGTTGATGGTCAGGGCTCCGTCACATTTTCTGCCCCAGGCCCCTTGGTCTTCCTGCCTGCTGCTGCAGGCTCCTTGGCCTTGCTTGCAGCTGGGGCAGGCTCCTTTCCCTTCTTGCCTGCTGGTGCAGGCTCCTTGGTCTTCCTGGAAGCTGAGGAAGGCTACTTTCCCTTCTTGCCTGCTGTTGCAGGCTCCTTGGTATTTCGGGCAGCTGGGGCAGGCTCTTTTCCTTGAGGCTGCCTGGTGCAGGCTCCTTCACCATCAGGACATGTGGCCTGGATCTTTTCCCACCATGAGTGGGTGTGGTGATGACTGGGCCCGTGGACTGTGTGACTGAGGTGCTTGGCTGGGTTCTTCCTACCCTGCCCATACGTGCAGGATGAGGGAAGAGGTCAATGGTGGATAGGAACTGTTTTATAGGGACATTGGAGTGGGAAGAGGGAGAAAGAATGGGAGTGGAGAAAGATGGAGTGTTTGTTTGAGGTGTCTATCTGCTGCTTTTGGCTGCAGGTGTGTGGCCTGTATGCTGTTGTGAGGTGGATGGCTGTTGGGAGTCTGAGTGCTTGCGTTTGTGTACTTTAGGAGGGTGGGGAACAGACATGGTGGGAGAGGACACAGGGGACATGTGCATGGCTGTTGTGGAGGTGTCTGCCAGTGAGGTGTGTGTTCTGCCTGGTGTAGTGATGATGCTGATAGTGGATGATGTAGTGCTTGCAGGTGTGAGTGTGGGTGGAACTGGGTGGGAAGTGGTGGAGGAGGAGGAGGGCAAGACAATGGAAATAGTGGATGTTGGTGTGCCTGCAACTGGATGGTGTTTGTGTGAGTGCCTGTGGGATGAAATGTGGTGCTTGTGTTTGCCTGTACAACTCTTGTGTGTTGTCTTGTATGCATGCTCGTCTGCCTGTGTGCTTGGGATGGGTTGGGGTTGAGGAGAATGGAACTGGGCAGTGGAAGTTGGATGGGGGAGAGTAGAAACAGGGACAATGGCTGCCATCAGAGATGAGGCCAGACCCTTGATCGATCTCTGTTGGGTCGCCAATCCAGTGTGAATGCCCTCCAGGAATGCATTAGATTGTTGTATCTGGGCTGCTAGCCCCTGGATGACATTCACAATGGTTGACTGCCCTACAGAGATGGATCTCAGGAGGTCAATAGCCTCCTCACTCAGGGCAGCAGGGCTCACTGGGGCAGGGCCTGAGGTGCCTGGGGCAAAGGAGATGCCCATCCTCCTGGGTGAGAGGGCACGGGAAACTCAATGAGGGGCTGCTGGAAGGGTGGTGCTGGTACGGGGGGTGGCAGATGTACCTGTAGCTGAGGTGGTCACAGAAGTGTCTGCCACCACCAGGGAGCTTCCATTGGCGGAGGTATCTGTATCAGAACTGTCCCCTCCAGTCTCTGCTGTGGTGCTCCCCTCGCCCTCTGTCCCACTTGTGCCCTCAGTGTCGGTGGACTCTGCCTCCTGGGTCCAGTGGGATGCAGCTCCCTCCGTCGCCGGTGCCTGTGCTCCTCTGCCAGATGATGCTAACGCAAGTAAGGACAGGATGACAAAATGAAAGGGGAGGGAGAGACAAAGGATACACTTGGTCAATGGCTGCACCAACACCACCATTGGCGTACACAGCACCCTCACACGCAGGGAACAGACCTACGCAATATGTCATAGCACCACCAGAGAAATAGTTAGCAGCCAAGACATGGGGAGGGGCACACCCCGCCATATGCAGCACACCTGGGACCCACTCATCCTTGATTAGTTGTGGATGCCTACACGCTAAGTAGCAAGATTTTCCCTTCTGAACCCGAGCCACCAGGGGACCTACGCTTTCAGGCCTGGCCTAGGGGCACCCACTGACACACATTCCCCTCCCGGATACCACCCTACCATACATAAGAAGTAATGATGGGCACTGTACTCAACCCCTTGTGGCTGCTGTGATGCCCTCCAGTGCCAATCCAGCTCAGGATCGACCACCACCAGTATGCGGGCCATCAGGGGGGTCAAGGGTTCAACGGGTACCCCTTCCTCATTGGGAGGCCATCCTCAGCTGGCTCTCTACGGTCTTCCATGCCCAGTGTCTCCGGTCCTCCTACCGTTTCTGACAGTGGGTGCTCCGCCTGCCATAGACCCCTAGGGTCCGCACCTCCTTGGCAATGGCACATCATATACCCTTCTTTTGATGGGGACTGACCTGCAGAGGCAAGACACACAGGAAAAGTGAATCAACAAACATTCATACCCGTTTCCATCACCATTGGCACACACCTGGCCCAGTACACAACCAATACGCTACCCAGAGGACATCCTCCCATGCCCCTTACACAAGGCCTTCACACACACCAGTCCAAGCATTCATGCCACATGCATCGTGCCTACAGAGTACTCACCTGTTGGTCTGGAGGCCCATACAGCAGTCCGTACTGGGTTAGGACTCCATCCAGCAGTCTCTCCAACTCCTCCGAAGTGAAGGCTGGGGCCCTTTCCCCGGTCATACGGGCCATGGTGGGCTCCAGACACAGGTCACAGTAGCACATGCAGTGTAGGTCCTCTCCTGTGGAAGATCAGGTAGCAAGTGAGGAATCAGATAGAAAATGGCAGTCATGTCCACGGCGGTGCATACCGTCACTGCCGGCGTACATCACCATTGGCCACTGTAACCCACAGGGCCCAATTATAACCAATTAGCAGTTGCACAGTGGTTCCTGACTGCCTCCCGCAACTGCGCACAATGTCAGCGGAATTACCACACTTCCACCTGTTCCTCCACACAGGACAGGCGGACACCATTTCATGGGGGGACGCCCTGGAAAATTGCTGAATCACTGGTGAAATTAGGACATACTGGACAAATCACAGTGACCCATTACAAGATAACAGCATGCAAAGTTCTGTTGTAGCTGCATTGTACAGTTTGTGACCAGATTCTTACTCTTTTGCCCCATAGATTCCTATAGCTGCAGATGAATAGGAGATGGAGACATACCCCATGTACAGACCCTTGGTGGGCTTGGCAACACAGGAGGACAGGCACATTATCCTCATCCATAGACTTGACAGTGGCACAATCACAGAGCTGTGTGCCCAATTGGAGCCTGACCTGATATCTGCTATCCGTCACCCACTGGGATCCCTCCCCTTGTGCAAGTTCTATCGGTGCACCATTTCCTGGCAACTGGTTCTTTCCAAGTGACAGTGGGCTTAGCAGCAGGAATGACAAAGCCAATGTTCTCAATAGTGCTGACAAGAGTGTTGCCTGCCCTGATTAAACACATGTGTAGCTACATTGTTTTCCCCCAGGTTGAAGATTTGACCACAGTGAAGGCCGAGTTCTATGCAATGGGACATATCCCCAACATAATTGAGGCGATTGATGGAACACAGATTACATTTGTCCCCTCCCTGCCAGAATGAACAGGTGTTCAGAAATCGCAAGAGTTTCCACTCTATGAATGTACAGATGGTATGCTTGGCGGACCAGTACATCTCCCACGTCAATGCTAAGTATCCTAAGTGGGTGCATGATGACTTTATCCTGAGGAATAGCAGCATCCAAAATGTGATGGCCCAACTACAGAGGCACAGGGTGTGGCTAATAGGTGAGCCCTGGTTCCCACCCAGTAGATATTTGTGTCTGGGTATGGCGTGGGCAGTATGTGATAGTGTGCAGCCAAATGGTCTTTCTTAATATTTTAGGTGACTCTGGTTACCCCAACGTCTCATGGCTGCTGACCCTTGTGAGGAATGCCAGGACAAGGCCAGAAGAATGTTATAAGGAGGCACATGGGTGAACCAGAAGGATAATAGAAAATACCTTTGGCCTCCTGAAGGCCAGGTTCTGGTGCCTCCATCTGACAGGTGGATCCCTGTGCTACTCACCCGAGAAGGTCTGCCAGGTAGTGGTGGCATGCTGCATGTCTCATAACCTGGCCGTCAGACACCATGTCCCATTCCTGCTGGAGAAGGAGGCTGGAGATGCCCGTGTGCCAGCAGTGTACCCTGTGGACAGTGAGGATAAGGAGGCAGAGGATGAGAATGAGGACAACAGAACATCTGTGATCAGACAATACTTCCAATCACACACAGGTAGGACAGTGTTACTTCACATTTCAATGATATTTGTTTGAATTTCTGTGGCACTAGCATGCTGATATTTCCCACCTCTATGCCCACTTACTGTTCCCTCTGGCAATTCATTTAGCAGATGTTGGTGACCTCACATATACTCCCGGTGTGATCACTGCAGCCAGCTACAGGTCATTAATCTATGCTCATTTTCTGTACAGTTGAATTGCAATGTTTGCACCTGTTTCAATGAATACATAATTGATATACATGACATACTCCAAACTTTTTTTTCTTCAAAGGGTGTTTATGAAAGTGTTAAAATATAGAAGGGCAAGTGCAATGGGATGAGGTGATGATGGAGGAAAGTCCAGGGTATTGTTCCAGTCTGTTTGTAGCACAGGTGCATTGTCCAAGGGGACATAGGAAGTGGAGCAATGGGAGTTCAAGGTGAACAGGGTGACTGAGTGGGACACAAGGATGACAATCAGGAGAGTCTCATTTCCTGGTGGAGTCTTGGCAAGTGTTTCTGGCTTCTGCCTGGATTGCAGGGAACATTTGCGGGGTGGTTCACCTTCTGCAGGGGAAAGGGTGTTGGTGGCCTGTGAGTCCCGTAGCGTGGTCTCCTGCCTACTAGCGGTAGTGGAGGCAGAAGGCTGTTCAGATGTCTGGCTAGTGGCAGGGGCCCACTGTTGTGTGACTGCCTCCCTCATAATATAGGCCATGTCTGCCAGCACCCCTGCTATGGAAATCAGGGTGTTGTTGATGGCCTGAAAGTCCTCCCTGATCCCCTGGTACTGTCCCTCCTGCAGCCGCCTGTTCTCTTTCACATTGTCCAGGATCTGGCCCATCATATCCTGGGAATGTTGATAAGCTCCCAGGATCTCTGCAAGTGCCTCCTGGAGAGTCGGTTCCCTGGGCCTGTCCTCCCCCTGGCCCACAGTACTCCTCCCAGTTTCCCTGTTGGCCTGTGCCTATGTCCACTGAACCGTGTGCCAATGCCACTGACCCCAGGTCCCTGATTGTCTTTGGTATGTGGTGTGGCCTGGAGTCCCTGTAGAGGTGGACACACTGCTGATTGATGTGTCCTGGTGAAAGAGGTGTGGGTACTCTGGGTGGGTGCTGTGGTGGTGTTTCCTGATGAAGGAGGCTCAGTGGTGGTGTGTGACTGGGCCTGGGTAACCAGCTGTCCAGACATCCCTGATGGGCCAGGTAGGTCATCCAGATCCTGAAGACCAGAGTTGCTGTCATCACTGGTGGCCTCTTCTGTTGAGGGACTGGATATTGCTGGCGTTTCCTCTCTGCTGACTGGCTTGCCCTCTTTGGTTGTATTTGCCCCGCCATCTTTCACTTGTATACATTGGTGTATGGTGGGACGATTAGTTCTCTACAGTGTGCATGCTTTAGTGATGAGTGCCCATGCAGGGCTGTGAGGGGTGTCCATGCATTGGTAGAGCACGCAGGGCTTGGCATTGGGATGAGTGAGATGTGATGGTGGGGTGTGTGGGAAGTGGTGAGGTGATGGGAGTTAGGGTGATGGTGGGAGTATGTGATTGCATGCAGGTAGGGGGGTGATAATAGTACAGAGTTGACTTAGCAGAGTCCAGTCCTTCTCCTACTCCGGCCAGGCCTTCAGGATGCAGGATTGCCAAGGCTTCCTCCCATGCTGTTAGTTGTGGGGGAGGAGGTGGGGGTCCACCGCCAGTCCTCTGTACAACGAGCTGGTGTCTTCCTGCAATGGAACCTACCGTCCCCCGTAGGTCATTCCACCTCTTCCTGATGTCATGCCTAGTTCATGGGTGCTGTCCCACGGCGTTGACCCTGTCCACGATTCTCCGCTATAGCTCCATCTTCCTAGCTATCGATATCTGCTGCACCTGTGCTCCAAATAGCTGTGGATCTACTGTGATGATTTCCTCCACCACGACCCTTAGCTCCTCCTCTGTGAAATGGGAGTGTCTTTGCAGTGCCATGGGTATTGTATGAGGTGTGTAGGTGAGGGTGTGTTGGGTAATGTGTTGGGGTGTGTGATGTGGGGTACATGAGTGGTGTATAGGTGTTTATAGTGTGTGGCTCTGGTTCTGTCTGTGGTCTTGATGTCTCTCTGTTGGCAATGGTTTGGAATGGAAAAGGGTTGTGGATCATGTGGGTGTGTGTGTTTATAGTGGTGTGGGTGTGTAAGTGTGGTGTGTGTATGGGTGTCAGGTGTGTGTTGTTTTAATTGTCCAATGAGGTGTTTTTTTGTATGTGTGTGTCTATTTTGAACGCAGCAGTATGTACCGCCGATGGTTTATCGCCATTGAATGTCCGCCGTGGTGGTTCATGGGTCATAATGTTGTGGGTGTTCTTTTGTTGGCGTCATGGTGTGTGTTTGGATACTGCCAGTTTATCACTGACCTTTGCTGTGGCGGATTTGTGTCTGTGGCTGAATACTGACGGATTGGTGTGTGTGTGTCATAATATGGTGAACGGATATCTACAGCTGCGGCAGTAGGTTGGCGGCAGTCAGCGTGGCGGTAAATAGGATTTACCGCCAATGTCATAACGAGGGCCATAGTCTTGTGACTTCAGATGTGCACTGCATTTCACCACACCAATCTTTTCAGGCATTTGAATAGCATGCAACAATTCTTTAATTCCCTCACCATTTCTCACTGGTGAACCAGAAGAAGTCAGGAAACCTCTCTGTGACCACAACTGAACAAAATCATGGACTATTCCGAATCCATACTGGCTACCCCTATAGATTGTGACTTTCAGCTGAGCAGAAACATGGCATGCTCTAGTAAGGGATACCACTTCTGCTACTTGTGCAGAATACACTCCTCAAAACCAAGAAGCTTCCAAGATTCCTGTAATTGTTCACACAGCATATCCTGCTCTCAGTGTCCCTGTATTGTCTTTCAGACAAGAACCATAAACAAAGATAGTTTGGTAATTTTCTTCCAATCGGGTATGTCTAATGTCAGGTCTCGGTTTTGTGCACAAATCAGTTACTTCGAGACAATCATGCTCAACATCTTCCTCTTTTTCAATTTCAGCATTTTTGCTTGTGAGTAAGGTTGCCAGGCTCAGCACTGTACAACTTTTCAATGTTACATTTGATGACCCCAAAATACTTGTTTCATATCTTGTCAGCCTCGCACCAGTCAAGTATTGGGTTTTTGTCCTTGTCAGTAGAATCTCAATAGAGTGAGGGGCCATTACAGTCAGGGGATAGCCCATCTCAATGCCCTCACACTGTGTAAGGATTTGACCAACTGCGGCAACTGCGCACAAACAACCTGGTAAGGCTGCTGCATCTGAGTCCAAAGTAGCTGAAAAATATGCTAATGGGGGGGGTTTAACCTCCATGGACCTGTGTCAAGACAGACAAAGAACAAGAATCACGCTCATGACAAAACAAGTTAAAGGCTTTGTGTAATCAGGCATACCCAGCACTGGAGCCCTGGACAAACTCTCGCTCAGTTCAGTGAACGCTTTAATTTTATCCTGGTCTAGCACTATGGGATCAGTGACTTCCTTATGAGTCAGCTTCTGCAAGGGTCTTGAAATGACTGAAAAATTTGGAATCCACAGGCGACAATAACCCACCATTCCCAAAAATATCCTGACATTTCTCTGTGTGGTTGGGGGACTTATCTGCAATATTGTTGTAATCCTTTCTCTGGATATCTTTCTTGAACCCTTCTCAATCTGGTGACCCAAAATACTTCACTACTTTCTGACAGCATTTTCAGTGGAGACACAATGACCATTCCTTCCTAAATGGTTCAACAGGGCAATTGTATCATGCTTGCACTCATCCCTTGTCTTGGACGCAATCAGTAAGTCATCAATGTACTGCACCAATGTCGATTGGAAAGGCAATTCCAATGACTCCAAATTATTTTTCAAGATCTGATTGAATATGGAAGGTGACTCTGAATACCCTTGAGGAATTCTGCACCAGCAATAGATTCGATCCAGGAATTTGAAACAAAAGAGAAACTGACTGTCCTCATGAAGAGGCACGGAAACGAATGCTTGTGAAAAATTGATGACAGTGAACCATTCTGCATCACATGGAATCTGGAACATTATCACAGCTGGATTTGGCACCACAGGACATTTGACCACAATCTCTTTTATTTTTCTCAAATCCTGAACAATCCAAACATTCCCACAGGGCTTCTTCAAACCCATTATTGGTGAGTTATATGGTCTGCTCAACACTTCCTTCAGAACCCATTGCTTTACAAAGTCTGCAATTATCTGAGCCACTTTCATCAGTATATCCTATGGCATACAGTACTGTGGAAGTAGGGGGAAAACTGCATTAGGTTTTATGGTAATTCTGACTGGCTCCACTGCCTTAATCAGACGTACTTCTTTTCTTGTCAAATCCCACACCTTCTCTTGTACCGATCCCTGCAAAGGAGGATGGATCAAAAGGTATTCCTCATTTGTAGTTTCACACTCTATTTCTGGGACTTGGTCTTCTTCATCATCACTATTAGTCTGAATCTCAATTCCTTAATTCGAGCAAGTAATCAGACACTTTGTTTTACACAGCAAGTCTCTTCCGAGTAGGGATACTGGACTTGAATCGCAGACTACAAATGTATGCAATCCCTGAAAATTGCCAACCTCGACTTGAAATGGATCTGTAATCGGGTTTGTCAAATACTGGTTTGCTACCCCCACAACCTGAACTGTTCTTCCTGAAAGAGGTAAATTCAGAACTTCTGCACTTCTTACTGTAGAGAGTGTAGCACTTGTGTCCACAAAGAATTAAACTCTCTGACCCATAACCTTTCCCTTCACACTGGGTCCTCTCTGATCTACCTCTAAGGAAGTCGCAAGCACACATGGCTCCTCATCTGAACTATCACACATCCATTCATCAAGTATTCCATCCTCACTGTGTTACGGGAATTGGTGCACTGTGTTACTATTTATGTTTTGCCTCCGACCTGTGACCTTCTGATAAAGCATCATCTGTTGCTGCTCCATCGGGGCTTGAGGTATTTGAATTTGCTGTCTAGGTGCCATGGGAACCTGCTGCTGCATCGGCTGCAACTGTGACACTTGTGCATGGGGCATTTTCACCTGCTGCATAGGCTGAACATTTTGCACTTGATACACATTACTCTGAAAATTTGGATTGGGACCTCTTACTCTCAGTCCTCTTACATTCTGGAATGAATTGATGTCATTACTCTGCTGAACAACGCCTTCCTGAACCATCATTGGACACTCCCGCTTCCAATGTCCTACGGCTCAGTAAATATGAAATGGCAATAGCTTCTTCATTCCTTGCACATCATTCTGAACCACTACAGTATTCAAATCCAGACTATGATTCATATGGCCTCCTCGAACACTATCTCATCTGGGTCTGAAACATGTTTCCCTGATGCTGCTGTGGCAACTGCTGTGTAAAATTCCCTTGCACTCCTGTTTGAGCTGCTTTAATCTGCATCACCATCGCTTTTTCTTTCAACTTAATCTCATCACTACAGTATTTCGCATACTGCAACACCTCATCAATCGGCCTTGCTTACCAGCAAATCAAATGAGTCTTAATCATCTGGCTGATTTCAGGTCTCAATCCTTCCACAAATCGGAACACAAAATGTAGCATGTCTTTCGCCCCAATCGTCTTTGTACCACTGTGATGCTTTAATACCTGCAACAATGTTTCATAATACGCAGGTATCGACTCTTTTGCTTCATGAGCTGTCCTGAACTCAATCACCTTATAGTAATCTTTCATTACTTCGGGAGACGGTGCTCCTGTATGCTTGTCTCTCTTTGATTTACTTGTTGGCCAGTCTACACTCCTCTAGCACTCGATCCACAGATCAGCTGGAACCACTATCTCTAGTAGTGTGTTCAAGTCTTCCCATACACACTTCACAAGGTTCACAAACCTGTCTGTTTGCTGATATCACTCTACAGGCTTTTCTCTCAATTTTGGATAATCATTTGTAAATGATAGAAAGTCACTTCTACTCCAAGGGACATGAACAAAATTTCCCCCAGAAATCTCTCTCATTGGTAAAATCTTTACTGGCTCTAGATCCTGCTGCACGTTTTTGGTCAGCTCTAAAGAATCCCTTTCTCTCTTGTCTCTTTTCTTTACCCATCTGCCTTCCCATTTGTTTAATGCTCCCCATGTCTGAGAACTCTGCAGCAATTCTTTAACACCTTTACCGCCATGGACGTAATGGTTAAGTCCATGGCTGCGCCTGTGTGGTTCCATGGACGTAACCATTACATCTATTGAACAGCCCTTTGTAGAAGCGCTAGTGCTCCCCCAAGGGCCACCACCCCAACCCCCCAGGCCAGGGCTGGAAGGGGGAAACCCTTCCCCTTCCGCCCCCTTCCTCCCCACCCCCCATGACATCTGCTCGCGATTGCACGATGAAATCATGAAAGGGAGGAAAGACGCGGAGGAAGCCATTTGCTTCCAGCGAGTCTAGAGGAAGGAGGTAGGTTTTACCTCCTGGGGGGGAAGGGAATGCCTGTAAAAGAAGCATTGAGGGAAAGGAAAGGGTTTTCCTTTCCTTCAATGTCTCTTTGAGCATTCCTGCTGCCTGATCGCGATGCGATCGGGCAGCAGGAATACCCACTAGACACCAGAGAATTAGTGTTTGTGTGTGTGACCCCTTGAGCAAGGGTCGCTTTCCTTTGGGGGGCAATACCTCTATTTGCCATTTCTGCCCCCCTGGGGGGCAGATTGGCCTTATTTTTAGGCCGATCTGCAGAAAGCCACTAGACACCAGGGATTGTTTTTTGTTGTTTGTTTTTTTGTGTTGGGGGGCGGCCCTTTGGGCAAGGGTCACCCCCAAGGCCCAAAAGCACTATTGGGCAGTTCTGCCCCCTTTGCGGGCAGATAGGCCTATTCTTTTTAAGCCTTTCTGCCCCCAAGGGGGGGCAGAATCCCCATAGCACCAGGGATCATGTGTGTGTGCTTTGTGCGGAGGGTGGCCCCTTGGGCAAGGGTCGCCGGCCAAAGGGGGCAGATTGGCCTAGTTTTTGTAGGCCCTTCTTCCCCAGTGGGGCAGAAACCTTGAAGACACCCCAAGGAGTCCAAGGATGTGTGGCTTGCCTGGATCCCCCAACACTTTCTGACCCAGACTCCTCTGCAAACCTCAACATTTGCTTAAAAAGGCATATTTTCCTCACTTTCCTTTGTAGGATCATCGCTGCGGCACAGATTTCCTACCACCCAGAGTTCCCCTCAGTCTCCCAATTAAATGATACCTCACTTGTGTGGGTCCCCAAAGCAGAGTCAGCCTAAAAGATGTATAAAAGAAAAATATGTGCTTATCAAGACGCTGTGCTATCCCCTCAATCTCTACAGGTTTTTGCCATTTTTCTGTTGCAGGGACCTGGGCCACCCACACAAGTGAGGTATAATTTTTATTGGGAGACTGGGGGGAACGCTGGGTGGAAGGAAATTTGTGGCTCCTCTCAGATTCCAGAACTTTCTGTCACCGAAATGAGAGGAAAAAGTGTTTTTGGGCCAAATGTTGAGGTTTGCAAAGGATTCTGGGTAACAGAACCTGGTCAGAGTGCCAAAAGGCATTCGATCTTGGATTCACCTAGGTTTCTAGTTTTAAAAAATGTGCAGATTTGGCAGGTTTCCCTAGGTGCCGGCTGAGCTAAAGGCCAAAATCCACAGCTAGGCACTTTGTAAAAAAAATGCTCTGTTTTCTTTGTGAAAATGTAATGTGTCCACGTTGTGTTTTGGGGCATTTCCTTTCACGGATGCTAGGCCTACCCACACAAGTGAGGTACCATTTTTATCAGGAGACTTAGGGGAACGCTGGGTGCCGGCTGAGCTAGAGGCTAAAATCTACAGCTAGGCACTTTCCAAAAACATGTCAGATTTCAATGTAAAAATGTGATGTGTCCATTTTGTGTTTCCTGTCGCGAACAGTGAGGGTCCATTTTTATCGGGATACTTGGGGGAACACAGAATAGCAAAACAAGTGTTATTGCCCCTTGTCTTTCTCTACATTTTATTTCTTCGAAATGTAAGACAGTGTATAAAAAATACGTCTATTTGAGAAATGCCCTGTAATTCACATGGTAGCATGGGCACCCCGGAATTCAAAGATGTGCAAATAACCACTGCTTCTCAACACCTTATCTTGTGCCCATTTTGGAAATACAAAGGTTTTCTTGATACCTATTTTCCACTTTTTATAAATCAGCAAATGAATTGCTGTATACCTAGTATAGAATGAAAACCCATTGCAAGGTGCAGCTCATTTATTGGCTGTGGGTACCTAGGGTTCTTGATGAACCTACAAGCCCTATATATCCCTGCAACCAGAAGAGTCCAGCAGACGTAACGGCATATTGTTTTCAAAAATCTGACATTGCAGAAGAAAGTTACAGGGTAAAACGTGGAGAAAAATTGCAGTTTTTTTACCTCAATTTCAATATTCTTTTATTTCAGCTGTTATTTTCTGTAGGAAACACTTGTAGGATCTGCACGAATGACCCCTTGCTGAATTCAGAATTTTGTCTAGCTTTTCAGAAATGTTTAGCTTTATGGGACCCAGCATTGGTTTCTTACCCATTTCTGTCAGTAACTGGAAGGAGGCTGAAAGCACAAAAAATAATAAAAATGGGTTATGTCCCAGTAAAATGTCAGAACTGTGTTGAAAAATTGGGTTTTCTGATTCAAGTCTGCCTATTTCCTGAAAGCTGGGAAGCTGGTGATTTTAGCACCGCAAACCCTTTGTTGATTCAATTTTCAGGGAAAAAACCACAAGCCTTCTTCTGCAGCCCTTTTTTTCCCATTTTTTTGAAAAAAAAATGAAATTCTCACTGTATTTTGGCTAATTTCTTGGTCTCCTTCAGGGGAACCCACAAAGTCTGGGTACCTCTGGAATCCCTAGGATGTTGGAAAAAAGGACGTAAATTTGGTGTGGGTAGCTTATGGGGACATAAAGTTATGAGGGCCTAAGCACAAACTGCCCCAATTAGCCAAAAAAAGGCTTGGCACCTGAAGGGGAAAAGGCCTGGCAGCGAAGGGGTTAAGGTGTGCCTTCATTCCGGCAGATCTCATGTGTTCAAAATCTTTCGCCTTGAAATCCAATCTGTAACTCCTTTTCAAACGCTTTGTTTTCTCAATTTCTATGCTGTATGTCTCTGCTAAATCTGCTAATCTCTGATGCACTCTGCTCACTTCTCTCGTAATCTTTGGGCATAGATATCTCAACTCTGCCTCTGTGTAGGATTCTAACCTATTCGCCCCCATCGTTCCCTCAATGAGTTCACCCGCTTCCATGCTTAGTCTAGCACAATTCAAATACTCCTCTCCTTTAGGGGCACTCTCTGGGGTATTCAGGTTGTCTAACCATTCAGTCAATTGCTGAGCGTCAGTCCTTGTAATGATATGTTACTCGCTTGGACCAGGAGGACCTGCTGTGCAACTGCATTCGGAGTCTGCAGTGTCAACAATTTCAAGTTCTGGCTAACATTTGGCCTTTCACTGTGTCTGGAAGTGCTACAAATGGACTAAAGTCAAGCAATGACCTGGATCCATCGAAAGTCTGACCACAGTCACAGGAGAGACTACCTGAACATGTTCATTAGGTCCTCCCCTCATTAGGCTTTGGGTCATTGCTCCCTGTTCACTTACAGTCGTTTTCATTTGTGCATATAATGGTACAGTTGGTTCAACAGTAATAGGCAGCGAAATAGCATCTAGGGCTGCTCTGGCACTTACACTCTGTGGGAAAATAACTCCCATATTCTGATTCATCATCGGAGTCATGTCTGAATGTGTCCCTGTTACTGGAGTAAATCTTGGCAGTACCTGTGGCCGTACTTGAGGCAACAAAATTGGAGTCAGCTCATTCTGAACCAGAATTGTTCTCGGGAAGACCTGCTCCGTGGTCATCACTAAGTTCGAAGTCATTTCCATAATGGGCACATCAGGGTAAATTTTCTGCACCTGTGGCGGTTGCATCTGTGTTTGCACTACAGGAGTAGCTGTCACACTAGGACCACTTTGCACTGCATTCTGTATCATGTTAGCATTACCCTGCACCGGACTCCCTGTCCATTAACCTATGTCGGAGCTGTCAGATCAACACTAGTACTCAGACCACTCTGATGTACTGTATATGGTGGTGGTCAATCTCTCAATAACTGTGTAAGGAGCTCATCATTGTTCACTTCTTCCTCTACTATTGAGGACTTTCGAGCTCCCTTACTTTTTGTACGGACCTTTATTAGTCTTCCTAGTCGCTTTCTTTCCTTCCTTCTCATTCTGTTGCTTAATGGCTGGAAACAACTTAATCCCTTGCAAAGTCTCTGTTCTCCATACCTTCTGAACGCAATCCCATCTAGCCTCCGCTAGAGTCTTTTCCACCTTTCTCATCCTCCTCTCAAATTTTAATTGCTGTTGCTGTCTGGCTACCAGCTCCCAAATCGCTAATGCCTCAAACTGTACTGGTCTCGGAAAGGGCTTTGATTCATAAAGCACCATCAGTAAATGCTCCAAACCCCTCAAATTGAACATCCCATTTGTAGAAAACGCTAAACTCCCATCTTTCTCTGTCATTTTGCACCATTACTTTAACAAAAGACATGGCTCAACACCTCTCTCTTCCATTACAATATAAGCTAGCGTATTCTCTGGTGGTGTAGCCTCGCCTACACTCGCTGTAATGTACATATCTCCCCTTAGGGCACTTTTCAATGCCTTGAAAAACTTCATGTTTTCTAATTTTTATTTGCTCACAATCAAATCAGGAAATGACTTTTAATCCCAGGATACCTTTCACCCACGTTATCAACCAATTGCCTCTCACGGATGGCTGCCAATCCGTGCGTGACCCTTCTTACTAACCGACCTATCCCAGCGCTGCTCCAATGATGTCACACTCACACATACTGCAGCTGACAAAGTCTTGCAGCTTGTCCTGCTAAACTCCAGTTCACACAAAACTAATGCAAAATATTGCGAGCACTAATCAAAAAACAAAAACAAATCTGCTGGTTTACTACAGGAAAGGTAACACAGTCACTTCAGAAACCTTACGGATTTTCACTGATGGCTTTTTCTGTACCTACAGCTACTCCTTCTTTCTCGGTCTCCCAGATCGGCAAGCAAAATTTGAGCCGCAAATTTTGCTCTCAACTGATCAATGGGTCTGTCCTGGTACACATAGGACTCACCAAATCTCAGTGGAAATTTTCTCTCGCCCACTTAAACTCACACACTGACTTGTTAACCACGCTCGATCAACCTATTAAACCAAACAAATTACAGCACATAACCAAGTGTCTCACACACTTTTCAATTTACTCCGGAGTCTTAGACCACACAGAGTCTGTACATCAACAACCAAGTGGACAACTTTTGAGCACAAAGCGCCACACTCATATGAAGTTCGACGACTTCCCTACTCTCATACTGTGGAGTACACACACTCCTACTACAACTTAATTTGGAGTACACAGACTCCCTAAAACCCTCACAAACCTCACAATTCACCTGCAATTTGCATAAGCTATGCAAGCGCAACCTTTTTCTCTTACACTATCACTAGAACACTGAGAACATCCTCAAACAACCATTAGCAGGATCCAGGATCTGGGAAAGTCCTTTCTGGGCTTAACGGAACATCATTTTCTTTCCAATTATCATCATTGAAAAAAAAAATCCAAATCTCATTAATAATAAGTCTTGAAAGGACCAACTCATCAAACTGCTACCATCTCTGGGAACACCTGTCACTCTGTACCGAACGTCTATTGCAAGCTCTTAAGGAGACTAACCATCAGTCTGCTACCATGACTGTTAGCTCGCCTGACCTTAATAAGTAAACTTACAAGAGGACGCAAATAGGTCGATGAAGATTTTGAATCGCAATTAAGAAGTTCTTACCATAGCTCCAGTACATAATCAATAATCAATACACAATAATCAATAGTCATTAGTAATTAACAAAATCAATAATCAATGGAGACAGTAATTGTCACACACCATGACCTTTCAGTCATGAATAACCACACATTTAGTGAAAGTTTAGAATGTTTAGAAGAATTAGCACAGGAACCAATGAAAGCAAGGAAAGCAAGGAGGCAGGATCTAAGCCCCTTTTGAGATTTATATTAACTACATTAGAGTTCACAAGCACAGTGCAAGCGCTGTGGAGACGAAACCTAAATATGAAAGGATGACAGAAACGCTTTCGTACAACAGGCACTAGTGGCACTAGACATGTAAGTAATTGCTCCGCTACAAGTCTCTATTACTCTGCCAATGTCCATGTCTACCTTAACGTATTTTTGACTGATCCTTTTGTTTCAGGATGACAGCAATTATTTGGAATGCAATGCTTTACACTGTTTATCAGAACAAAGATATTGGGGAACAATTACTAGTTAAAATACAGATTACAGAAAAATAACTTGAAATTAATGATGTTAATATAAATCCTATTTAAAAAAAATGATAATTCTGAAATAACGTATCTAATGGCAGGACTGTAGTTTTAATCCTTTAATGATATGTAATTATCTTTCAATTAATCATATTTAACTGGGGAGACTCACCCTTCTTCTAAAATGTTATATTGATAGTCCATAGATTCATCCGGTGACCTGATGAGCATGGCACTAGCATTCACCATGTAACTCTTTGGTGTCATTAAGTCACACATTTCTTTTCTCACCTCTGGGCAACCTGGGCAGTAGTTACTGTTGCACCCCTTCTATGGGAAAGGATACCTCACACCAAACTGGCTACCATGCCCTACAGTGCCTTCACAAGCTGGTCAGGATGCTGCAATAGAGACCATAGCAAGTCATCTGATTATTAGAAATTAGGTTTCTGGTTAGCAGAGGTGTGCACCCTAACCAAGCAGGAACCACAATCCTAATCAGGGTATAGTCACAAATACACCCTAAATTAACCTGTGCTCATCCCCTGGTAGATTGGCGCAGAGCAGTCAAGCTTATCCTAAGAGGCAATGTGCAAAGTATTTGTGCAATGCTTCAAACAGTAAAATCGTGAAAACCCCACACAAACATACACCTGGTTAGACAAGATAGAGCTTAATTTAATGAAAAAAACAAGACAAGACCAAAATGACAAAAATCCAACAAGTATAACATAAGATATACATTTTTAAAGAATAAACTGGATTGTAGTGCCTAAAAGCATAACACCCTATCCTGGGCTATCTGAGTGCTAGATCATGATGGAGTGAAGGTCAGATACAGGGGCAATGATTTGACTCTGGTTCTTTAACATTTGTGTGAGAATCTGGGTTTTCTTCTGCTTACACATCCAGTGAGGATGATGTCTTAGCACAATATCAATCTTTGGATCTGGAGTCTCTTCCACTTCATTAAGCTGTTTGTAAGATGCTTTTAACATGAGTTTCAAGATGTGGAAAAGTAGTCTTTACCTTGTTTTTGGGCAAAACCATACATGCTTGAGCATTTTGCCCATGAATTTCTAGCTAATGTTGAAGTGGATAACCTCATGATGACTGGTTTGTCTTCCCCAGGATCTGTTGTATCTGACAATGTCTTACTATCAAATTCTATTGATAAAAAAATTGAGGGCACAGTCAAGCATTCGTATGCTGCCTCTAATTTTGTGATTCATGCTAATGATTACACTACATACACAGTTCAATCTCTTTTGAAAGACGTTCATGTGTTGGCAAGGACTGCTCTGAGCTTTTTTCAATAATGGAACAACAGGTTCATCTTTTATGAGATGTGCCATTTGATAACCTATGTGCTTCAGCAGCAGCTTGAGAAGCATCTATTGATGCACGGTGCCACTTGTGGATGTCAGCTTGGAAGACAGATGCTATCTTAATGAAGCTTACTTGTGAGGGGAGTAAACTTATTGTTCAGCAACTTGAGGTCAAGACATCAGCTGAGATTAAGAAGCTGATCAGTCTGGTACATTAGGTTTTAGTTTTGGTTATCATTGAACCTCTGGGCCCTCAACTGACAGGAGTCAGCCATTTTGAGTTAGGGTTCAAGAGGGTGGGGCAAGTCCTGACAAGCCCTGGTCCTAATTTCTCCTGCACCAACTGTCAGTACTCCTCCACCGCCATCATAACTACCAACACCCGGACACCCCACATGCCAAAATGGCCCGGAACAACTTGGGTGCCTTCCATTCAATGCCAGATCACTCAGCAAGACACAACTGAAATCTGGACACCATCTCTACCCTCAACCTCAATGTAACCTTCATCACAGAGACCTCGCTCTCCCCTGCCCCAGACATCACCATAGCTGCACCCCCAGCTATAAAATGAAACAACGCAACCACATAAACAAGCATAGAGGCCGCAAAACTATCATACACATCGAATCAATCACCTGCATCATCACCAATGATGATTCACTGAATACATGAAACCGATCACAACAGCACCATCAAAGGCACCCTCACATACAGACCACCAGGACAAAGAATCGGCTTCAGCAACGCTATCACTGAATTCATCACCCCGCTTGCCATTGAATCAGAACATTACATCTTTCGGGGAGACCTAAACTTCCCCCTGGATGACCCCAGAGATACCAACGCCACGACCTACTGGAAAGATCGACATCAGCCTCAAGCAGCTGGTCACTGCCCCCATGAACAAGGCAGGACACACTTTGGACCCTATCTTCATATCCAGCAGCAGATTCAGCTATAGCCATACCACAGAACCCACCTGGTCAGACTACCACATCATACACTTCACACTTGCCCCAACCCCCTGCACCATCCCTATCTGCCAAAGTGCCCCCTGCCATGGTTGGAGCCAGGCCTCTCAGAAGCAATGGTCTGAAGCACTCAACACCTCACAATCGGACACCACCATCACCTTCGAACAGGCAGTTCAGAACGTGAACGACTGGATCACCAATGCTTCTGATCTGGTCCTCCCATCCAAAACAGCCAGGCCCCACAGAACCACTAAACAAGCCAGCTGGTATACCACAGGACTTAGCGAGTCTAAATGGAGGTTAAAACAATTGAAGAGGCTACCAGTCACCTTCAAATTGGCCCTCAATGGCTACCACCACCAGATCAAAGCCACAAGAAAAGAGGCCGCAGTCTGCTGAATCGAGATCAATGCCAAACAAATCAAGGAACTCTTCACCATTATCAGAGAGTTTGCCTTTCCCTCAGACCACTTCCACAACAAGATAGAAACCATCTATAGAATCTTAGATCCCTAACCCGTAGACTCCCCCCAGCATCACTACTACCCCCATCCCAACCACCCACCCACCCACCACATAGGAACTACTAAGTGCATCATACACAACTACACTCCTGAGCTCCATCCACTCGGGAGCACCCACTGAACGCTGCCCCCACAGGCTCTTCAACCTTGGAAGAAACAAGATCAGCCACCATCTCACCACACTCCTTAACACCTCCCTAACCATGTCCACTTTCTCAAAGTCTGGAAAAACACACAAATCATACCTGTAGGAAGTTGGCTCTGTATGCACTATTTCAAAGTAAGGAATAGTATGCATAGAGTCCAAGGGTTCCCCTTAGAGGTAAGATAGTGGCAAAAAGAGATAATACTAATGCTCTATTTTGTGGTAGTGTGGTCGAGCAGTAGGCTTATCAAAGGAGTAGTGTTAAGCATTTGTTGTACACACACAGGCAATAAATGAGGAACACACACTCAGAGACAATTCCAGGCCAATAGGTTTTTGTATAGAAAAATATATTTTCTTAGTTTATTTTAAGAACCACAGGTTAAAATTTTACATGTAATACTTCAAATGAAAGGTATTGCAGGTAGGTACTTTAGGAACTTTGAATAATCAAAATAGCATATACACTTTTCACATAAATCACATATAGCTATTTTAAAACTAGACAGTGCAATTTTCAACAGTTCCTGGGGGGAGTAAGTGTTTGGTAGTTTTTGCAGGTAAGTAACCCACCAACGGGGTTCACGTTTGGGTCAAAGGTAGCCCACCGTTGGGGGTTCAGAGCAACCCCAAAGTTGCCACACCAGCAGCTCAGGGCCGGTCAGGTGCAGAGGTCAAAGTGGTGCCCAAAACGCATAGGCTTCAATGGAGAAGGGGGTGCCCCGGTTCCAGTCTGCCAGCAGGTAAGTACCCGTGTCTTCAGAGGGCAGACCAGGGGGGTTTGGTAGGGCACCGGGGGGGACACAAGTCCACACAGAAAGTACACCCTCAGCGACACGGGGGCGGCCGGGTGCAGTGTGCAAACAAGCGTCAGGTTTGTAATAGAAAGGAATGGGAGACCAAGGGGTCTCTTCAGCGATGCAGGCAGGCAGGGGGGGGCTCCTCGGGGTAGCCACCACCTGGGCAAGGGAGAGGGCCTCCTGGGGGTCACTCCTGCACTGGAGTCCGGATCCTTCAGGTCCTGGGGGCTGCGGGTACAGATTCTTTACCAGGCATCGGGATCTGGGAAGCAGGCAGTCGCGGTCAGGGGGAGCCTCGGGATTCCCTCTGCAGGCGTCGCTGTGGGGGCTCAGGGGGGGCAACTCTGGCTACTCACGGTCTCGCAGTTGCCGGGGAGTCCTCCCTGAAGTGTTTGTTCTCCACAAGTCGAGCCGGGGGTGTCGGGTGCAGAGTAGCAAGTCTCACGCTTCCGGCAGGAAACGCAAGTTGTTTTAAAGTTGCTCCTTTGTTACAAAGTTGCAGTCTTGGGTGGACAGAGCCGCTGTCCTCAGGAGTTTCTTGGTCCTTCTAGAGCAGGGCAGTCCTCTGAGGATTCAGAGGTCGCTGGTCCCTGGGGAGAGCGTCGCTGGAGCAGTGTCTTTAGAAGGGGGGAGACAGGCCGGTAGAGCTGGGGCCAAAGCAGTTGGTGTCTCCATCTTCTCTGCAGGGTTTTTCAGCTTAGCAGTCCTCTTCTTCTTAGGTTGCAGGAATCTATCTTGCTTGGTTCTGGGAGCCCCTAAATACTCGATTTAGTGGTGTGTTTAGGTCTGGTAGGGCAGTAGCCAATGGCTACTGTCCTTGAGGGTGGCTACACCCTCTTTGTGCCTCCTCCCTGAGGGGAGGGGGGCACATCCCTATTCCTATTGAGGGGATCCTCCATCTGCAAGATGGAGAATTTCTAAAAGTCAGAGTCACCTCAGCTCAGGACACCTTAGGGGCTGTGCTGACTGGCCAGTGACTCCTCCTTGTTTTTCTCATTATCTCTCCTGGACGTGCCGCCAAAAGTGGGGGCTGTGTCCAGGGGGCAGGCATCTGCACTAGCTGGAGTGCCCTGGGGCATTGTAACACAAAGCCTGAGCCTTTGAGGCTCACTGCTAGGTGTGACAGTTCCTGCAGGGGGGAGGTGTGAAGCACCTCCACCCAGAGCAGGCATTGTTTCTGTCCTCAGAGAGCACAAAGGCTCTCACCACATGGGGTCAGAAACTCGTCTCTCAGCAGCAGGCTGGCACAGACCAGTCAGTCCTGAACTGAACAATTGGGTAAAATACAGGGGGCATCTCTAAGATGCCCTCTGTGTGCATTTTTTAATAAATCCAACACTGGCATCAGTGTGGGTTTATTATTCTGAGAAGTTTGGTACCAAACTTCCCAGTATTCAGTGTAGCCATTATGGAGCTGTGGAGTTCGTTTTTGACAGACTCCCAGACCATATACTCTTATGGCTACCCTGCACTTACAACGTCGAAGGTTTTGCTTAGACACTGTAGGGGCATAGTGCTCATGCACCTATGCCCTCACCTGTGGTGTAGTGCATCCTGCCTTAGGGCTGTAAGGCCTGTTAGAGGGGTGACTTACCTATGCCATAGGCAGTGTGAGGTTGGCATGGCACCCTGAGGGGAGTGCCAAGTCGACTTAGTCATTTTCTCCCCACCAGCACACACAAGCTGGCAAGCAGTGTGTCTGTGCAGAGTGAGGGGTCCCTAGGGTGGCAGAAGACATGCTGCAGCCCTTAGAGACCTTCCCTGGCATCAGGGCCCTTGGTACCAGGGGTACCAGTTACAAGGGACTTACCTGGGTGCCAGGGTTGTGCCAATTGTGGAAACAATGGTACATTTTAGGTGAACGAACACTGGTGCTGGGGCCTGGTTAGCAGGGTCCCCGCACACTTCTCAGTCAAGTCAGCATCAGTATCAGGCAAAAAGTGGGGGGTAACTACAACAGGGAGCCATTTCTTTACACAAGCCCCCCCCCCCCAGCCTACAGGCCAGGAGACTCAGCCAAAGCTGGGAGAGTCTTCCTAGTCTGTCAGGCGAGGAAGAGTAGAGGAAATAGGCTGGTTTGTTGCAGGGCCTACTCTGCCTTACATCCTCCTGTTCAGGTCATTCCCTCTTGGGAACTGACCCACTGCCACAGTGATAGGACCTAGTCTGAATTGCCTCTTGTCTGTGTCTTTAATGTCTCCACCCATTCTCTCTATTTTGGGGTTAGAGGTATCCACCTCTGCTAATCTTATCTTAGCCAGGGTCACCCCTAGCTTACCCAAAGAGGTTACCCAGAGCTGGAGTAACCCCACCATGACCAACAGGGTCAGGGGGCCTAACTTGCTATTTGGCATGGGGTCAGACCACCATGCCAAGGATAGTGCAGCCATAAAGGCTAACACCCAGCAGAGGCCACTGACAGCTGTTAGTGCCCAGAACCACACCTTTAGCTCTTCACCTACAAGGGAAGGGGCTAGGTTACAGGCTTCTTTGGGTTCAGGGTGCCTATCTGCTGTATTAGAGTGGGGGGTTAGCACATATTGTAGTAACACCCTTCTTCCACTCTTTCTTCTGTTAGCTGAGGAGCCACCCACTCAGGCTTAACAGTTGCCTGACTAGCCAGGATTTCTTGTGGGTCAGGTTGGACGTTACCAGTGCCACTTTTGGAGTTCTCCCCTACTGGAGCAGAATCTCCTTGGCTTGCTGGAACCTTGGCTAAAGGTTGTCCACCCTTCCTACACTGTTTTCTTTTCTTTTTCTTCTGGGGCCTGCTTGCAGTTACTGCAGGGGCAGGACCTCCAGAATCCTTGGGAGAGGACTGGCACTGGACCAGTTCCTCTCTTGGGCTCTGACTAACCTCTGGGTAGTCATTTCCAAGGAGACAATCAAGGGGGAGGTCTGTACTGACTACCACCCTTCTCCAGCTAAAAGTCCCACCCACTTCTATTGGCACAAAAGCCACAGGCCTATCAGTGACCCTGTCTGGGCTAACTCTTACTCTGGCAGTCTCACCTGGGATGTACTGGTTTGAGAACACCAGCCTGTCATGCACAATAGTGTGACTGGCACAAGTGTCTCTCAGGGCAGTGGCTGGGATTCCATTCACCAGTAGGTGGTGGAAGTGTCTACTTCCCTCTGGAATCTCCAACTCACCTGTTGGGCCCTTCTTCCAGTTGAAGGCTATGAAGACCTCCTCATCTGAGGAGTCATCCCCAATGGCTACACTGGTCACCCCTGGGATTTTGCTAGGGGGTTTGTTTTTGGGGCAAGAAGTGTCCTTGGTGTGGTGCCCTGTCTGTCTACAGTTTTGGCACCATGCCTTAGTGGCATCCCAGTTCTTACCCTGGTACCCACCTTTGTTTTGGGTTGTGTCTCGGTCCACCCACCTGGTCTGGTTTTTGGGGGCCTACAGAGGCCTTTTTTCTTTGTTTCTAGTGTCACCCACTTTCTCCTGGGGAGGCTTTGTAACCCCTTTCTTTTTGTCACCCCCAGTGGAAGTTTGGTTACCCTAGTCTTGACCCAGTGGTCTGCCTTCTTTCCCAATTCTTGGGGAGAAATTGGACCTAGGTCTACCAGATACTGATGCAACTTTTCATTGAAGCAGTTACTTAAAATGTGTTCTTTCATAAACAAATTATAAAGCCCAACATAGTCATGCACTTCATTTCCAGTTACCCAACCATCCAGTGTTTTCACTGAGTAGTCTACAAAATCAACCCAGGTCTGGCTCGAGGATTTTTGAGCCCCCCTGAACCTAATTCTATACTCCTCAGTGGAGAATCCAAAGCCCTCAATCAGGGTAGCCTTCATGAGGTCATAAGATTCTACATCTTTACCAGAGAGTGTGAGGAGTCTATCCCTACACTTTCCAGTGCACATTTCCCAAAGGAGAGCACCCCAGTGAGATCTGTTTACTTTTCTGGCTGCACAAGCCCTCTCAAAAGCTGTGAACCATTTGGTGATGTCATCACCATCTTCATATATAGTTACAATCCCTTTTGGGATTTTTAACATGTCAGGAGAATCTCTGACCCTATTTATGTTGCTGCCACCATTGATGGGACCAAAACCCATCTCTTGTCTTTCCCTTTCTATGGCTAGGAGCTGTCTCTCTAAAGCCAATCTTTTGACCATCCTGGCTAACAGTAGGTCATCTTCACTGAGGCTGTCCTCAGTGATTCCAGAGGTGCTGGACTCTCCTGTCAGAGAAGCAGCATCTCTGACTATCACTTGCGGAGACAGGGTTTGAGGGACCCTGTTCTCCCTAACTAGGACTGGAGGGGGGAAATTCTCCTCCACATCACTAGCTTCCCCCTCTGTGAGGGCATCATCAGAGGGGTTGTTTTTAGCAAACTCTGCCAAGAGCTCCTGGAGCTGTTCTTTGGTAGAGTTTGATCCAGTTTTTATTTTTTTGATTCTGCAGAGAGTCCTTAACTCTGACATCCTAAGACGCAGGTAAGGTGTGAGGTTGAGCTCCACCACTGTCTCTTCAGCAGTAGACATTATGGGGGTCATTCCAACCCTGGCGGTCGGTGTTAAAGCGGCGGCAAAACCGCTAACAGGCTGACAGTAAAAAAAATGCAATTCCGACCCTGGCGGAAACCGCCAACATGGACCGCCACTTCAACACACCGCCCGCCACGGCGGAACAAACAAACAGTGCGGCGGTCACCGCCAACAGACAGGCGGGAGACAATGTACCGCCCACCCTATCACAACCCACCAATCCACCACCTTTTCCGGGGCGGTAGCCCCGCCGATAAAAACACAGCGGAAACAGCCATTTCAAACGGAAAACGTTCACCTCCATACACCCCACGAGGAATCTGGACAGCATGGAACCCGAACTCCACATCCTCCCAGCGATTGTCTTCCTGCTCCTCTACCAGGAGCACGAACGCCAGCGCAGAAGACAACGGTGAGTACTGCACCTACGACACAGGGGAGGGTGGAGGCAAAAAATTACGGGGACACACATATGCGACACACCCACCCTCACCCACTACAACACACACATCAATGCATAGCAAGACATCACAGTTACCCCCCCAAACCCCCTGGAAGAATGCAAAGACAAAAGGAAATGATTATAAACATTGGAATATATTTGTATGACTGGCTTTAAAATATATCACACATCTAAAACTTTTATGTACATAAATTGTCCAGTCCGATATTTGTATCAGGCATTGTTCGTGGACCACTGGGCCCAAATCACATGGGCAAAGCCCACACAGGATACCTGACTCCAACAGAGAGAACACTGCAGGGGCATCAGATACCAAAACTACAGGCACCTCAGGGGGAAGGGAAGGGGGGGCACCTCAGCCAGATGAGTCCACAACGCCAGATCCACGAGGGGCCTCCATGGCCACTGTTCCATCCTGGGGAGTGCAAAGCCACAGTCTCTCAAGTCTCTACAGTGGGCGGCTTGCCCACTGTTCCATCCTAGGGAGTGCAAAGCCACAGTCTCTCAAGTCTCTACAGTGGGTGGGCTGCCCACTGTTCCATCCTGGGGAATGCAAAGCCACAGTCTCTCAAGTCTCTACAGTGGGTGGCGCACCCACTGTTCCATCCTGGGGAATGCAAAGCCACAGTCTCTCAAGTCAATATCAGTCTCCACTGGTACTGGAGGGAGACTGGTGCCCAGAGTGCTTCGTGCAGCCCTGCCCGACACAGATGCGGGCCTGCCCCTTCCGCCAATGGGCCAGCGGTGCTTGAGATGAAGGGCCCAGTTCAGCGGTGCTTGAGACGGTGGTGCCCAGTGCAGCGGTGCTTGAGATGAAGGGCCCAGTTCAGCGGTGCTTGAGACGGCGGTGCCCAGTTCAGCGGTGCTTGAGACGGCGGTGCCCAGTTCAGCAGTGCTTGAGACGGCAGTGCCCAGCGCAGCGGTGCTTGAGATGAAGGGCCCAGTTCAGCGGTGCTTCAGACGGCGGTGCCCAGCACAGCGGTGCTTGAGATGAAGGGCCCAGCGCAGCGGTGCTTGAGATGAAGGGCCCAGTTCAGCTGTGCTTGAGATGAAGGGCCCAGTTCAGAGGTGCTTGAGACGGCGGTGCCCAGTTCAGCGGTGCTTGAGACGGCGGTGCCCAGTTCAGCGGTGCTTGAGATGAAGGGCCCAGTTCAGCGTTGCTTGAGATGAAGGGCCCAGTTCAGCGGTGCTTGAGACGGCGGTGCCCAGCGCAGCGGTGCTTGAGATGAAGGGCCCAGCGCAGCGGTGCTTGAGATGAAGGGCCCAGTTCAGCTGTGCTTGAGATGAAGGGCCCAGTTCAGAGGTGCTTGAGACGGCGGTGCCCAGTTCAGCGGTGCTTGAGACGGCGGTGCCCAGTTCAGCGGTGCTTGAGATGAAGGGCCCAGCGCAGCGGTGCTTGAGATGAAGGGCCCAGTTCAGCGGTGCTTGAGATGAAGGGCCCAGTTCAGCGGTGCTTGAGACGGCGGTGCCCAGCGCAGCGGTGCTTGAGATGAAGGGCCCAGCGCATCGGTGCTTGAGATGAAGGGCCCAGTTCAGCAGTGCTTGAGGTGAAGGGCCCAGTTCAGCGGTGCTTGAGACAGCGGTGCCCAGCGCAGCAGTGCTTGAGATGAAGGGCCCAGTTCAGCGGTGCTTGAGACGGCGGTGCCCAGTTCAGCGGTGCTTGAGACGGCGGTGCCCAGCGCAGTGGTGCTTGAGATGAAGGGCCCAGTTCAGCGGTGCTTGAGACGGCGGTGCCCAGCGCAGCGGTGCTTGAGATGAAGGGCCCAGTTCAGCAGTGCTTGAGACGGCGGTGCCCAGCGCAGCGGTGCTTGAGACGGCGGTGCCCAGTTCAGCGGTGCTTCGGATGACTGCCCAGTTCTGCTGATCCGCCCATGGCGTGGAGGTCATTCGCCACCTGACCTGTGGCTGGCTGCGCCTTCCTGCCCACCTGGGATGGGCCTGGTGGGGCCCTCCTGGGCTGCAGTACCGGGCCTGTTGGTGTCCTCCTGCCCACCTAGGATGGGGCATGTGGGGCCCTCCTGCACACCTGGGCTGCTGGCGGTCTTGTCGGGTGTGCTGCCCTACCCAGCCTTCCCTGTTCGCCTGTGGCCCTTCCCCACCTTTGGCGGTGTGTCAGCTGGCACCACACTCCCTGCCGGAGCCATGGTAGGGATTTTGGTCCCAGGTGTTTTAGGCCTCTCGCGCCGGCCACTGACAATCTTCGCATGTTTTTGCGGGGGTGGGCTGGCCGTGCCTTGGCTCCCTACTGAACTGGCTGACCTTGAGGGTGGGGGACTCCACAGTCCATGGCAGACTGTCTTCACAGGGCCCGCTTTTGTGGTGGCTGAGGTGCTGACTGGAGTCCTATTAGATGGACGGGGTGGGGGAGTTGTTGGAAAGAGGTCAAGTTTTGATAGGAAAATAAGTTTAGGAAGAGAGGGACGGGTAGGTGTAGTAGGTATGGGAGTGGAGGAAGAGGTTGTGGTTGTAGGAGTTTGAAGTCTGCTGTCTTTGGGTGCAGGTGCTTGGGCTGGAGGCTGTGGTGAGGTGGATGGCTGTTGGGTGGGTGGCTGCCTGCGTTTGTGTAGCTTGGAAGAGGGGGTGACAGACACACTGGGAGAGGACACAGGGGACGTGTGAATGGTAGTGAGGGTGGAGACTGCACGTGTGTGGGGGTTCTGGTGTGTGTGCTGGTGATGGACGTGTTGGCTGAAGATGTTGTGCATGCAGGTGTGAGTGGAGACGTGACAGGGAGGGAGGAGGGAGACGAGGAGGAGGGGGATACAGTGGAGGCAGTGGGTGTTGGTATGTCTACATGTGGATGTTGCTTGTGTGAATGCTTGTGTGATATGTAGTGCTTATGTCTGTCTGAGCTTCCCATGGGTGTTGAGGTGTGTGCAGGCTGGTCTGATGGTGTGTCTGGGATAGGCAGAGGTACAGGGGATTGGGTATGGGTGGAGGAAGTTGGGGGGGGAGGCTAGAGACAGGGACAATTGCTGCCATCAGTGCTGAGGCCAGAGTGTTGAACGATCGCTGATGGGCAGCCTGACCAGAATGAATGCCCTCCAGGTATGCATTACTCTGGTGCACCTCCCTTTCTACACCCTGGATGGCATTCAAAAGGGTAGACTGCCCAACAATGAGCGTCCTCAGGAGGTCAATGACCTCCTCACTGAGGGCAGCAGGGGTGACTGGGGCAGGGCCTGAGGTGCCTGGGGCGAAGGAGATGCTCACCTTCCTGGGTGAGCGGGTACGGGGCAAACGCTGAGGGGCTGCTGGGAGGGCGGTGCTGGTGAGCTGGGTGTCGGTTGTACCTGTTGTTGCGGGGGCACGGATGTTGCCGCCACCACAAGGGAGCTCCCTTCAGAGGACGAGTCACTGTCACTGACATCCGCACGAGTCCCCGCTGTGGAGCTCCCCTCGCCCTCCGTCTCACTGGTGAATTCCGATTCTGTTGCATGGCCCGCCATGGCCATGTGAGATGCAGCTCCCTCATGCTCCGATGCCACTTCTCCTCCGCCTGATGATGCTAATGCACAAATGAACAGGAAGACAACAAAAAAGTAGGGTGGGGAAAAATAAAGAAATGTTGAGTGCATGCATTGGTGACACCGTTGGCAGACAGGACAGACACAGAAGCCCCCTGTACTACGCCGCGCACTTGGTGTCGACTACGCCATCAGTGGGACATGGCCTACAAGCCTATGGGCAACTTCTGCTCACATACATGACACAGGGCAATGAATAGCTGTACTTGGCACCCTACAGACGTGGGGGGCGGGGGCACAGGACCATGCCTTACGGAGGGTCCTAGCCTACAGATATCGCCCTGGCCTAGGGATACCCACAGCCCTCCTCCCCCACCCAGACACCTCCACTGCGCACAAAGTCAACAGGATTTGAGTGTACTCACCCCCTTGTGTCTGGTGTGATGTCCTCACGCGCCCATTCAAATCGGGGTAGGCCACCGCCAGGATCCGGGACATCAGGGGGGTCAAAGTACGACGGGCACCACTCCCACTTTGGGAGGCCATCCCCAGCTGAGCCTCCGCCGTCTTCCTGCTCCAGCGTCGGATGTCCTCCAATCTCTTCCGGCAGTGGGTGCCCCGTCTCTGGTGGACCCCCAGGGTCCGGACGTCCTTGGCGATGGCACGCCAAATATCGATTTTCTGGTGGGCGCTGACCTATGTGACATGTACAGGGAGAGAAGAATAATCATCACCTTCTGCATGCTCGATGTGAGTGGCCCCCCCATCCCCACCCTTGCCATGTGGCACATGCTCTCATCTGTCATTTGATGCATGCCTCAATCGCTCCCCTCACCACCATCTTTCATCCACCCCACTCAACACAGGCATTGGCCACAAAGCATGGTCCCAGTGTACTTACCTGTTGGTCTGGAGGACCGTAGAGTAGCGCATACTGGGGGAGGACCCCATCCACGAGTTTCTCCAACTCCTGAGCTGTGAAGGCAGGGGCCCTTTCCCCAGTCGCATGAGCCATTGTCTCTTCCAGACCGTGGTCACAGCAGCACTTGCAGTGTAGGTCCTCTCCTGTCGAAGATCAGGTATCGAGTGATTAAGCAGATAGAAAATGGCGGTCACGCCCGCGGCGGTGCGTACCGCGGCGGTGCGTACCGCGACTGCCGGCGCAAATCGTCATTGGCTCCTGAGACCCATAGGGTTCTATGTTAACCAATGCTGCTTTGTGCCGCGGTCTTCGACCGCCTACCGCCACAGTGTGCCACGCCAGCGCATTGACCTCACATCCCATTGTCGCACTTCACAGGTCAGGCAGCCGCCATTTCAAGGGCCCACATGCCTTATTTTCTACTGCGTCACACATACCTAGGCCTTTCATCGACACTCATACAAGCCATTCAATGCATTGGGAATCGTGTTATGTGCAAGCTGTGGTTACGTACCTGTGGGTTGATTGACTCTGTGCTCGCTGTTGTCCTTCATAGGCACCGTCCGTTGGGACATGCGAGGAGATGGAGAAATCTTCCCGTGTACAGACCGCTGGTGGACCTGTCGACAATGGAGGAAAGACATGTCATACTGACATACAGGCTTGACCGAGACACTATACAGGAACTGTGTGGCCAGCTGGAGCCAGACCTGATGTCACCAATCCACCAACCCACAGGGATCCCCCCTCTAGTGCAGGTGCTGTCAGTACTCCATTTCCTAGCAAGTGGGTCATTTCAAACAACAGTGGCCATATCATCAGGGATGTCCCAGCCCATGTTTTCCAAGGTGTTGTCCAGAGTGTTGTCTGCCCTGCTCAAACACATGCAGAGCTACATCGTCTTCCCTGAGGTGGGAGATTTGGCTACAGTGAAGGCTGATTTCTATGCCCTTGGACATATACCCAACATCATTGGTGCCATTGATGGGACACATGTTGCTTTGGTCCCCCCCAGCAGGAGTGAACAGGTGTACAGGAACAGGAAGAGTTATCATTCCATGAATGTCCAGATGGTGTGTTTGGCGGACCAGTACATCTCCCATGTTAATGCCAAGTTCCCTGGGTCAGTGCATGACGCGTACATCATGCAGAATAGCAGCATCCCTTATGTGATGGGTCAACTCCAGAGGCACCGTGTGTGGCTATTAGGAGACTCTGGTTACCCAACCTGTCATGGCTACTGACCCCAGTGAGGAATCCCAGGACAAGGGCAGAGGAACGGTACAATGAGGCCCATGGGAGAACTAGGAGGGTGATCGAGCGGACCTTCCGCCTCCTGAAGCCAGGTTTAGGTGCCTCCATATGACTGGTGGATCCCTAATGTACTCACCAAAGAAGGTGTGCCAGATCATTGTGGCCTGCTGTATGCTTCACAACCTGGCTTTGCGACACCAGGTGCCTTTTCTGCAGGGGGATGGTCCAGATGGTGGTGTTGTAGCAGCTGTGGAGCCTGTGGAGAGTGAAGAGGAGGAAGGCGAAGAGGACGACATAGAGAACAGGAACACAGTAATACAGCAGTATTTTCAATGACACACAGGTAAGAATCCACACCAGCATATTACATATACTTAACCCCTACTACCTCTCTACTGTCTGACCTTTTCCCCCAGTGTATGGTAACTGAGTTGTGACTTTCCCTTCCGATTTCAGAGATGTGGGCCCCACTGCGTGACATCTGCTTTAATTCCCCATGGACTACAGCTGTGTGACATTGGTATGTTGGCATCACAATGTGAATATGCCATTTGGCACGGTAATGTCTAATACATTTGTACAAAATCACAGCCAGACTCCAGATTGGTTTATGCAATAAGTGTGTTTATTACAGTGCTCTAAATTGGTGGGTGGTTTAAAATCGTTGAGGTGTGATGGTGGAGGATTGTCCATGGCAGAGTCCAGACTATCAGTATCACAGGTGCATTGTCCAGATGCCTGTGGAAAGTGGAGCAGGGGCAGTGTAAGGTTGTACAGGGTGTCAATGTGGGACAGTGGGATGACAATCAGGGAGGTATCCTTTCCTGGCTGGGGTCTTGGCATCTTACTCTGTCTTCTTCCTGGATCTCAGGGCCCGCTTGCGGGGTGGTTCTCCTGCTGCAGGGGGTGGGGTGCTGGTGGCCTGTTGGTCTTGTGTCGGGGCCTCCTGTCCACTAGCGCCGGCGGAGGTGGTAGGCAGTTCTTGGTCCATGCTAGTGTCAGGGGCCCTTTGTGGTGCAACAGTGTCCCGCAATGTGGTGACTACCTGATTCAGAGCCACTACGATGGTGCCCATGGCGGAACTGATGTTTCTTAGTTCTTCCCTGAATCCCATATACTGTTTCTCCTGCAGAAGCTGGATCTCCTGAAACCTGGCCAGGACCGTGGCCATCGTCTCCTGGGAGTGGTGGTATGCTCCCATGATGGAGGAGAGGGCCTCGTGGAGAGTGGGTTCCCTGGGCCTGTCCCCCCCCTGTCGCACAGCAGCCCTCCCAGTTCCCCTGTTTCCCTGGGCCTCTGTCCCCTGGACCGTGTGCCCACTACCACTGCCCCCAGGTCCCTGTTGTTGTTGGGGTGGTGGGTTAACCTGGGTGCCCTGTAATGGTGGACACACCGCTGATTGACGTGTCCTGGGGACAGAGATATGGGCCCGCTGTGTGGGTGCTGTGCTGGTGTTCCCAGAGGGGGGAAGGTCTGCTGTGGCCTGTGGCTGTCTGAGAGGAACCGACTGTCTAGAGGTCCCGATGGGCTGGGCTGGTCATCTAGATCCAGGGAGACAGAGCTGCTGTCATCGCTGTGGGCCTCTTCTGGGGGTGGAGTGGACATTTGTAGACCCTCCTGCACGGTGACGTGGCGTTCAGGTCCTGCAGGGGTATAAAAGTATGATTATTGCTTCTGTGTGTGCCATAGCGTGCAATGGGTGGGTGCCCGTGTACCCCTGTGCTTGCATTCCTGTGTGGGTGCTTTTGTGACGGTGGTTTTGCGGGGGGGATGGGTATGTGCAGTGGGCATGCTTAGGTGATAGGTGTCCATGCTTTGTGGTCGCATGCAGGGCTTGGTGTTGGGATGGGTGGGTTGTGAGGGTGAGACATTTGCTAGGAGTAGGTGTGATGGGGTGGGGGTGAGGGTGGGGGTATGAGTTGGCATGTTGGTGGGGTGGGGGTGATGAAGTAGTTAAGATTTGACTTACCAGAGTCCATTCCTCCGCCTACTCCTGCGAGGCCCTCAGGATGCAGGATCGCCAAGACCTGCTCCTCTCATGTTGTAAATTCTGGAGGAGGAGGTGGGGGTCCGCCGCCAGTCCGCTGCACCGCGATGTTGTGCCTGGATACCATGGAACGCACCTTCCCCCGTAGGTCGTTCCACCGCTTCCTGATGTCGTCCCGATTTCTTGGATGCTGTCCCACAGTGTTGACCCTGTCCACTATTCTGCTCCATAGCACCATCTTCCTGGCAATGGTGGTGTGCTGCACCTGTGTCCCGAAGAGCTGTGGCTCTACCCGTACAATTTCCTCCACCATGACCCTGAGTTCAGCCTCAGAACACCTGGGGTGTTTTTGCAGTGCCATGGGGTGGTTTGGGTAATATGTGGGGTGGATTGTGTGGTGCTAAGTGTGGTGATGTGTATTGGTGTGTAGTTTGAAGTGCGTGGTAATATTGCTGGGTGACAGTGAATTGCGCGTCAGGGTGCTCGGGTCTCTTATCTCTGTGCGTGTTCACGAATCTTTAGGAGTGGGGGTTTGTGGGTGATGTGGGTGTGTGTTTTATATTGTGTTGGATGTGTGGGAGTGTTGTTTGTATGTGTATCAGGTGTGTGTATTTCGAATTATCCAATGTGGCTGTGTTTTGTATATGTGTGTGTATTTTGAGCGCGGCAGTGTGTACCGCCAATGGAATACCGCGGTTGAAAGACCGCCGCGTGGATTCGTGTGTCGTGATAGTGTGGGCGTATTTCTGTTGGCGTGACGGTGGAGGTCTGGTCATCGCCAGTTTCTCGCTGGCCTTTGGTGTGGCGGACTTTTGTTGATGTCTGTATTTTGGCGGTTTGCCTGTTGTGGGTCAGAATGACCGTGGCGGTTTACCGCGGCCGCGGTGGTGTTATGGCGGTCTTCTGCACGGCGGTAAGCGCCTTTTACCGCCGAGGTTGGAATGACCCCCTATGTTTCTAAAAGTTGGAATACTTTTTAAGAATCTAAAACTATCTCTAGAACTTAATTCAAATTTTTACAAAACTTTTAAACTCTAAAAGAAATGCTAACAGGGACTAACACAAGGCCCTAGCAGGACTTTTAAAAATTTAGAAAAATAGCTCAAATTTAAAAAATCCGTTTCTAATGACAATTTTAGGAATTTAGTCATGTGATCAGGTATTGGCTGAGTAGTCCAGCAAATGCAAAGTCTTGTACCCCACCCCTGATCCACCACTGTAGGAAGTTGGCTCTGTATGCACTATTTCAAAGTAAGGAATAGTATGCACGGAGTCCAAGGGTTCCCCTTAGAGGTAAGATAGTGGCAAAAAGAGATAATACTAATGCTCTATTTTGTGGTAGTGTGGTCGAGCAGTAGGCTTATCAAAGGAGTAGTGTTAAGCATTTGTTGTACACACACAGGCAATAAATGAGGAACACACACTCAGAGACAATTCCAGGCCAATAGGTTTTTGTATAGAAAAATATATTTTCTTAGTTTATTTTAAGAACCACAGGTTCAAATTTTACATGTAATACTTCAAATGAAAGGTATTGCAGGTAGGTACTTAAGGGACTTTGAATAATCAAAATAGCATATACACTTTTCACATAAATCACATATAGCTATTTTAAAAATAGACAGTGCAATTTTCAACAGTTCCTGGGGGGAGTAAGAGTTTGTTAGTTTTTGCAGGTAAGTAAACCACCTACGGGGTTCACGTTTGGGTCCAAGGTAGCCCACCGTTGGGGGTTCAGAGCAACCCCAAAGTTACCACACCAGCAGCTCAGGGCCGGTCAGGTGCAGAGGTCAAAGTGGTACCCAAAACGCATAGGCTTCAATGGAGAAGGGGGTGCCCCGGTTCCAGTCTGCCAGCAGGTAAGTACCCGCGTCTTCGGAGGGCAGACCAGGGGGGTTTGGTAGGGCACCGGGGGGGACACAAGTCCACACAGAAAGTACACCCTCAGCGGCACGGGGGCGGCCGGGTGCAGTGTGCAAACAAGCCTCGGGTTTGTAATAGAAAGCAAAGGGAGACCAAGGGGTCTCTTCAGCGATGCAGGCAGGCAAGGGGGGGGTGCTCCTTGGGGTAGCCACCACCTGGGCAAGGGAGAGGGCCTCCTGGGGGTCACTCCTGCACTGGAGACCGGATCCTTCAGGTCCTGGGGGCTGCGGGTGCAGAGTCTTTACCAGGCGTCGGGATCTGGGAAGCAGGCAGTCGCGGTCAGGGGGAGCCTCGGGATTCCCTCTGCAGGTGTCGCTGTGGGGGCTCCGGGGGGCAACTCTGGCTACTCACGGTCTCGCAGTCGCCGGGGAGTCCTCCCTGAAGAGTTTGTTCTCCACAAGTCGAGCCGGGGGTGTCGGGTGCAGAGTAGCAAGTCTCACGCTTCCGGCAGGAAACGCAAGTTGTTTTAAAGTTGCTCCTTTGTTACAAAGTTGCAGTCTTGGGTGGACAGAGCCGCTGTCCACAGGAGTTTCTTGGTCCTTCTAGAGCAGGGCAGTCCTCTGAGGATTCAGAGGTCTCTGGTCCCTGGGGAGAGCGTCGCTGGAGCAGTGTCTTTAGAAGGGGGGAGACAGGCCGGTAGAGCTGGGGCCAAAGCAGTTGGTGTCTCCATCTTCTCTGCAGGGTTTTTCAGCTTAGCAGTTCTCTTCTTCTTAGGTTGCAGGAATCTATCTTGCTTGGTTCTGGGAGCCCCTAAATACTCGATTTAGGGGTGTGTTTAGGTCTGGTAGGGCAGTAGCCAATGGCTACTGTCCTTGAGGGTGGCTACACCATCTTTGTGCCTCCTCCCTGAGGGGAGGGGGGCACATCCCTATTCCTATTGAGGGGATCCTCCATCTGCAAGATGGAGGATTTCTAAAAGTCAGAGTCACCTCAGCTCAGGACACCTTAGGGGCTGTCCTGACTGGCCAGTGACTCCTCCTTGTTTTTCTCATTATCTCTCCTGGACTTGCCGCCAAAAGTGGGGGCTGTGTCCAGGGGGCGGGCATCTGCACTAGCTGGAGTGCCCTGGGGCATTGTAACACAAAGCCTGAGCCTTTGAGGCTCACTGCTAGGTGTTACAGTTCCTGCAGGGGGGAGGTGTGAAGCACCTCCACCCAGAGCAGGCATTGTTTCTGTCCTCAGAGAGCACAAAGGCTCTCACCACATGGGGTCAGAAACTCGTCTCTCAGCAGCAGGCTGGCACAGACCAGTCAGTCCTGAACTGAACAATTGGGTAAAATACAGGGGGCATCTCTTAGATGCCCTCTGTGTGCATTTTTTAATAAATCCAACACTGGCATCAGTGTGGGTTTATTATTCTGAGAAGTTTGGTACCAAACTTCCCAGTATTCAGTGTAGCCATTATGGAGCTGTGGAGTTCGTTTTTGACAGACTCCCAGACCATATACTCTTATGGCTACCCTGCACTTACAACGTCTAAGGTTTTGCTTAGACACTGTAGGGGCATAGTGCTCATGCACCTATGCCCTCACCTGTGGTATAGTGCACCCTGCCTTAGGGCTGTAAGGCCTGTTAGAGGGGTGACTTACCTATGCCATAGGCAGTGTGAGGTTGGCATGGCACCCTGAGGGGAATGCCATGTCGACTTAGTCATTTTCTCCCCACCAGCACACACAAGCTGGCAAGCAGTGTGTCTGTGCAGAGTGAGGGGTCCCTAGGGTGGCAGAAGACATGCTGCAGCCCTTAGAGACCTTCCCTGGCATCAGGGCCCTTGGTACCAGGGGTACCAGTTACAAGGGACTTACCTGGGTGCCAGGGTTGTGCCAATTGTGGAAACAATGGTACATTTTAGGTGAAAGAACACTGGTGCTGGGGCCTGGTTAGCTGGGTCCCCGCACACTCCTCAGTCAAGTCAGCATCAGTATCAGGCAAAAAGTGGGGGGTAACTGCTACAGGGAGCCATTTCTTTACAATACCCCTCTTCAAGTACCTCAAGAAATCCTCAACAGACCACACTGTGCACTGTGCTTCAAAACTACTGACCAATCGTGTTGCTACCATTCCCCACCAAGGTACTGGAGAAGGCCATCAAGCTCCAACTCACTGAACACCCGAAGAGAAGCAACCTGCTAGATCTCTCTCAATCAGGATTCAGAGCCAATCACAACACTGAGCCAGCTCCTATAGCCGCAACAGACGACATCCTCACCCTGCTCGACAGTGGAAAGACAGCCACCTTGATCCTGCTCGACCTCTCATTTGCCCTCAACACCATCTCCCACCGCGCAGTTATCAACTGACTACATCAGATTGGAATTACAGATGCTGTACTCAGATGGACAGAATCCTTCCTCATGGGAGGCGCCCACAGAGTCAGCCTCCCAACTTTCACTTCCAGGCCAAGCACACCAGCTTTAGCATCCCCCAAGGCTCCTCCCTCAGCCCCACACTCTTCAACATCTACATAACACCTCTCACACACATTGTGAGATTACACAACATCATATCCTACGCTGATGACATGCAGCTCATCCTCTCGCTATCGACTGACCCCCACCAGGACAAAGACCAACTTCCACAACTGCATGAAGAACATATCTGTATGGATAAAGAACAACTGCATGAAGTTCAACACAAACAAAATGGAAGTTTTGATATTCGGTAAACACTCAACCATCTGGAATGACTCCTGGTGACTCTCAGAGCTTGGACCCACCCCTACACCCAAAGACCACGCTTGAAACCTCTGCATCATCCTTGACAAAGAACTCTTCATGAAATGCCAGATCAACAGCCTGCGTCGCCTGCTCTACAAGATTTTCAACTGGCTCCCTACCAGCACCAGGATGACAATGATGCAAGCCCTTTTCACAGCTGACTGGACCTTGGCAATGCCCTCTACACAGGCACCACCACTCAACTCATGCAGAGTCTCCAGATGATCCAGAATGCAGCCACCACACTGCTCTTCAACCTCCCTAAGAGAACCCACATCACACAGCAGCTGAAAAGCCTCCATTGACCCCCAGACCAGAAGAGATGCCACTTCAAACTTCTGACACATGCCTACAAAGCTCTCCACAACCAAAGCCCTGCCTACCTGAAAAACCGCCTTCACCTCAATCAACCAAACAAGAACCTTTGCTCCACTCAACTTGGCTTTGCTAAGGTATCAAGCCTTTGCCTTTTCAACACCGGAGGACGCTCCTTCTCCTACCTTACAACCAAGGCTTGGAACATTCTCCACCTCCACACTTCACCCTCACTGACCCTCTTCAGGAAGGGACTAAAAATCTGGCTGTTTGAATAAACGCCTGCAACAAGCCCATGTATACCCTCTGGGATGAAAAGCTGCGCTAACAAATATCTGATTGACTGAATCTTCTTCCACTGTTTCAGCCTCTCAAGCAGTTCCACCAAAGGCATGACTATACTGCCTCAGCTCTGGTAGGGGGCAGTCTTGTCTCTCTTCAGGAATGTCTGGCAGTCCACAATCTCAGACCAATGGGCTCTGAAAATCATATCTTCAGGATATCAAATTCTTTTTGGTTGCCGTCCTCCAAGTTTATTTTTCCAGACTCCTCGGCCTCCAGTCCTTCGGAAAACTCTGTTGCAGGGTGTCCAGCATCTCCTGGACAAGGCTGTGATCATTCCAGTACTCTCACAGGAGCATCATCTGAGGTACTATTCTGTCCTATTCCTGTTACAGAAGACACCCGTGGAGTATTGTCCAGTGCTCAATCTCAAATGGGAAAATGTGTCTATCCTTCGTCAGACTTTCAAGATGATTTTCATACAATCCATTCTACCTCTCATCAGGAAAGGGGACTTTTGATCTCATTGATGCTTATATCCTTGTTCCTTTCCATCCAAGTTCCCAGCAGTTCCTCTGGTTTGCAGTAACTGGTCTCCATTTCCAAGTGCTGCCCTTTGGCCTGGTCTCAGCACCTTGTGTCTTCACCATGCTCTTGCCCCCATTGGTGGCACTCCATGCCTTGGTGATTAGAGTGTATCTATATTTGGCTAATTGGCTAATTAGGTCCTCTTCTTTTTCTAAGGCAGAGCAAGTCATTCAGTGGACCTGCAAAATCCTCTAGGAGCTCAGATTTCTGCTCAACATCAAGAAGTCTTCACTCCGTCCATCTCAGAACTTGAAGTCTGTATGGGCTGTGCTGTGAACAGACTTTGGCCAGGTATTTCTGAAGATTTCCAAGCTTGTCTCACATCTGTTATTTCTCTTGCAGCAGGATCCGGCACCTGCAAGAGTTTGGTTGAGGAGTCAATGAGGGATGGCACCCACCCTAACCATTCTTCCTTGGGGGCATCTCAATTTGCATCCTCAGGTGCACCACCTCCTATCATTTTGGGATCCATCTTCAAAAGAGTACAACTTCCCCATACCTGTGATAAATCATATTCAAACAGACTTACAGTGGTGGCTTCATCTTTCAAACCTGTAGAAAAGGTTTTGTCTCCTTCCCGCCCCTCAAAAAGTGCTTTCCAAAGGTGCAAGCAAGTGGGGTTGGAGAGCGGCATTGGGGAGTACACAAGGCTCAGGGAACGTGGTCCAATGAAGAGTCTCTCCTCTCCTCCAACTAGAAGGATTTGGCTGCCATTCGGAGGGTTCTGTTTACTTCTTACCCATCATTTAGAGTCACCATATTTGCATCCAAACCAATAATCTGATGACACAGTCTTATAGAAATCGTCAGGGAGGTATGGGCCCTCAGGCTCTTATTCTTCTTTCTTGTGAGATCGATTTATGGGCAGAGCCTCATCTCTTTTCTCTTACTGCAGTTTATCTTCTGGGGAAGGAAAATGAGCCTTCTGAGTCCCTAAGTCATTACCTCCCATCCTCTGTAACAAAGTGGCTTTATTCCTGTTTATTTCTTCAGATTGCAAAGAGTTTTTTTGGGTTCCAATTTTGGATCTCTTTGCAACCAGAGAAAATTCTCAGCTGCCTGTGTATTGCAGCCTGCTTCTATCTCAAGGAGCCTTGGCAACCAATGCCTTTTATATTTCCTGGACTCAGGGGCTCCTTTACGTATTCCCTCCTTTTCAGTCAATTCCTCATGTGGTGAGAACAATTCTAAAGGATCAGGCAGAAGTTCTACTGGTGGTCCCAGGATGGTCATAGAGACAATGAAATCTGCTTCTCGTGCAGTTGTCCATTTCTCCCCACTGTCAGTTTACCCTCCCTGCTCCTCCACATCAGCTTCCCCATCTCTCCCCAGCCGCTCCGAAGAAATTGAACCTTAGGGTATGGCATTTGAAAGGTCAGCTCTAATTTCTCAGGTTTGTTCAGTGGAGGTTGCTTATCAATTTAGCAATCTAGGAGACCGTCTATGCTTAAGTCATAGAGTAGACACTGGAAAACATTTCAGCTTGGTATGCCTCAAGAAATCTTTTCCCTTATCTTTGTGACCCTTATCAGATTCTTGATATCTTGAGGGACGGATTTCTTTAGCAATTTCATCTTTGAGATGTCATTGGGCTATCATTTGAGCTCTTTGGGTCCTGATGCTTCTTTATTTGAGCCTTTGGCTTCTTACCTTTTCAGAAGTTTGTTCTCAGGTGTCCGGTTATTCATTCTCACCGGGGACCTTCCCTTGGTGCTGCAAACTCTCCAAGGTGAGTCATTTGAACCTCTGTCCACAATGCATTTCAAGTTTTCAGTCAAAGTATATTTTCTGGTTGCCATTTGCTGTGGACGAAGAATTGGTGAGATCCATGTTCTGCTAGCCTCTGCTTCCTTTTTGAGATTCTTTCCTGGCAAGGTGGTTCTTGGTCCCAGTCCTTCTTTTCTCTGAAATATTCTGGCAGGTTTTCACTGTTCTGAACACATCGAGCTTCCTGTTTTTTTCCCTCATCCTCAATCTTAAGAAGAATTGGATTTGTACATGTTCACAGAGCCTTATCTATTTATTTGGCCATAATGCTGCCTTTTCAAAAATCTGACTTATTTGTTACCTTTGGTCTGACAGGAAAAGTTCTCAAACCTTCTTCTACCATTTCCTGGTGGATAAAGCTGGCTATTTCTACTGCCTTTCTGTTGGCTGGTCAGGATCATCCCTCTTTTGTTCAGAGTATATCTATTAGGGTAGTTTCTTCTTCCTGGGCAGCATTTAAGCTTGCCAGTCTTAAGGATATCTGTTGTGCTGTGACTTGGGCCACACCTCAACTTTCAGGCAAATTGTTGTCTTCAGCTAGGTTGGAGAACAATGGCAGAGATTGGTAACTATGGCCCTCATTCTGACCCTGGCGGTTCCCTACCGCCAGGGCCAACGGGGGCGGGAGCACCGCCGACAGGCCGGCGGTGCTCCCTTGGTCATTCTGACCGCGGCGCTTTGGCCGCGGTCAGAACGGGAAAACCGGCGGTCTCCTGCCGGTTTTCCACTGACCCTTAGAATCCTCCAAGGCGGCGCAGCTCGCTGCGCCGCCAAGGGGATTCTGACCCCCCCCCTACCGCCATCCTGTTCATGGCGGGAAAGCCGCCATGAACAGGATGGCGGTAGGGGGGGGTCGCGGGGCCCCTGGGGGCCCCTGCCGTGCCCATGCCCATGGCATGGGCACGGCAGGGGCCCCCTAACAGGGCCCAACTAGGCTTTTCAGTGTCTGCGATGCAGACACTGAAAAGCGCGACGGGTGCTGCTGCACCCGTCGCACGCCTTCCACTCCGCCGGCTCGATTCCGAGCCGGCTTCCTTGTGGAAGGCGCTTTCCCGCTGGGCCGGCGGGCGATCTGAATCAGATCGCCCGCCGGCCCAGCGGGAAAGTCAGAATACCCCTCGCGGTCAATTGACCGCGGGTGGTATTCAGGCGGATTCCGACGGGCGGGCGGCAACCGCCGCCCGCCTAGGTCGGAATGACCACCTATGTGTTATCTTCAGCAACTGTGTGATGTTTTTCTATTGTGGACTAAATCTTGAGTTTATCATATCATGTGTTGTGTTGGTCTTTTTCAGAAAGTCAAAATCAATGTTATTCCTGCTTGGGTACTGACTCATTTAGTAAGGACAGGGCAAGGAAGACGGATGAGGAGGTAAAGACCCAGTTCTTACCAGGAGAATTCATTACTCCTAGTCCTGGTCTTACCCGTCAGAGTCCTGTAACCCACCTGCTAATTTCTTTGGTTCATTGATTTTGTTTTTGTTGCTGTTTTAGTTTTGTTTTCTGATTGATTATTTCAAGAAGTCTCCTTATCTCATTTCCTTCTTTATGGTCTTCTGGGATGTGGTGACCTTCTTGGAGGTACAAACTCTGTTTGTGCTAGGTAACAATGTCTGTAGCTCTAGAACACTTACTCAATCAGTAAGGACTGTGACAAGGAAGACCAGAACTCGGAGTAATGAAGATTACCAGTAAGTAACCAGGTCAGCTATGTAGGTCCCATTACGTAGTAGGCCAGCATACTATTATAAAGGTTTTGATGACCAGCAGAATGGTAAATAGCAACAGCATAAACTGAGCACGAACAACAGAACGTTTGTACAGGCAGATATTATGAGGAAAAAGTGAAGCCCTAATTATAATGCAAAGCTCTGTCAATAAAAAGTATCAAATATAAGCAAAAACTCTCAGCCTGAACATCTGACATATTACTCGTGAATACTGATGCAATCAGTTCAATCACAAACACAGGTGCATAAATATCATTTTTGTTTATTGATTTGACTTATTAGGTCTTATGAAGTAGGCTGTGTAAGTATTAGAGTTCAGCAGATGAGCTTCAAATGAAATGCTGCATACTGAATGTAATTTATTAATAGTCATTTAAAAAAAAATGTTTTAAGGCATGGGCAAAGTGGGCCCTGGCCCAGGGCATCAGTTTTTCAGAGGACCTCCTGCTCTGTTCTGCAGACAGTCCTGTCCTGATGACATTGAATGAGTCTTAAAAAGATTAATTTAAATAATGTTTTCCATTAATGACTTTGTAATATCGGTAATGTGTGGGAGTTTATTACAGACATTTTGCAGAAAATGTATTTATGTTTTTTAACACCCAGCAACATCAATCATTTTTTTTTAGATCGAAACAGGTCCTCAAATATGAGAAATGGAGGGTGGTCACAGAGATTAGTTGCAGTAATGTTAGTGAGCTGCTACTGTATTGCGCTATTGAAAACACAGGTTACAATACCTGAATGGATGGAAACACATTTAGAATTTGGATCAGTGTACCTGTGCACTATCAGTGTCCTTACCAAAGAGGGCATGAAGGAGCTTTAATTGGATCATAAACTCAAAGCTGAAAAACTGTTTTGACCAGAGCCCCAACAATCCTTACGATGTCTCTGCCTGCAAGCAGTTGTAAGAGTGGTGTGCGTATCTAATTATACATGATTTAATTTGAATAATTGGCATCAAATAGCTTATGTTATTTGGCTACAGAATTGATGTGATTGCTACATACCTACAGTGATATGGTACTAGAATAGTATATCCTAAAAATCATTATATACAAATGTTTTGTCCTGAACATTAGTCCAAAAAAACCTACTTGATTCTATCCACTCTACAGTACATTATTTGAGCCACAATATTTATAAAATCAAAAACTGCTGTTTTTAAAAATAAGAGCAGAAAGATTTTTATTTTTTGATAAAATGGCAACATGATTACATGTGTGATGGTGTAAAGGGTATGCAGGTGGGCCAATAGAACTAAAGGGAGAACCTTTATGGGTTTAACAAATGATCTGCCATCTTCTGCAGTTCTGAATTCTTCTGTTGATCGGCGATGGTTATGGAATTGAAGCAGTGGATAGTAATTTTTCTGAGCTTCAACATATATAGTGATGCTATTGTACCTTCTCAAGTGAAAGACAAGAGTAAATTACTAAGGATGAACCTCTTGCTGGGTTACCTCCTGAACAGAAGTAGCACATACATTTCAGGGGAAGAGAGGTCCATCTTTATCCAAGACCTCCAGTAGCAGAATTTACATATTACAAGCCCAAGGTGCAATGATTAAGAAATTAGCAATTGGGACTGTGTTAGACATGGGGTCTCTAGTTGTCAGAGGTATTCACCATTGTCCAAATAGGGACTACAATCCTAGTCAGGGTAAGTGACACACATTCCAAATTATCCTGTGCCCACCTTCTGGTAGTTTGGCACTGAGCAGTCAGGCTTAACTTAGAAGGCAATGTGTAAAGTGTTTGTGCAATAAATCATACAATAACATAGTGAAAACACCACAAGAATACACCACACAGGTTTAGAAAAATATAAGATATTCATCTGGTTAAGTTAAGGTAAAAATGATAAAGATTTATTAAGCACAACTTCAGATATCACTTTTGCAAGAATTAAACAGATCTTAAATCTTAGAAATCAACAGTTGTCTCTTGGTTTCACAACGTACCTGGTTTGCGTAAAACATAACACCTACAGAGACCGCAGAGGAGGATATGCGTGAAAAAATAGGGTGTGCATCAGATTTTCCAGCACGGTACAGCTGATGCATTGTTTCTTTCCACGCTGCAAGAAGCATTGTGTCGATTTCCGATGCGCAGGTTTGGTTCCTCACTGCGATGCAGGGATCTTTTTGACGCCCAGGATAATGCATGGAAATCTTGGGTGTGTGGGCTAAGTCACAGGTGTTGCGTCAATCCGGTAGGTAATGCGTCAAATTGTTTGCTGCACAGCAGGTGCTGCATCGATATTTCACTCTTGAAGTTGGGCTGCATTGTTCCAGTTTGCTATGTGTCAATCCAGTAGGCTGTGCGTCAAATTTCCAGCTGCAAGGCAGACGCTACATCAATTATTCACTCGGGAAGTCGATGCTGTGTTGTTCCGGTTCGGATGTGCAGCGATTTTCCCATCGCAAGGCAGGCTGTACGTCATTTCTGGAAGGCTGTGCGTTGATTTTCGGTGCACAAGGAGTTCCTTGAAGAGATGAAGACTTTTTGGCCATGAGACTTCAGAAAACAGGAGGCAAGCTCAATCCAAGCCCTTGGAGAGCACTTCTCAGTAATTTCCGAGGGCAGCAGGGCAACAGCAGGGCAGGAGTCCTTCTCAACAAAGCAGACCAGATGAGTCCTTTGAGCAGCCAGGCAGTTCCTCTTGACAGGTTTACAGGTTCAGGTCCAGAAGTGTCTTATTTGGTGGGGTCAGACACCCAGTTTATATACCCAAACATGCCTTTGAAGAGGGGGAGACTTCAAAGAATAGTTTTGAAGTGCACAAGGTCCCCTTTCAGTACAGGTCTGTCTGCCAGGGTCCCAGTAGGGGGTTTGGCAGTCCATTGTGTGAGGGCAGGCCACTGGCCTTTGAAATGTAAGTGTCAGGCCCTCCACCCTTTCAGCCCAGAAAGACCCCTTTAGTATGCAGATGAGTGCAGGTGTGAGTGAGTATCCTGTGTTTGTGGTTGGTTGGGTGAAATGCACAAGGAAGCTGTCAACCAGCCCAGCCCAGATGTGGATTGGAGACAGGCTGTAAGGCACAGTTGGAGTTTAAGTGCAGAGAAATGATCAATTTCTAAAAGTGATATTTCTAAAATAGCAATATAAAATCAAATCTCATCAATAAGCAGGAGTTTGTATTATCATTCTGGCCATACTAAAAATGACCTGGTTACCCCTTTCTGATCAGAATCTACCACTCAAACAGTATATGAGAATAGCCCAAATACTATCCTATGAAAGGAACAGGCCTCACAGTAGTGGAAAACGAATCTAGGAGTTTTCCATTACCAGGACATATACAACACACATGTAGATGTCCTGCCTTTTACCTACGTAGCACCCTTCCTTATGAGTTACCTAGGGCCTATCTTAGGGGTAATTTGTATGCAGATAAAGGGAAGTTTAAGTCTTGGCATGAACTTTTAAATGCCAAATCGAAGTGGCAGTGTAAATTGCAATGGCAAGCCTGAGACATGGTTAAGGGGCTACTTAGGTTGGTGGCACAATCAGTGCTGCAGGCCCACTAGTAGCATTTAATTTACAGGCACTGGGCACACGCAGTGCACTTTACTAGGGACTTACAAATAAATTAAATATGCAAATTGGGTATTAGCCAATGGTACCATGTTTTATAGGAGAGAGCATATGCACTTTCGAACTGGTTAGCAGTGGTAAAGTGTGCAGAGTCCTAAAACCAGCAAAAACAGTGTCAAAAAGTGGAGGGAGGTAGGCAAAAAGTTGCCACACTAAGGCTGTCAGGTCTAACACCTGTGAACACCTGTGAACAAAATGGTAGAACAACACAAACATGTATGGGGGACATGCTACATTGTGATGGCAGGAGACATATATTGCAAACACACATTTCAATTGTAACTTACCAACCAGCCAGGCCCTCTCTGTTAGAGTCGTGTTATTAGCAGTGGGACATTGCTGTTCCACATGTTGAAGGAATCATGGACTGATCCTGGATACTTTGCTGTATTTTGTGAAATGTACTGATCTGCCAGACACACTACCTGAACGTTGATGGAGTGATTGTTTTTCCTGTTCCTATACACCTGTTCACTGGGGGGAACCAAGGCTACATTGGTGCCATTATTGACTCCAACCACATCTGGAATGTGTCCCATTGCATAAAGGTCTGCCTTCCACCACATCTGCTCTTTGGAGAAACCTGATGTAGCTGTCCAGGTGTTTCAAACATGCACACAGTACATCCTTCAAAACCAGACTGACAATAGGCTGAGACATCCTAGCAGTTATAGCCACTGCATTCAGAAAGGAGTCAGTGGCCAGGAATTGTAGCACTGACAAGACTTAAATGATGGGAAGTATGCTATAGGGATTGCAAATGACAGGCAACAGATCTGGCTCCAACTGTTTACAAAGATCCATGACAGCAGGACAATTCAGAAAATATGTCTGAATACAATGTCTTTCCTCCACCGTGTGCAGGTCAACTAGTGGATGGTACACTGGTGGTCGTCTTCCTCTACTCATGGCAGGGCACTGTGAAAACATGTAAACATAGTATGTGACATGCAGCATGCACACAACAAGTACAGTTAAATAAATTACTCACATATAACAGCAGTCGAGGACGGCTGGTACGTTTGACATAAACAGGACAGCACATAGCTATGTATCTGATGACATCCTCCGTGGTCCACATTGCTTCAACTAAATATGGGATTACAATAAAAAAGTCACCTGTTACTGGACATGTTTGTAAGAAAAATCATTTAGACATGTGTCACACATATTATGGGACATTATCGACAATTTCAAAACACATAGGAACCTCAGAGTAGTTGTACATTGATGTCACCACATGTCCGCCAACAACACTGCATTGACAGCACCAATGCACAAAAAGTCACTTTTACACAACTTCTCACATCACATGCTTCTAATAAACTGCTTGTTTCCAGTCCAGGGAAGACCTGGTCTGGCAGTTCAGTCAGGACTGTTTCCATGGGGAGCAGGGTCAAGACTGATTTGCATATGGATGGGTCGAAGCTGGAATGGGATGGGCAGCAAAAAAACAATGGATTTAGGGCCAGATCTCTGTACTGGGGGTGAATGTTTGAAGTTGTTCAGAATTCCGTCCATCTCTTGTTCTTTTTGCATTTGTTGCCCTAAGTGGGAAGGGTATGCCTGGATGTGGTTCCCGTGATCCCAATGCCACTGGATTCAAGCTAGCTTGCCTGAGGAGGGGTGATATCCCAAAACCGGTCCCAGGATGCTTGTTTCCAGTCTAGGGAAGACCTGACCTGGCAGTTCAGGCTGGACTGTTCCCATGGGGAAGAGGGTCAAGACTGATTTGCATAGGGCCGGGTCCAAACTAGAATGGCATGGGCAACAAAAAAATGATGGATTTAGGCCCAGATCTCTGTACTGGGAGTGAATGTTTGACATTGTTCAGCATTCTTTCCATCACTTGTCCTTTTTGCACATGTTGGACTGGCAGCATATGAAGAAAAATACCAGTCAAAGATAATTTTTCATGAAAAAGCACCAAAACCATTCAAATGTTGTCCAAAGATTACACTAAAAATAAATAGTTGTTCAATGCCTTTCATTATCAACAGTGGTGGGTCAATAAACATTATACCTGAGGATAAGTATAATGAACTATTTCCGTTGCCTTGACTGACACCATTGAGACATAAAGTATATACATGTGCTTCATCGACATCATTGAAAAGTCAAGGTTTATTCGTAGCGACAATGAAACACAAAAAGACAAAAGTGCAAATTTCCATTCATGTGTTTTAAGGTAAGGTGTAAGAGTCTGTTTACTCAATTTCAGCACAGCTGCTGTTATGGGACTGATCTCAGTGAAATACAACATTAATGCTCATCACAAAATAGCAAGTCAGGTCCATTTGTTGTTTTATGGGTCAGGAAAACTTAAGACTATTAAAGTTCAACTGCATAATAATGAAGACATCTGTCCTGTTTCTCAAAGACATAGATTAACCCCATTTCATTTACCAGAAACTGCAGAAAAGGAACACAAATCATTTTTAAACATGATGTCACTGAGGGTTCTTCTGGTCCAACGCCATGGGTCTCTTGCACAGTGGTAGTAGACAAAAAGGACAGTGAAGGAGCTGTACGCATTTGTGTGGATATGCGTCAATCAATCAAGACCCTTTGAAGAGAAAGTCATCCAGGTCTGCAAGCACATTGCTGACATGAGGACACAATTGAATAGTGTGAAGGTCTTCTTTTGCCCTGATTTAAATAAAGAATATCATTCAGTTTGCACTCAAAGAGAATTGCAGGTACATTACAACCTTTTCTACACACACTGGTCAATTTCGATATAGACGTTTCAGTGTGTCATTAACTGCAGAGCTTTTTCAAGATGTCATTTGACATATCAAACAGCCTGTCATGAATGCTTTCAACTATACTGATGACATATTAGCTTTCTGAGCTACACGAAAGGAGCACGCTAAGGGCCGTATTTATACTTTTTGGCGCACAACTGCACCAACGCAGTTGTGCGTCAAAAAATTTAACGCCAGCTAACGCCATTCCAAAGCGCCATGCGGGCGCCTTATTTATGGAATGACGTTAGCCGGCGGAGCTGCCTGGTGTGCGTAAAAAAAAATGACTTACACCAGGCAGCGCCGGCGTAGGGGAAAATGGAGCTTGGGCGTCAAAAAATGGGGCAAGTCAGGCTGAGGCAAAAGTTTCGCCTCAACCCGATTTGCGCCATTTCTTTTGACTCCCAACCCCCATTTAAATGACTCCTGTCTTAGCAAAGACAGGAGTCATGCCCCCTTGCCCAAAGGCCATGCCAAGGGGACTTATGGCATGGGGCATGGTCATTGGGCATAGTGGCATGTAGGGGGGCCCAAATCAGGCCCCCGTATGCCACCCAAAAAAAAGGGTCCCTCCATCCTTGGGTGTCCTCCTGGGGTGGGAAAGGGTGGCAGGGGGTGTCCCTGGGGGCATGGGAGGGCACCTCTGGGCTCCTTCCGAGCCCACAGGTCCCTTAACGCCTGCCCTGACCAGGCGTTAAAAAATGACGCTAAAGCGGCTGGACGTAATTTTTTTTGACCCGCCCACTCCCGGGCGTCATTTTTGCCTGGGAGTGTAAATACGGCGCACATGCCTCAGAGTCATTTTTTAGAAGGGAACGCCTACCTTGCATATCATTTACGCAAGGAAGGTGTCCACGCTAAAAAATGACGCAAACTCCAAGATCTTTGGCGCTAGACGGGTCTAACGCCAAAGTATAAATATGGAGTTAGTTTTGCGTTGGATTTGCGTCAAAAAAACCGACGCAAATCCGGCGCAAACAGAGTATAAATATGCCCCTAAATGTCTCAAACAAGTGCGTTGTTTAGATGTTGATGCAGATTTAACTTTGAATGCTGAGAAGTGTGAGTTTCATAAGACAAAGCTAAAGTTCTTTGGCCATATCTTTTCTGATGGAGGTATGACACCCGATCTAGCTAAAGTGCAAGCATTATCAACTGCCGGTCCCCCACAATATGTTTCCATGTTACCTTCATTCTTTGGCATGGCCAGATATATACAAGACTTTGCCATTGTGGGTGCTCCCTTGAGAGACTTGACGAGAAGGAATGTTTAATTTAATTGGTCACAAGAATGCAAACAACGCTTTAGGAGAATCAACAAGCTTTCAAGAATGCTACTGAAATGGAATGCGTTAATCAAAAGCATCAAACTGAAGTAGGTGTTGACAGTAGCCTAGTCGGGTTAGGTGCAATCCTTGAACAGCACGACAGACAACCAAATGCTCAAAGACATATTGTGGCCTTAGGAGAGTGCCCCTTTTTGACTTGGTCACCCCCATTTTCTGTTTAGTAATTGCTATAATTTTGACTGAAAGTGCACTGCTAACCAGGTCCCCAGTGCCAGATCTCTTTCCCTAAAATTGGGCAATTGTTCCTCAATTGGCAATACCTTTGGTCCCCCTGTAATTCCCTAGCAAATTGTACCCCTGGTACCTAGGACATGGGTACGAAAGAGGGTCCCCAAGGGCTGCAGCATGATTTTGCCACCCCCAGGTACCCTTCACCTAGCACATGCATACTGCCATTGCAGGCTGCGTGTCTTGGTGCAGCTAAAAGTGAAAACACAACTTGGCACACAGCCATACAACCAGACTCATTGCCCTAAGGCAGGGTTCATTATATTATGAGTGAGGGCATATCTGCAAGAGCAGATATGTCTCTGCAATTCCTTAGTCAATTCTTATGCATAGGTGGTCATTATGAGTGTGGAGGTCTTTTGGTAAATCCGACATGATGGGGGCCGCCAAACGTCCGCCACTGTTGGCGGAATCCTGCCCACCAGTCCACGAAGTATACCACCTAAAAACAGCCACAAATCCGACACCGCCAGGACATAGGAGGGCAGGAAAGAGGCAGTTGCCCCACCAGCACCCCCACAACCGACATATCAGCATAGTGGTCCTTCCATGTCGGAAAACCATTGGCGGTGCGAACGGCCGAATTCAAAACTCATTCCTGTAGAACACACCACCACATTGGACAGTTCGAGTACCCCACACCTGAGACACACACATGCACCAGACACACCCATTCACTGCACTATATAACACCGCCATATCCCAAAAATCCTTTGCAACCAGAAAAATGCACACTGACAACGAGAAGCACACAAACCGAGGACACAGCACTGTTATACCTTAGCCACCATCACACTTCATACGCATCACACACAACAAAACCACACCAGCAACATAAAACACATATCGCCACTGCACACAAACACCACTTACAACCAGCGCATACAACAAAACACCCCAGACTGCACCCTTGCACACAACACACACCACCACCCATAACACAACCACCATTTCATGTCAAAAGCACCCATGCTTCACAGACAATGAGCTGAGGGTCATGGTCGATGAAATCATCAGAATAGAGACACAAATGTTTGATGCACAGGTCCAGCAAATGTTAATTGCCAGAAAAATTGAGTTTTGGCAGAGAATTGTCGACAGGGTAAACTCAGTGGGCAACCATCCACGCACAAGGGAGGACATCAGGAAGAGGTGTAACGACCTATGGGGGAAGGTGTGTTCCATGGCATCACAACTCCAGATAGCCGTTCACAAGACTGGTGGTGGGCCCCACCACCTCCCCCAGAGTTTGCATCGTGAGAGGAGAAGGTCTTGGCAATCCTGCTTCCCAAGGGCCTGACTTGAATATACAGAGGACTGGAGTCTGGTAATTAATGATCACTCCCCTGGCACTAAGTACACCTGTCCGGCATACCCATCTCTACCTTATCACTCCCCAAGTCACCTCATCTACCACTCCACCTCACACGCAATCACCTAATACCCCTCCCTGCATGGCACACCATCACCCTGCCACAATTCCCACACACTCCCATCCAAGTGCATGGATAGCACTAACAAGAACATTCACTACACCTTCCAAAAAGCACCTGTCCACCCACATCAATACCTGCTAACAACACTGCACAGTACAACTCCTGCATGTATAACAATTACAACCCCCACACCAACTGGATGCTTAGAATGAGGACCAACTTGTGGCAATGACAGCAATGAAATCCCAATGCCCCATCACTCAGTGTAAAATGTAATCTTGCTCACAATCCACTATCCACAAACAATGCCTGCAGTGCTGCATCTGTCATTGCCAGTACTGGGAATCAAGTTACGTCAAAGTATACAACAAACAGACAACCAATCACAACATCACCAGATAACATTCTTCCACTTCTTTCACAGGTACCCCAGCCACTGGCATCATGGAGATGATGTCAGAGACTGTCAGCCCTCCCCAGGATGAAGGCCCCAGTGACAAGTATGCCTTAGGATTCCTTGACAGTGATGACTTATCTGTCCCAATGGGCACATCTAGTCAGTCCACCCCTCCCAGCCTCACCCTGCCTACATCCAACCCCCCTACCTTGTGGCACAAGGACTGGTCAATCAGTTGTGTGCCCCAGAGTACAGGTACCAGAGTCTAAACCCCAAACACAAGCCAATGAAGGTCCTAGTGATGCTGGCAGTGGACACACCGTGCCTGTGGTACCGGGGCATGGGGGCAAGGGACATGGAAGTGCAGCTATGAGCCAGAAGACAGGGCAGTCAAGGGACCTGACTGACCAGGAGGCCATCTCCCAAGTCCTGGGAGCATACCAACAATCCCAGGACAAGATGGGCAAATTCTCACTGTCTTGGGAAAAAAAAACAAAGGCTGCAGAGGGAATTGCAGCAGGAGGCCATGCAGCAGTGGCAGACACTCAATGCCTCCATGGCCACCATTGCAGGGGTGCTCAGGGACCTTCCCAACACTCTGCATCCCGCCTCTAGCCACCAGATGGCCCCTTCCACTGGTACCCCCTTATCGGAGCCATCTACATCATCAGCAGCTAGTGAACTGGAGGCCCTGCCAAGGGACCCACAGGCCACTGACACCCCTCCCTCTGTAGCTGAGGAACTCCCGTGCAAATGTTGTCGCCCATCCAGCTGGAATAGATGCCAAGATCAATACCACTGCCAGGAAGTGAGGCTCTCCTGAACATTCTCCCATGTGTGCCACTGACACACCCTATTGACTGTTCAATGTCATCTCTCACCTTTTCCGATGGCCCTTGGACAGTGGACCTGTACTGCCTACAGCTAGGCCATCTACTACAATGAAAACATCCACTATGACTACACTCATCAGCTGTTGAAGATATGTGCACAATAAACATTGTAGAGCACAGCATACACATATTTGTCTTTATTGTATGATGTGCAAATGTGAGCAAACAGCCATCAACCTACAGCCAGTGCAAATCACAGTAGAGGAGGCATCCACCTCAGGGAACATAGTACACCAGAGATGTCACATTAGACTCCTCAAGGAGAGTTACACATCAGAGTAGATCCAATTATCAAATACGTAAAAAGGACAACACAGGGAAACAAATCAGAATGTGAGCCATGGTGCCACCCTATGCACATATGCAGTAATTTGTAGCAGTGCTCCTGTGGTTTGGCAAGGAAACAGAGCCCAGCACATTACGGCCCTCATTCTGACCCTGGCGGTCGGTGATAAAGCGGCGGCCAAGCCGCCAACAGGCCGGCGGTCTAAAATATGCAATTCTGACCCTGGCGGGAACCGCCAACACAGCCCGCCAACTTAACACTCCGACCGCCACAGCGGTACAAACAAACAGCGCGGCGGTTCCCGCCAACAGCCCGGCGGCAGACATAGTACCGCCCACCCTATTACGACCCACCAATCTGCCACCTTTTCCGGGGCGGGAGCACCGCCGATAAGAACACGGCGGAAACAGACTACGAACGGGAAAACGCTCACCTCTACGCACTCCACGCGAGATTCCGGCAGTATGGAGCCAGAGTTACAGGTCATCCCCGCACTCCTATTCCTCCTCATATACCAGGAGCACGCCCGGCGGCGCGGAAGACATCGGTGAGTACTGCACCTACGACACAGGGGAGGGAAAAGATTACCGGCACACACCCACCCACCCACACCCACTACAACACACACATCAATGCATTCCCACAGATCACTGTCACAACCCACAAACCACCCCCCTCCGAAATAATGCAAAGACCAAAAGAAGAGATCATAAACGGGCAGATATATTGAAATATGTACGCCATTAATCCCAATAAATAAATAAACTATGTACAAAATATATACAGCTACTAAATGTAGTCCAACCACTGTCCGTGGATCACAGGGGTCCTGTGCAAAGGGGCAAGGCCCAGTCCCACGACAAGAACTCCACGGAGAGAACACTGCAGGGGCATCAGAAAGAAAATAGGACAGGCACCTCAGGGGGAAGGGAAGGGGGGGCACCTCAGCCACTTGAGTACACGACGCCAGATCCACGAGGGGACTCCATGACCACTGGCCCATCCTGGGGAGAGCAAAGCCACAGTCCAAACAGTCCATACAGTGGGTGGCCTGCCCACTGGGCCATCCTGGGGAGAGCAAAGCCACAGTCCAAACAGTCCATACAGTGGGTGGCCTGCCCACTGGCCCATCCTGGGGAGAGCAAAGCCACAGTCCATACAGTCCATACAGTGGGTGGCCTGCCCACTGGGCCATCCTGGGGAGAGCAAAGCCACAGTCCATACAGTCCATACAGTGGGTGGCCTGCCCACTGGGCCATCCTGGGGAGAGCAAAGCCACAGTCCAAACAGTCCATACAGTGGGTGGCCTGCCCACTGGGCCATCCTGGGGAGAGCAAAGCCACAGTCCAAACAGTCCATACAGTGGGTGGCCTGCCCACTGGGCCATCCTGGGGAGAGCAAAGCCACAGTCCATACAGTCCATACAGTGGGTGGCCTGCCCACTGGGCCATCCTGGGGAGAGCAAAGCCACAGTCCATACAGTCCATACAGTGGGTGGCCTGCCCACTGGGCCATCCTGGGGAGAGCAAAGCCACAGTCCAAACAGTCCATACAGTGGGTGGCCTGCCCACTGGCCCATCCTGGGGAGAGCAAAGCCACAGTCCATACAGTCCATACAGTGGGTGGCCTGCCCACTGGGCCATCCTGGGGAGAGCAAAGCCACAGTCCAAACAGTCCATACAGTGGGTGGCCTGCCCACTGGGCCATCCTGGGGAGAGCAAAGCCACAGTCCATACAGTCCATAACAGACCCCACTGCCACTGGAGGAGGCAAGTTGGCCAGAGGACATCCTGCAGCCCTGCCCGAGATAGATCCTGCCCTGCCACGTCTGCCAAAGGGCCAGCGGTTCTTGCCCTGAAGGGCCCAGTTCAGCGGTTCATGAGACGGCGGGGCCCAGTTCAGCGGTTCTTGAGACGGCGGGGCCCAGTTCAGCGGTTCTTGAGACGGCGGGGCCCAGTTCAGCGGTTCTTGAGACGGCGGGGCCCAGTTCAGCGGTTCTTGCCTTGAAGGGACCAGTTCAGCGGTTCTTGAGACGGCGGGGCCCAGTTCAGCGGTTCTTGCCTTGAAGGGCCCAGTTCAGCGGTTCTTGAGACGGCGGGGCCCAGTTCAGCGGTTCTTGCCTTGAAGGGCCCAGTTCAGCGGTTCTTGCCTTGAAGGGCCCAGTTCAGCGGTTCTTGAGACGGCGGGGCCCAGTTCAGCGGTTCTTGCCTTGAAGGGCCCAGTTCAGCGGTTCTTGAGACGGCGGGGCCCAGTTCAGCGGTTCTTGCCTTGAAGGGCCCAGTTCAGCGGTTCTTGAGACGGCGGGGCCCAGTTCAGCGGTTCTTGCCTTGAAGGGCCCAGTTCAGCGGTTCTTGAGACGGCGGGGCCCAGTTCAGCGGTTCTTGCCTTGAAGGGCCCAGTTCAGCGGTTCTTGAGACGGCGGGGCCCAGTTCAGCGGTTCTTGCCTTGAAGGGCCCAGTTCAGCGGTTTATGAGACGGCGGGGCCCAGTTCAGCGGTTCTTGCCTTGAAGGGCCCAGTTCAGCGGTTCTTGCCTTGAAGGGCCCAGTTCAGCGGTTCTTGAGACGGCGGGGCCCAGTTCAGCGGTTCTTGAGACGGCGGGGCCCAGTTCAGCGGTTCTTGAGACGGCGGGGCCCAGTTCAGCGGTTCTTGAGACGGCGGGGCCCAGTTCAGCGGTTCTTGCCTTGAAGGGCCCAGTTCAGCGGTTCTTGAGACGGCGGACGGTCTATGGCCAACTGCTAAATGCCTGGTGGTGCCCTCCTGGGCAGCGGGGATGGTGCTCCTTCACTGCCCACCTGGGCTGTGGGTGGTGGGGCCCTCCTGGCCAGCTGGGCTGGGTCCTCCCTGGGCAGCGGCTATGGGGCTGGTGGGCTCTCCCGGGGCAGCTGTGCCGGTTCCTCCCGGGGCAGCGGCTATGGGGGTTGTGGGCTCCTCCTGGGCAGCAGGCCTGCTGCCTGACCTCTCCAACTTGCTGCCCTTGCCCTCCTTAGTCGTCGGCCTGTGGCCCTTTCCTCCCTTTGGAGCTGTGGCTGGTGACTGTCTCTGGGTGGTGTCCGGGGGGGATGTAGAAGGCGGGCTCCTGCGGCGCCCCTTCCGCCTTCTGCTCCTCTTCCCAGGGGGTGGGCTGGCTGTCCCCTTGCTGCTGGGCGAAGATCCAGACATGCGGGCTGGCGGGCTCCAATACCCCTGCACCCTTGTCAAGGGGGCTGCAGGGCTGGTGGTGGCTGAGGTGCTCTTCTTACCCCGACGAGAAGGAGGGGGGGGCTCAGGGTCAGGAAAGAAGTTAGTAGTGGCGAGGAAGAGCTTCTTGGGACAATGGAGAGTGGTAGGTACAGTGGGAATGGGAGTGGAGGGAGAGGATGTGGTTGTAGGTGAGTCACGTTTGCTGTCTTTGGGTGCAGGTGCAGGAGGGATAGGCTGTCGTGAGGTGGATGGCTGTTGGGTGGGTGGGTGGCTGCGTTTGTGTGGTGTGGAAGAGGGGGTGACAGACACAGTGGGAGAGGACACAGGGGACGTGTAAATGGCAGTGGGGGTGGTGACTGCACGTGTGCGGACTGGAGTGGAGGGTGTGCTGGTGATGGAAACACTGGCTGATGGTGAGGTGAATGGAGGTGTGAGTGTAGACGTCACAGGGAGGGAGGAGGGAGACGAGGAGGTGGGGTTCACAGAGGTGGTAGTGACTGTTGGCATGTCTGCATCGGAATGTTGCGTGTGTGAATGTCTGCGTGATCTGTGGTGCTTATGTTTGGATGAGCTTCTCTTGGGTGTTGAGGTGTGTGCAGGCTGGTCTGATGGTGTGGGTGGGACAGGCAGAGGAACAGGAGACTGGGAGGAGGGAGTTAGTAGAGGCAGGCAGGAGACAGGGACAATGGCTGCCGTCAGTGCTGAGGCCAGAGCCTGGAACGATCGCTGATGGGCAGCCTGACCCGAATGAATGCCCTCCAGGTACGCATTGCTGCGATGAACCTCCCTCTCCACCCCCTGGATGGCATTCAAAAGGGTAGTCTGCCCAACAATGAGCGTTCGGAGGAGGTCAATGACCTCCTCACTGAGGGCAGCGGGGGTAACAGGGGCAGGGCCTGAGGTGCCTGGGGCGAAGGAGATGCCCGGCTTCCTGGCAGAGCGGGCACGGGGCGAACGCGGAGGGGCTGCTGGGAGGGCGGAGATGGTGCGCTGGGTGGCGGCTGTACCTGTAATGGCGGGGGGCACGGATGGTGCCACCCCCGCAAGGGAGCCCCCTTCCGAGGACGTGTCCGTGTCGCTGCAGGCTCCAGTCGTCCCCGTCGTGGAGCTCCCCTCGCCCTCCGTCTCACTGGTCCAGTCTGACTCTGTGGCATGGCCCTCCTGGGCCATGTGAGATGCAGCTCCCTCCTGCCCCGATGCCACTTCTCCTCCGCCTGATGATGCTGATGCACACAAGCACAGAAAGACAAACAAAAAGGGGGGGGGGAGAGAGAAATAAAGGGATATTGAGTACATGGATCTCCGGTACAGTTAGCGGACATGACAGACACAGATGCCCCCTGCACTAAGTTGCGCACTTGGGGTACGCTACGCATTCCGTGGAACATGCCCTACACGCCTAGAGTTGACAACTGCACCCATGGATGACACGGCCCAGGGATGGCTGTACTGACAAACTACTGAGGGTGGTGGCTGGGGACACAGGGGCTTACGGGGGTGCCCAGCCTACAGATATCGCCCTGGCCTAGGGGGACCCCCAGCCCTCCTCCCCCACCCAGACACCTCCACTGCGCGACAACAGAGTAGATAATGCTTGTACTCACCCCCTTGTGTCTGCTGTGCTGCCCTCACGCGCCCATCCAAATCAGGGTAGGCCACCGCCAGGATCCGGAACATCAGGGGGCTCAGTTGACGGCAGGCACCCCGCCTACGTTGGGAGGCCATCCCCAGCAGAGACTTGGCGGTCTTCTTGGTCCCGCGGCGGATGTCCTCCCACCTCTTGCGGCAGTGGGTGCCCCGTCGATGGTGGACCCCCAGGGCCCGGACTTCCTTGGCGATGGCACGCCAAATCCCGATCTTCTCATGGGCGCGGACCTATGTGACACGTACAGGGAGGGAGAAATACCACGTTCAAGTTACTCAGCATTTTCCTTTCCAGTGGCCCAACGCCCCCCATCCCCGCCAGGCCCCCCACCAGGCCCCCCGCCATGCCCAACATGCCCCCCATCCCCGCCAGGCCCCCCGCCAGGCCCAACATGCCCCCCATCCCCGCCAGGCCCCCCGCCAGGCCCAACATGCCCCCCATCCCCGCCAGGCCCCCCGCCAGGCCCAACATGCCCCCCATCCCCGCCAGGCCCCCCGCCATGCCCCCCGCCATGCCCAACATGCCCCCCATCCCCGCCAGGCCCCCCGCCAGGCCCAACATGCCCCCCATCCCCGCCAGGCCCCCCGCCATGCCCCCCGCCATGCCCAACATGCCCCCCATCCCCGCCAGGCCCCCCGCCATGCCCAACATGCCCCCCATCCCCGCCAGGCCCCCCGCCAGGCCCAACATGCCCCCCATCCCCGCCAGGCCCCCCGCCATGCCCCCCGCCATGCCCAACATGCCCCCCATCCCCGCCAGGCCCCCCGCCAGGCCCAACATGCCCCCCATCCCCGCCAGGCCCCCCGCCATGCCCCCCGCCATGCCCAACATGCCCCCCATCCCCGCCAGGCCCCCCGCCATGCCCCCCGCCATGCCCAACATGCCCCCCATCCCCGCCAGGCCCCCCGCCAGGCCCAACATGCCCCCCATCCCCGCCAGGCCCCCCGCCATGCCCCCCGCCATGCCCAACATGCCCCCCATCCCCGCCAGGCCCCCCGCCAGGCCCAACATGCCCCCCATCCCCGCCAGGCCCCCCGCCATGCCCCCCGCCATGCCCAACATGCCCCCCATCCCCGCCAGGCCCCCCGCCATGCCCAACATGCCCCCCATCCCCGCCAGGCCCCCCGCCAGGCCCAACATGCCCCCCATCCCCGCCAGGCCCCCCGCCATGCCCCCCGCCATGCCCAACATGCCCCCCATCCCCGCCAGGCCCCCCGCCAGGCCCAACATGCCCCCCATCCCCGCCAGGCCCCCCGCCATGCCCCCGCCATGCCCAACATGCCCCCCATCCCCGCCATGCCCCCCGCCATGCCCAACATGCCCCCCATCCCCGCCAGGCCCCCCGCCAGGCCCCCCGCCAGCCCCAACATGCCCCCCATCCCCGCCAGGCCCCCAAGCCAGCCAGTGGCCCCAAATCCATATTGAATTAAACTCACTTGTTGGTCTGGAGGACCGTAGAGTAGCGCATACTGGGGGAGGACCCCATCCACAAGTTTCTCCAACTCCTCTCCAGTGAAGGCAGGGGCCCTTTCCCCAGTCGCAGCAGCCATTGTCCCTTCCAGACCGAGGTCACAGCAACACTTGCAGTATAGGTCCTCTCCTGTGAAAGTTCAAGTCGCAAGTGGATAAGTAGATAGAAAATGGCGGTCACGTCCGCGGCGGTGCGTACCGCGGCGGTGCGTCCTGCCACCGCCGGCGCCCTTCGCCATTGGCTCCTGAAACCCATAGGCTTCAATGTTAACCAATGCAGCTTCGCGCCGCGGTCTTGGCCCGCCGCCCGCCGCGGTGTGCCACGCCAGCGCATTGACCTCACATCCCATTGTCACACTTCACAGGTCAGGCAGCCGCCATTTCCAGGGCCCACATGGCTCAATTTCAACTGCGTCACACAGGCCTAGGCCTTGCATAGCCACTCAGACACGCCATTCACTGCATAGAGAATCGTATACTGTGCTAGCTGTGAGTACGTACCTGTGGGTTGCTTGACTGTGTGCTCCATGTTGTCCTTCCTAGGCACCGTCCGCTGGGTTGGGCGAGGAGACGGATGAATCCTCCCGTGTACCGACCGCTGGTGGACCTGTCGACAATGGAAGAACGCCACATTATCCTGACCTACCGTCTTAACCGTGCCACTATCCATGAACTGTGTGCCCGGCTGGAGCCCGACCTGATGTCCCCCATCCGCCAACCCACAGGGATTCCCCCTCTGGTGCAGGTCATGTCAGTACTACATTTCTTGGCAAGTGGGTCATTTCAGACAACCGTGGGAATTGCTTCTGGGATGTCTCAGCCCATGTTTTCGAAGGTGTTATCCAGAGTGTTGTCTGCCCTGATGAAATCCGTGAGGAACTACATCATTTTCCCTGAGGTGGGCGAATTGGCTACAGTGAAGGGTGATTTCTACGCCCTTGGACATATTCCCAACGTAATTGGTGCCATTGATGGGACCCATGTGGCTTTGGTTCCCCCAAGAGACAGGGAGCAGGTGTACAGGAACAGAAAAAATTACCATTCAATGAACATCCAGGTGGTGTGTTTGGCTGACCAGTACATCTCGCATGTAAATGCCAAATTCCCAGGGTCAGTGCATGACGCCTACATCCTCAGGAATAGCAGCATCCCTTACGTGATGGAACAGCTACAGAGACACCGTGTCTGGCTAGTGGGGGACTCTGGGTACCCCAACCTGTCGTGGCTACTGACCCCAGTAAGGAATCCTCGGACCAGGGCAGAGGAACGGTACAATGAGGCCCATGGGCGTACTAGGAGGGTGATCGAACGCACCTTTGGCCTCCTGAAGGCCAGGTTTAGGTGCCTGCATATGACAGGTGGATCCCTAATGTACTCACCTAAGAAGGTGTGTCACATCATCGTGGCCTGCTGCATGCTTCACAACCTGGCTTTGCGCCGCCAGGTGCCTTTCCTGCAGGAGGATGGTCGAGACGGTGGTGTTGTGCCAGCGGTGGAACCTGAGGAGAGTGACGAGGAGGAAGACGACGGGGCTGAAACAGACAACAGGGACAGAATCATTGAACAGTACTTCCAATAGGACACAGGTAACATTTCAAAGATAATTTAGTAAATGTTAACTACTCTGCTGCATCTCTGCTGCCTGTCTATTTGCCCCAGTGTATGATGACTGAGTTGTGGCTTTTCCCTCCCTATTTCAGATCTGGGGTCCCCACTACGAGTCCTGTGCTTCGTTTCCCCATGGACTACAGCTTTGTGGCAGCTGTTTGTTGACTTCACCATGTACAAGGACATATTTGCACTGTCATGTCAATTACAATCTATTGAAATCACAGCCAGACTCCTGATATTTTGGTGCAAAATAGGTGTTTATTGAAGTGCTCAAAATGGGATGGGTGGTTTCAAGTGGGTGGGGGCTATGGTGAAGGAATGTCCATGGCAGAGTCCAGAGTAACAGTCACACAGGTGCATTGTCCAGAGGCCTGTGGAGAGATGGAGCATGGGCAGTTCAAGGATGGACAGGGTGACAATGTGGGACAGTGGGATGACATCAGGTGGTATCCATTGCTGGCGGGGGTCTTGACATCCTACTCTGTCTTCTTGCGAGATCTCAGGGCCCTCTTGCGGGGTGGTTCTTCTCCTGCAGGAGGTGGGGGTCTGGTGGGCTGCTGCTGTGCGGGGGCCTCCTGTCCACTAGCGCCGGCGGAGGTGGATGGCTGTTCTTGGTCCAGGCTAGTGGCAGGGGCCCTTGGGTGTTGTTCAGTGTCCGCCCTGCTGTTTACGAGGTCCTGCAGCAGCCCTACCATGGTAACCAGGGTGGTGTTGATGGCTCTGATGTCCTCCCTGTACCCCCGATAGTGTTCCTCCTGCAGCACCTGGATCTCCTGGAACCGGGCCAGTACCGTCGCCATCGTCTCCTGGGAGCGGTTGTATGCTCCCATGATGGTGGTGAGGACCTCGTGGAGAGTGGGTTCCCTGGGCCTCTCCTCCCCCCCCTGTCGCACAGCTGCCCGCCGAGTTGCCCTGTTTCCCTGGGCCTCTGCCCCCTGGCCGGTGTGCCCACTACCACTGCCCCCAGGTCCCTGTTGTTGTTGGGGTGGTGGGTTATCCTGGGTGCCCTGTAGTGGTAGACACACCGCAGATTGACGCGCTCTGGAGACAGAGGCATGGGCCCGCTGGGTGGGAGCTGTGCTGGTGTTCCCAGAGGGGTTAGGGTCTGTAGTGGCCTGGGCCTGTGTGAGGGGAACCGACTGTCCAGAGGTCCCCGATGGTCCGGGCTGGTCATCGGTGTCCAGGTCGACAGAGCTGCTGTCATCGCTGACGGCCTCTTGGGTGGGGGGTGTGGAGAATTCTGGCCCCTCCGCCGCGGTGTGTTGACGGTCGGGTCCTGCAGGGGTATAGAGGTATGGTTATAGTTTCAATGTGTGGCATATGGGTGTATCTGTGGGTTCTCGTGTCCCCAAGTGCTGGCATTCGTGTGTGGGGGCTTTGGTGAGGGTGGCTTGTGGGGGGGATGTGTATATGCATTGGGCATGCTTTGGTGATGGGTGTCCATGCTTAGTGGACGCATGCAGGCCTAGGTTTTGGGATGTGTGGGTTGTGATGGTGAGACATTGGCGGGGAATAGGTGTGCTGGGGGTGGGGGTGAGGATGGTGGTGGGGGTGAGGATGGTGGTGGGGGTGAGGGTGGGGGTGACGATGGGGGTGGGGGTGAGGGTGGGGTTCGAGGATGGGGGTGAGGTTTGGGGTCTGATTTGGCATGCAGGTGGGGGGGAAGCAGTATTGAAGCTTCAACTTACCAGTATCCATTCCTCCGCCGACTCCTGCGAGGCCGTCAGGATGCAGGATGTTCAAGACTTCCTCCTCCCATGATGTGAATTGTGGGGGTTGAGGTGGGGGTCCTCCGCCAGTCTTCTGCACGGCGATGTTGTGCCTGGATACCATGGAACGCACCTTCCCCCGTAGGTCGTTCCATCGCTTCCTGATGTCTTCCCGATTTCTGGGGTGCTGTCCCACTGCGTTCACCCTGTCGACAATCCTCTGCCATAGCTCCGTCCTCCGGGCAATGCTGGTGTATTGTATCTGTGTGCCGAACAGCTGGGGCTCTACCCGAACGATTTCCTCCACCATGACCCTGAGTTCTTCGTCTGTGAAGCGGGGTTGTCTTTGGGGTGCCATGGGGTGGTGTGTATGATGTGTGGGGTGGAGTATGTGTATTTAAGTGAGTTGAGTGTGGTGGTGTGTGTTGTTTTGTGTGTGGATAGTGTGTGGGTGATGGTGTTGAGTGGCTGTGGCTGTTATGTTTTGGATGCTGGTGTCTCGCTCTTGTCTTCTTTACGAATTTTTAAGCGTAGGGGTTTGTGGGTGATGTGGGTGGGTGTTTTATATTGTATTGTGTGTGTGGGAGTGGTGTGTGTATGTGTATCAGGTGTGTGGGATTCAAATCGTCCAATGTGGGTGAGTTTTGTTCGTTTGTGTGTATTCTGACCGCGCCGGTGTGTCCCGCCAATGGAATACCGCGTTTGAATGACCGCCGCGTGGATTCGTGGGTCGTAATGGCATGGGCGTATTTCTGTTGGCGTGGCGGTGGAGGTTTGGTCACCTCCACCTTTCCGCCGACCGCTGGTCTGGCGGTCTGTTGTGGCGGTCGGATTTTCGGAGGTTTGCCTTCTGCGGGTCAGAATGACCGTGGCGGGTTTCCGCGACCGCGGCGGGATTATGGAGGATTTCTGACCGGCGGTAGGCGCCTTTTACCGCCGAGGTCAGAATGACCACCTACATCTCTACATCAAGAAACACATGAATGACATAACCAAAAACCTGTAGCTGACATCTGGAATGGGCTCAACACAACACCTCCAACTGTTAGCAGACCCAACTTGCCATGAATGGCTCAGGCAACAGTTAGGATATGAAAGGAAATGCTGTACAGAACCCATAGCTTGACTCTCTTCTAGACAGGAGATGACATGACGCATAGCACACTACAGGACTGTACTCAGTAGATGTCAAACTAGCAACCTGCATATGGCAGTGTTTAGACCACTGACAATGCTCCTGACAGAAACTCAGTTGTCTATCACCACCCACGTATGGCAAGTGTCAAAGTGACATCTCCACTGATATACCTGGCGAAGAGAGGTTGTTTATTGAGTCCAAGTGCCAATATTTCACTTGCTACATTACACACACAACATATCTGTATGTCATTGGAAGTACTTATTGACCGGCTCCATCCTAGACTCTACTGCACCATCATCATCTGCCTCCTCATCACTTTCCATGTGTCCATCACCACCTACTGGTCCAGTGGACATCTCCTCATCTGTCAGTAATGGGATTTAACGTCTGAGTGCCAGATTGTGGAGCATACAGCAGGCAACAATGATCTGGCAAACATTTTGGGGACTGTAGAGGAGGGCACCTCCCTAGACATGGAAACACCAGAATCTTGCCTTGAGTAGACCAAACATTCTTTCTTTTACACTCCTCGTCCTGCCGTGGGCCTCATTGTAACATGTCTGGCAACCGTGGTAGGATACAACACTGGTGTCAACAGCCAGGAAAGGTCAGGATATCCTGAGTATCCTGTATGAATAAAAGCAGGACCAGTTGGAAACCAAGGACAGCCACAGGGAAGGTTGTGTTGACAGGTGCAACAACAGAGACACATATCCACACTGATACCCACCAATGAGCCAAGCCCTCTCTCTTTGTAGATGTGCCATCATGTGTGGGACATTGCTGTTCCTCAATATGTAGGAGTCATGGACAGATCCCGGAAACTTGGCAGTCACTTGGGAGATGTACTGGTCCACGAAACACACCAGCTGCATGTTAATGGAGTGAACGTTTTTCCGGTTACCTTAGACTTGTTAGCTGACCCTTGGAGGAACCAAAGCAATATGAGTGCCATCAATTGCACCAATCACATGAGGTATGTGTCCCAGCTCATAGAAGTCAGCTTTCACAGTGGGCAAATCGGTAGATTGGGAGAACCTGATGTAACTGTCCAGGTGTTTTAGGAAAGCTGTGGCATCCCTGCAGCCAAACCCACTGTGACCTGAAAGGATCCTGTGGCAAGGAAGTGCACCACTGACAGTATTAGGACCATGGGAGGGATGGCATGGGGATGGTGGATGGCAGGCAGTAGATCAGGCTCCAACTGAATACAGAGCTCTATGATGGTGACACGATGCAGATAGGTCTGCACGATGTGCCTCTCTTCCAAGGCGGCAAGGTCGACTAACAGCTAGTACACAGGTGCATTTCTCCTTATCCTCATTACATGGTATCTAGGATGTAGAGGAGAAAATGTTGCATGTGGTGAGCACTCCCAACATGTCAGCAGTTCATTATCTTGTGCCACACACTAAGCAATGCAGACATGGCTGAATGAGAGACAGTTACTTAATTATGTATGCAGGAGTGCCATTAATGCTATTCATGCTGCCCATTGATGGCCCTGTACATTGTTTGTGCCAACCAATACATGTGTTCTGTTCCATGTTGTGTGCACATATGTTTCCCACATGGATCATGCATGTCGATATGACAGTGATCCAGGGCGCAACACCACCAATGGGGCAGTATGAACAGACAAATGCACTTCAGGTGACATCCATGTTGAATGTCACATGTATGTGTGATGTCACAGACTACCGCAGCGTCCCTCTTTCAGACCACAGTTGGGCTGGCAGTCTGCATTTCAGGATGCCGGAACTGCTGCAGCACACTTTCAAGTGCTTGTTTTGATGCGGTGCTGCCCAAGAGGCACATTTTGTGCTCTGGTTCGTGCCGCAGCCTTGACTGCCTCCCTGATTTTCCTTTTACGTACCTCCTTGGGTCTTTCCTCTTCTTTCTTCCTTTTTCTTTTTCTTTTTCTTCTGTCTTTGTTTTTTCTTTCTTCTTGGCCTTCCATGTTGTCTTCTTCCTTGTTATTCTTCTTCTCAGCATGCCTTTTTTTCTCTTCCTTTTCTACTTCATCTTTTTTGTAATTAATTTCTATGTGTCCTTCCTAATCCAAGCTGGTGGTACTTTCTTCCTGTTGTGTCACTTCCAGTTTCATGGTATATAAGCACTGCAGTTCCTTTCTTCCTTGCATTGCAAACACTTCCATCATGTTCCAGTTTCTCCGTGCTCCTGCTCCTTCCTGCAGGATTATATTTTATTTTTTTCCCTTTTTTCATAGTTTTTTCCTTTTTTTCAGGAGTTCCTGTGGTGGAGTTTATTTTCCCATTTTGGGGTTTTTTCCTCTGGGACTCCTTCTGGAAGGTATGGTCTGCCTTGTCGTGTTTTGCAGTCAGCAGCACTGTGGCTACTAGAAAGGGTCTCCCCTATCTTGGCCAGTCCAGAACCAGTAAGCAACCAGACTTTCCTCCAAGGTCTTCAGCCTAAAGTGGCCAGAGACGTGCAGACCGTGACAGTATGTGCCCATTCATGATGTAAATACATGGGCCTGTGCAGAATTATGGGCATTTCACTCTCATGAGGCACTTACATTTTTTGGAAAAACCCATTACCTGTAAGTAAAATAGCAGCTGCCTGTCTTACAGCATAGGACAGTTGGAAGTGATGCAAGTCCACTGGTGTATGCCATCATGGCAGTAGGTGGTCGCAACCACTGTGCAACTTCTCATTGGTTAACATTGCTGCCTATGTGGGACTTGGGCCAATGAGGCTCACTTGACTCCTGATACTCCTGCAGGCAACACATTCACTGCATGAGCTGCTGTGTACTGTCTCCGGGAGCCATCATGCCATGTCCTGCAGATGATAGGGCCCTGGCCTCCACCCAAGACAAACTGTAGAAACTGGTAGAAGGGGTCCTAACCCTGTATGGACAGCTGTATAGGGCATCAGAGGAGCAGGTGAGCCCCATGCCATTGTAGTGTATGTCAGGTGTGTGTGTCATAGTGAGTGGCATAGGCATACTGGCCACGGAGTGCATACATGCTGGGGGCATGGATATGTGAAGTGTGACCCATTTGGATGGATGTGGATGGTGATGTGGTGTGTCTGGTGTTTGTAGTCCACTGCTGTCGAACTGCCGCTCCCAATCACAGTCTCCTCCTGTCTGTGTCACCTATCCAGGTCAGTGCCCATCAGAAGAAAGGGATATGGCATGCCATTGCCAAGCAATTGTGGATCCTGGGGGTCCATAGCCTTCGGAGCAACCACTGTAGAAAGCGGTGGGAGGAACAAGATGCTAGGCTCAGAAGATCGCAGCGGCCCAGCTGGGGATGTCCTCCCAGCGAGGGAGGGGTGCCCATCAGACCCTGACCCCTTAATGGCCCACATTTTGGTGGTGGCTTACCTTGAGGTGGATGGGTGCTTGAGGGCAGCACAGCAGCACGAGGGGGTGAGTACTGACTGTTTTCTCGCAATTGACAGGGCTTGAAAGGGATTGGGTTGCTTGATTCTGCCATACTATGAATGTGGAGCATAGTAGACACATAACTACAATGGGGATCAGTGACCCTGTCAGGGTACCCATGATTTATGTGTGACAAGACAATGCTGTCAGTGGAGTGCACCCCCAGACTTACCTTGTTTGGGGCTGTTTTGACTACCTATGCATTGTGTCTGAGCAGCTCCAACCATCGCCATCAGTGTATCAGAGCCGTAAATGCAAATCCATCTGTGTTGGTCTCCTACTGGAACAGTATATGTATTGGTTTGGTACAGTTGCTGCCATTGACTGTAGGTGGGACTGCCTTCACATTTCAACACAAGAAGGGCCTCAATGGGACGGGAGTATTGGGCTGATAGGTGACTATGCAATTATATGTCACCTTCAGTGTTTAGGGATGTGTATGGACACAACAAAGGGGTACTCCTAAATGATCTTACATGAGGGCAGATGGTACAGCAATGCAGCTCTTGTAGATATCAGTGTGTGGACGTGGCCTTAAAACAATCAGATGGTACTAGATCTGGTTAGTGTCCAGGCAAGAATTTGTGAATCCATGTGAAATTACATATTCCCCTGCCAAAACCCTGGTGTAATGCAGTGTCACTGCCTCTTCATGTCCATATTCTTTTTTGTGTGCTCATCTGATGTTAAATGTCTGTTACGGCTTTGCAGGTGAAATAGGTATTGGCAGACTTGGAGTGCAATTGCAATGGCATGCCCTGACATGTGATGTAATATGTGATATCTACATGTACATATCATCAGGAATGAGACCATGCAATGTCCAGGTCCTGTCCGAAACTCCGCTGCATGGCTCTGCGGCGCTTTCTGCGCACCACTTGTCATCCCCTCTTGCTCCAAAGGTGGCCATCAGCGTTGTCTGCCCTGTGGCAAAGCTCATAGAGCTGCAGGTTCAGGACTTTGGTGGACAAGATGCACTTATCAGTGCTATTCCATGAAGGGACTACAATGTTTTTAGAGGCATCAGCCATCTTGGGGTGTGGCAGGCCCATAAAGCCCAGCCACACCCAAGCACATTGCTCACTATTTTGAAGACTTCGATGCAGTCAGAGCTTGTGCAGGATTCTCTGAAGAAGAGCAGAGTTCCTGCATGGCAGAGTGGTATCCGATCAAAGTATCCTTGTTTCCATGGTGAATTCAAAAATAAGTAGAGCGGACTCGTACCGGTAACGACTTCAATTTTGGAGGAAGTCATTACTTCCAGAAGTAAAGTGCCACTTAGCACAACGAGCAAAGCGTTTTAAGTTTCCAGGTGTCAGCGGCCTAGGCGTGATGATCAAAGGCGTTTCAGTCCACAGATGTAAAGCGCTCTAGGCACGGCAATTCAAGCGCGTCAGTCCACAGGTGTAAAGCGCTCTTGGCACGACAATTCAGGCACTTCAGTCCACAGATGTAAAGCGCTATTGGCGCGGCAGTTCAGGCACTTCAGTCCACAGGTGTAAAGCGCTCGTGGCATGGCAGTTCGGGCACTTCAGCCCACAGATGTAAAGCGCTCTTGGCACGACAATTCAAACGCTCCAGTTCACAGATGTAAAGCGCTCTTGGCACGGCAGTTCAGGCACTTCAGTCCACAGATGTAAAGCGCTCTTGGCACAGCAATTCAAGCGCTTCAGTCCATAGGTGTAAAACGCTCTTGGCATGGCAATTCAAGCGCTTCAGTTCACAGATGAAAAGCACTCTTGGCACGGCAATCAAAGCGCTTCAATCCACAGGAGTAAAAGGTTCTTGGTACAACAATCAAAGTGATTCAGGCCACATAAGTAAATCTTTGAGATTTTCTAGGTTATGATCAAAGGTTTATGTTATGAATGCATAGATGTTACAGGATTGATATTCTGAGTATAATCATGGGCTAAAGCTCTTGCCATCTCTTGGTTCTGAGGTCGTAGTTTATTCTTGATCCATGATGATCACAGTCTAAAGCTCTTGCCATCTCTTGGTTCTGAGGTCGTTGTTTATTCTTGTTCCATGATTCAAAGAAGGGGCTTTGCCCTAATTTCAAAAAGGGTCTCCATCAGATATCGGAGACGCATTTGAGTCAAGAGTCTATTGATGAGTTTATTTCTATGAATGAGTAAATGCATATTTGTTCTAACCTTTTCTTTTCAGATCTCTCTCCCTGCTGTTCCCTACCCTAATTCCCTTCCCCCCGACTGGCTTCACCATAACTCTGTGCTATAATAGCTTTCTGAGTTGGTGACGCAGGAAGGTGGGCCTTTTGTTCAGCAACGCGCAGATCCCGAAGGAAAGGAAGCTGTGACACATATGTGTTAATGCGAGTTACGTTTTGACCATTTCCCTATCTATCTTTCTCTGTCCCCTCATGTTTTTCTCCCTTTGTGTGCATCAACTTCATCTTGTGAAGGCGAAAGGGCATTGGCGAGTGGGGAGCTGCAGCCAGAGGACCCATGAGGCTGAATCCAGTGAGGCTGTGGAACCCATTAGGACAGAGGGTGAGGGGAGTGCCACAGGGGAGACCGGATCATCATCATCCTGGGAATCCTCCTCCCTGGCAGTGGCGGACCCATCTGGGACCCCCCAGCACCATCTTTGTCCACCATCCCCCTTACTAACACGCCCTCCTTATAGCTCCCCACCCAGGTACCCGTGCCCGCTCACCCAAGAGGGTGGGTGTCTCGTTTACCGCAGGCACTTCTGCCCCTGTCCTAGTCAGCCCTGCTTCCCTCAGTGAGGAGGCTATTGACCTCCTGAGGTCCATCTCTGTGGGTCAGACCACCATTGTGAATGCCATTCAGGGACTGGCAGGTCAAGTGCAACAGAGCAATGTGTTCCTGGAAGGCATTCACAGTGCCCTGGCTGGCCTGCAGAGATCCTTTCAGGCTCTGGCCTCATCGCTGATGGCAGCCAGTGACCCATCGTCTACTGTCTCCCCTCCACCTACCTCTTCCCATTCCCAATCACCTCTCCTCACACCCATCCAGAGCACACCTTCACACATGCAGGCATTCTATCCCACAGACACGGTTCCACATGACAAACACAAGCACCAAAAGACCCACCAGTGGCATGAACACAGACAACACACACCTGCAGACATGACAAAATCCACTCCCTGCACAGAATCCCCCACCACCCACTCCATCACACCCACTACACCACTCATACCTCCTGACACTACATCAGCACTTCCTGATTCAGCCACTACTCCCATCTTACCCACAGTCACCACACTAGCTGACCCACAGACATCCATCCCTTCACCATATCTGCACTCACCACAGCCACCGACACCCCACATGCATCACATCCACCATACCTGCAGCCGCCACCCCAACACACAGTCACTCATCCATCATGGCCATTCCCAGCACCTCCTCCCAAGACACCTAACCACCCACACTCACCCACCCAACAGACACCCTGCACACACATGCATTCCATTCATACACCTGCACCCAAGACACACACAAGGACACATCTGACAACCACTCCCGCTCCCTCCATTTTTTTTTGTTTACCCAGTCCCTTGCCCCTCTCCCACCCTGTGAGTCCCCAAAGTGCCCTGTGTCTCTGCCAATATCCAGCCCTTCAACCTCCGTGTCCTCCCATGCCCCCAGTGTTTCCCATGCTACACCCCCTGCAAAGAAATCTACCCCATCGAAATCCCCCCTCCCAAAGCTAATGATCCCCTGCCCAAACCCAAACCCCTCCCAAACACAAACCTAAACCCAAGGACCCCCTCCCAAGCCCTTACCCCCCTTCACCACCACACCCTCACACCTGAGGTGCCTGCCTGCCCCCTTGATGCCCCTTCCACGTGGAAGTATATTTTGCAGTCAGGAGTCAAGTTGAGCCAGATGTATGCTGCCATATGTGCCATGGCACAAAGAGACATGGAATGGAGACTGGCCTTTTACTAGTATATAGTTGATTATTTTATTAATATCCAAATTTAATACATCTGCACAACCTACTGTTGATGTCGATTATGATATGCTTGTCCTGCCTCTCTTTTCACATGTCTGTTTGCTGTTTGAGGACTTTGGTTTGTATGTGAGGTGTGTGTGTGTTGGTTGTGCTAGCTGTGTTGCCTGGTATGCATGTGTGTGTTTGGCCCTGCCATTGGTCCTGATGTTAGTGATGCGTTTTGTGTGAGTGTTATGATTGTGTGGTTCCATGCATGTGTGTTGCTTAGTTGTGCATTCTACGTGGTGTGATGCATTGTGGTGCTGTTGTTTGCAATTGTGTGGTTGTTGTGTGTGTGGCTGTGTATGTAGGTATGGCTTTGTCATCTGTGTTGTGTGATTTGTGGGCGTGGCGTGTTATTTGGTACGTTGTGTGGGTGTGTGCCTGTGTTGACTGGTTGTGAGTTGTCTATAGGTGTTGTTGTGGATATGTGTTGTCATTTGTAGGTGTGCAGTGCTATATCAAGGCAATGCATTTGTGTAGCTGTGGTTGTGTTGGGGTGTGTCTCTGTTGTGTTGTGTATTTGTGTGTCAGCATGTGGTGATGATGTGTGTGTGTGGGGCGGTGTGTGTCTGATGTATGTGTTGTGCTTGATCTGTGTATGTGTGTGGGAGTGTGTGTGTATTGGTGTGAGTGTTGGTATGGGTGTGTGTTTCCATGTGTGTATCAGTCGCTATCCCTCCCAGCTGTGTGTGCTCTAATGGCTTTCCCTCCAGTGTGTGCTAGGTGTGTGCATTTATGGTTGTTGTCCTCTTCATCGTCGTTGTTCCTGGAGACGCAGTGTGAGCAGGAGCATTGGGAAGACTTCAAGTTCTGGTTCCATGGTGACTCTGGACGAGTCTGTATTCCTGAAGGTGAGTGCCCCATTTTATGTGGTTTGTTTTCACCAGTGTTTTCGTGGCAGGGCGACCGCAGCGGAAACCCTGGCGGCGTCCAACCTCATAAAAAGCTTGTCGGAAACATGGTCCCCCCTGGGGTGGAGATGCCTACCTCCGTCCAAGGCGGTCGCTCTGCACTGGCGGTACTGGGGGTGAATTGGCTGTGTTCAGAGGACTGCCATGGAAATATTATGGCAGTCTTCTCCACCAGGCCAGGCCGGCAGCAATGCGACTACCACCATGGCAGTCCTCAGACCGTCAAACTCATAATGAGGGCCATTGTGTCTCAAGAGGGAAGTCATTTTAAGTACATGTGCTGGATACTGGTCACCACGAGCTCCCCAGCTACATGATGGCTTCACTGAAAAGAAGAATGTTTGGTATCAAAATCACTTGTTAATACTCCCTCACTGATGCCCGTTATTGATTTATTAATGCATGCACCCAGAGGGCACCTTAGAGATGCCCCCTGAAAATCTACCAACTATTGGAGTACTGACTGACTAGTTTTAGCCAGCCTCCCACCACCAGAAACAAATATGACCCACAAGGGTGAGAGCCTTTGTACTCAGACGGTGAGGAACAAAGCCTACTCTGGAAGAGGAGTTTACACTTGCCACCAAACAGGACGACCTGCTAATCTGCATTTCAAGGCAGGGGGATTGAAAGAAGACCACCGCCCTTGATATGCAGATCTGACTTCACTTATAGGAGAGATGCCTACCCCTCTGCCCCATGGCCAATTTAACACCTGGACAGGTGGCCATTTAGTATTCAGAGAGGTATGTCCACCCCTCAGGTCAGTCCCACCCCTCAGGTGCACTGCCTGGTATGGCCACAACATTTTTCGAAACAGCCCAAGTTAAAGTGAGCCAATGGTGCCAGCCTGATTCCTCAGTCCTCGAGAGACAAAGCACACTTTGGACTTGTCCACTGTGGACTCTCCAATGTCACCTGCAGCCTCTGCACTCAGGCCCCCTCAACTGCTGTGGTGGAGAAAACCTGACGCTTTAAGATACCTCAGCACCCATCGCCCCTGCCCCTTGGAGAAGAGGACCCAAGGTGTCCCCATGTCCCTGGACATCCTATGATTGGAACCTACATGGTTGTTCCTCCCGACTGGATCCCCAGTCCCCACCTGCAGCATCTTTTCGACTGGACCCGTCCCCTTTTTGTAACATTCGGCACCCGATAACATACTACACCTCTGCACCGGGCCGTCCCAGTTGTGCGTCAAAAAATCTAACGCCGGCTAACGCCATTCTGAAGCGCCATGCGGGCGCCGTATTTATTCAATGACGTTAGCCGGCATTAGCCGGCAGAGCTGCCTGGTGTGCGTAAAAAAAAATGACTTACACCGTAGGGGAATATGGAGCTTGGGCGTCAAAAAATGGGGCAAGTCAGGCTGAGGCAAAATGTTTGCCTCAACCCGATTTGCGCCATTTTTTTTTACTCCCAACCCCCATTGAAATGACTCCTGTCTTAGCAAAGACAGGAGTCATGCCCCCTTTCCCAATGGCCATGCTCAGGGGACTTATGTCCCCTGGGCATGGTCATTGGGCATAGTGGCATGTAGGGGGGCACAAATCAGGCCCCCCTATGCCACAAAAAAAAAAATATATATACTTACCTGAACTTACCTTAAGTTCCCTGGGTTGGGTCCCTCCATCCTTGGGCGTCCTCCTGTGGTGGGCAAAGGTGACAGGGGGTGTCCCTGGGGGCATGGGAGGGCACCTCTGGGCTCCTTCCGAGCCCACAGGTCCCTTAACGCCTGCCCTGACCAGGCGCTAAAAAACGACGCAAAATCGGCTGGACATCATTTTTTTGGACCCGCCCACTCCCGGGCGTCATTTTTGCCCGGGAGTGTAAATACGGCGCACATGCCTCA